>NC_133651.1:9150134-9524400 GCF_009905375.1 Apium graveolens
GGGAGAATTTAATGTTGTATTATTTAATTGTTGTTGGTATCAAGAGGAAAAAGACTTATATGGTCTGACTCGAGTAAACTTTAACAGATTATTCCACAAGTTTGATACCTATGTTATGGCTTCACAAGTTCAACAAGTATTCTATGTACAAGATCCAACAAAAAAATGATGTATAATATTATCCAGAGATTGCCATGGGACTGGTCTGACTTCGAGAGTGAACCTACACCATGTATTCATTTGATATTCAATCAGATACAACATTCAGTAAGTTGTTTTAGCAACAAGGAGATTAGATGATTTTCCAAAGACCTCTTCATCAAATGAAAAATAGATTGTGACCAAAGTACTTAATAGCCACATTAACAAAATTAGCTAATTATTTTTCTGCCATTGATGCATATTGATATTAGAAACTAAAGTATGATAAATCATCAATTAAATATTTGAATTTTGATATAGTGATGTATCACCGGTACCCCACTATTATATTCAACTATATAAACATACATAATTAAAATTGATAAATAGAAAAATAAAAATTATGGCAAAAAGACTTTGCAATCCGATCTCCCATATGGCTAAGGATCAGATTAGCTCAAGTTTCCAAATTATTGAAACAACTCATTGCATTCATAAATCCTCGATAATATAACTAACCACTATATAAAAGAAAATTGTATCACTAATTTTCTTCAATTAATATGCATTTCTATTTCTATGAATACAACTGTTAAAAAATGAAATCTATATAATCTAAGGATTGTTCATGAAACATCATCATCTTAAAAAAATTAATTTCAATAATGATGTACCATGAACATCCTCAAATTATATGGATTTGATAAACTATAACACATTTTTGTTTACAAATTTAAATATTTTTACACTATCATTATATGAGAGGTCCTCTTACTATCATTCTATACAAGAATGCATAAAAAAGGACACTCTTGATTTGTAATTTGTGTATGAGGAACATAGATTATGGTGGTATTTAACATTACCATTGATTTTAAAGTATAACGTATGTTTAGAGCTAGATAACATCCACGAAATACAAATTTCATAAATACTCATTTAATTTATGATATGTGTATACAGCTGGAAAAGTACAATTTTTTACATATATTTATATATAATATAGTTGGACTTTTTTGTTGGGCTTTAATCTGAGTTTGTGGGCTTTGCTATTTGTTTGTCCTTGTTGGTTGGGTCGATGTGCAACTGTGGACTCCATGTGTTGGACATAGTCAATATATTCATGGAGTCTTTTTAGGTGTTTATCAGTTACGTTTGGATAATGAGTTGTAATAAGAAGTTAGTTGCCATGTTCTTCTAGTTTGTATGTAGCTAAGTCATTTATTTCTGTTTATGCTTTTCATATATATGTACGTAGCACTCTTATAATAAAAGTTAACACTTAGCATACATTGTGTATTTTCCCAGTTATTTCATTAAACTCTAACTCACTTATTCACAACAATTTTTGTTATGACCATAATATGAAAGACACATTTTTTATTAAAAATATGCAATTTTAATTGATGAGAGGTATTTATTATTTAAAAATAAATTATTTGAATACAATGCACAATGCAGAATATTTTTTTAATGGTATGTACAATGTAGCTTAACTACAATATAAACCAAACATTTTTAAATATTATGTAATTTTGGATAGTAAGAGATAGTATAGCCAAAAATCAATTATTTTAGGAGTAAGGGGCACATTTATTTTACAAAGAGGATAAGGACAAACAATAAATAAGTAGTAATATGAATATGTATATTTATCCATATATATTTTTAAAGTGAAACAATGATTTTTAGATCATTAAGATATATGCATACCCATGATTTGTTGGTGGTTCACCAAAAGGACACATGAGCTATTTTGAAACTGGACTATACAAGTATCCCTAATGGAAGGGTAAATGACTAATTGTTAATTGGCACAATAAAATATTATTTTAATCTCTTTAGAAATAAATTGAATAGTCCTTCAAGTTTGCAAAGTTGTTTAATTAAAACTTGAATATCTTTTAATTCTCAATAAATTAAGATTTGAATGTTATTTAATCTTATATTTATGAGCTTGAAGCCACAAAATTTAGCTGCATCAAGTCACCAATGCCAAATTTTTTAGAGAAGCTGTAGACACATTCCTTGAATAAATGGATGCTCTCTAACATTTTGAAGGCGATCAATCAATGTATTATAAATATTTATTTTTCAAGCTTCTTTAGCTTCTTTAGCTTCTTTACGAGCTATATTAAGGTTTGATCAATCAATGATATTATAACTATTTACTTATCAACCTTCTTTAGCTTCTTTATGAGCTAGATTTTAGTAATCATTTGCCAATTTGATATTATTTACTTTAAAGATTACCCTGATAAAGCCTTTCATTATTTCTCCTAATAGCTTTTTTATAAAACTTAACACATAATTAATAATATATATATTTTACTAATTAAAAAATCAAATAGATATATCTGAGTATTAAAGTATGACCATGTTTTTTAATGGTCATATATACAGGGAAATGGTGATAACTTATGTAAGATTTTATGATGGCATTGTTGTTTAATCATATAAACTTTCTTGTGATTGTCCAGAGAATACATATATGAATAATGATACACGTGTAGTCTTCAAAACATGTTGGATGCATCTATCATCTAAATTAGAGAACACGAACTTTCAATGTTTGTACGTACTATTGGAGCACGCTACTGAGTACTTGTAAGCATCCTTGGAAGCATGAGTTTTGTTGGATATGCCTAGGATCATGGAATGCACATGATCCTAAGGCGTGTAAAGGTTATTAAGAGACTCTAAGAGAAGTTGTTGGACTTGGAGCATCGGCTCAGGAATCCATCAAGAGATATGCTCAATATTATGAAACGTGGGCTACAAATGAAACGTCAAGAGAGAAATCATTAGCAGATCTAAGCGAGATAAAAAATAAGAAACTTCAGAAACTCGAAACTCGAGAAAAAACATTGTTAGCAAGAACACCAAAGCTTTTTACGGAAGCTTGGTAGCAGATTTTTGAATAAAGATGAGTATTAAAATGGACTTATATTTATGGATATTCTATGCCACGAGAAGCATATACGAAAACAAAGGTATTTCAGTAACCACAAGGTGAGGCTGAGGTGGCTTTAGAAAGGCTCCATGATTACGCAGAGAATAAGCTGCAAAAATACTTTAGGGATGAGGCTAGCTCAGAAGAATTTAATAAAAAAAATCGTAAGGAGATTATAAATTTAACTAAGGTAACTGGAAGATATTTTTCGAACTTTCTTAAAGGATTAGAAAATGGGCCATCTGAAGTTAATGTTACTCCAGTGAAAGAAAAGCATGTCCAATTGACAGATGCCTCGAAGTGTCAATACTGTACTGCCCTAAATGATTGTGACCATAACATGTGCTAAAGGTGCTTGGTGCGTAAACGGGGCTAAAACAGAGACACCATTCAAGAATTTCGAGGTAAGAGCTTCTTTAAGGCAACGAAATAAAAAAATTCATATTTTTCAACTCAACTTAATTTAAGAGATTTTGTAAGTAGTTGCTACTACTTTGTTTGCAAGTGAACTGGTTTTGTTTTTAACTTAAATTTTTATAATACTTAGATTTTATTTTCCTTATGTTAGACAATTCCTATATTTAATGTTTGTTTGATTGGAATGTGAGGGAAAATGGGGAATTCTTAGAATTGAAGTATTCATTATGGTTTCTCTTGTAATTCACTAGAACTATACTTACCTCATACCTTTTTGTTTTTGACGGTTGGCTTTGGCATGGGGTCAAGCGTATTAGGATGTAAAATATTATTGTAAATTACAATTGAATATAGACATTAAGAAATTAATTTTTGATGAGGAGCCGAAGAGCTGCAAACGTCCATCACATCTCGAACCACAAACGGATTAAGCTACCAATCCACTTCGAACACGTTCATTTAATACAAACAGAAACATTCTCACACTACACATGTCCAATTCCCTCAAATTATTATACATGTAAATGGCCACATACCATTATTACATATTTGTAAAGTCTTAAAGGAAACCCATCAATTTCGTATTTTTTATTATTAAATTTCATATCCAGACTCGTTAGAAAATGCAGACATAATTCAAAGCAGAAAGGAACATAGGAAAAAACAGAAAGGAATATACGAGATGCTGTTAAAGAATGTGAAGAATCTATAAACATGATGTTATACAATTTATGCATTCGATGACATATATATGCTTTTTTGCTGTTTCAACCAATTTTTTTAGAGAATATTGAACACAGACCATAGGTATAAATTGATCTTGGTCTTTTTCATGGATTACACTAAAGGCTAGAGCAAGAGTGAACATGTGTAGTTTATGGAGACTGCTTCTCCATTAGTTCCATCACAACACTTGCAAATCAATCCCAGTTTTCCTTTGTGTTACCTCCTCTATTCATCGTATTATTATTCATTTTACTACGAGAGGACCATCAAATAAATTTAACTAAACTAAATTTCTAAATTACAAGTCATTATATTTATGGGGTTTATTTACACACATATCACCATCATGAAGTAGAAACTTCAATCCCCTGCAGCTCCCAGTGTTATTTAGTATGAGACACCCGAGTTCATTCTAATATGTTAGATGCCTGGATATTTGATTTCAGAATTTCTCATTTGACATGTAGTCATATTAAACTAGCATTTTCAAATAGTAGTTTGTAACACTCCTATACCACATTTGAATGTTGTCATATTTTTTAGTATCAAAAGTAAAACTCATTACTTGTAGTCCACGATTCCATGTCAAATGAAAATTTATAAAACCCCTTACACACACATTAGCACATTAGAATGGAATTACGCGTGTGAGATGCCACATAGCATATACTCAACAAGGAGATTAGATTATTTTCCAAAGACCTCTTCATGAAATCTATTGTAACAAAAGTACTTAATAGCTACATTAACAAAATTAGCTAATTCTTTTTCTACCATTGATACATATTTATATTAGAAACTAAAGTATGATAAATAGTCACTTAAATATTTGAATTTGATATAATGATATATCACCCGTACCCCACTATTATATTCACCAATGAATATAAATATACATGATTAAAATTGATAAACAGATAAATAAAAATTACGGTAAAAAAACTTTGCAATCCCATCTCACATATGATTAAGAATCAGATCAGCTCAAGTTTCCAAATTATTGAAACAACTCATTGCATTCAGAAATCCTCAATAATATAACTAACCAATAATATAAAAGGAAATTTTCTTCAATTAATAGGCATTTCTATTTCTCTCAATACAATGGTTAAAAAACAAATCTATATAATCTAAGGATTGTTCATGAAATCATCATCTTAAAAAAATTAATTTCAATATAATGATGTACCATGAACATCCTCAAATTATATGGATTTGATAAACTATAACATATTTTTGTTAACAAATTTAAATATTTTTACACTATCATTATATGAGAGGTCTTCTTACTATCATTATATACAAGAATACATAAGAAAAGGACACTCTATGATTTGTAATTTGTGTATGAGGAACATAGATTGTGTAGTATTTATAGTAGAATAGAGGGATATTAAAAAAATAAGTCAATAACATTACCATTGATTTCAAAGTATAACCTATGTTTACAGCTGGATAAAATCCACAAAATACAAATTTCATATATACTCATTTAATTGGTGAAATCTGTGGTAAAAATAAAGTACAATTTTTTACATATATTTATATATAATATAGTTGAACTTTTTTGTTATGACAATAATATGAAAGACACATTTTTTATTAAATATATGCAATTTTAATTGATGAGAGGTATTAATATATTTAAAAATAAACTATTTGAATACAATGCACAATGCACAATATACTTATTTTTTTAATTTTATGTACAATGCAACTTAACAACAATATAAAACAAACATTTTTAAATATTATGCAATTTTGGATAGTAAGAGATAGTATATCCAAAAATAAATTATTTGTAGTAAGGTGCACTTTTTTTTTACAAAACCCATAAGGACAAAATATTAAGTAAGTAGTAATATATGAATATGTATATTTATCGATAACATATTTTTAAAGTGAAACAATGATTTTTAGATTATTAAGATATATGGGTACTCATGATTTGTTGGTGGTTCACCAAAAGGACAGATGGGCTTTTTTGAAACTTGGTAAAGGAAGGTTAAATGAATAATTGTTAATTGGCTCAATACAATATTATTTTAATCTCTTTAAAAAAAATCGAATAGTCCTCTAAGTTTGCAAAGTTGTTTAATTAAAACTTGAATATCATTTTTTAAAGCCTTACAGATCACAAAAACATATAAATCCTTTTTAGAGCGGCCGAAACCAACAACAAAAGATAAACTAATATCATAACATAACATAAAACATCCCAAAAAGATGGGCACCACTAACAACCTTGATAACAAGGTACTCGACAAGATCTCACCCGAAAAGAATTAGATCTTTGTTTTATTGAGAAAATGATAGATAAATAAAGAGGAGATGGGCGAGCGAAGGGGGGCTTGATCGATTGATGGATGAAGGTTGAAGAATGAAGAAGTGTTGGCTAGAACTCTAGTTTCGGGGTTGACTCTCAATGCCCTAATCTTTTTTTGCGTAAAATTATTATGTGTGTAAACTTGAATATCTTTTCATTCTCAATAAATTAAGATTTGATTGTTATTTAATCATATATTTATGAGCGTGAAGCAAAAAAATTTAGCCGCATCAAGTCACTAATGCCAAATTTTTCACCAAAGTTGTAGACATACGCCTCGAATAAATGGATGCTCTCCAACATTTTGAAAGCTTAATCAATCAATTATATTATAACTATTTACTTGTAAAGCTTCTTTAGCTTCTTTACAAGCTATATTTTAGTATTCATTACTAATTTGTCATTATTTACTTTAAAGATTACCTTGGTAAATCCTTTCGTTATTCTTCTAAGCTTTTTTATACTTAACACATAATTAAAATATAAATATATAATTTACTAACAAAATTAAATAATATATTTTACTAATTAGAAAATAAAAATATATCTGGGTATTATTGTATGGCCAAGTCTTGTAATGGTCATATATACAGGGAAATGGTGATAACTTATGTAAGATTATATGATGGCATTGTTTTTTAATCATAGAAACTTTCTTGTGATTGTGTAGAGAATACAAATGAATAATGATACACCTCTAGTCTTCAAAACATGTTGGATGCATCTACCATCAAAATCAAAGAGCATGATCTTTTTGATATTTATATGTACAGTTGGAGCATGCTAATGAGTACTATAAGCGTCCTTGCAAGCACGAGTTGTGTTGGATGTGCACAGGACCATGGAATGCACATGATCCTAAGGCGTGTAATGGTTATTAGGAGACTGTGGGGAGAGGAGAATATGAAGTTGTTAGGCTTAGAGCATCCGCTCACGAATACATCAAGAGATATGCTTATTATTATGAAAGGTCGGTTGTAAATGAAAAGTCAAGAGAGAAAGCATTAGCAGATCTAAGCGAGATATAAAATAAGAAACTTCAGAAACTCGAGAAAAAATATTGTCAGCGAGAACACCTAAGCTTCTTTATGGAAGCTTGGAAGCAAATTTTTGAATAGAGGCGTGTGTTAAAATGGACTTATATTTATGGATATTCTATGCGACCAGAAGCATATACGAAAACAAAACTATTTGAGTAACCACAAGGTGAGGCTGAGGTGGCTTTAGAAAGGCTCCATGATTACGCAGAGAATAAGCTGCAAAAATACTTTAGGGATGAGGCTAGCTCAAAGAATTTAATTAAAAAAACGTAAGGAGCTTATAAATTTAACTAAGGTAGCTGGAAGATATTTTTCAAACTTTCTCAAAAGATTAGAAAATGGGCTATGTGAAGTTGATGTTACTCTAGTGAAAGAAAAGCATGTCAAATTGACAGATGCCTGGCAATGTCAATACTGTACTACCCTAAATGGTCGTTACCATAACATGTGTAAGGGTGCTTGGTGCGTAAAGGGGGTTAAAACAGAGACACCATTCAAAAACTTTGAGGTAAGAGTTTCTTTAAGGCAACGAGATAAAAAAATTCTTAGTTTTCAAGTCAGCTTAATTTAAGTGATTTAGTAAGTAGTTGCTACTGTTTTGTTTCCAAGTGAACTGGTTTTGTTTTTACCTTAAATTTTCATATTACTTAGATTTTGCTTTATTTATGTTAGACAATTCCTATATTTTGATGTTTGTTTGATTGGAATATGAATGTAGTAGAATTTCTATGAAGTAATTTTAAGTCTGCTACATCTCATATGAAAGTGAAAACTACTTATAGACTTATAGTATTATGTGATAAGCTGGGCAATAAAAAACAAATTAAAATAGTCATGAAAATGGGGAATTCTGAGAATTAAACTCAGAACCTCTCACTCCCTAAGCGAGAATCATACAACTAGACCAAATTCCATCATGGGTGCAAACCAAAAAATAGTTTAGAACATCTCTATCACCCCCAAAAGCGGAACAAGTAACACAAAAATATTTGAAGCATCCCATTGTCTGGTTTTTGTCTTTAATGGAAAGAGTTTATGTCGAAGAGCATTAATTTTGTAGCAAACAACATTAATTTGGCAGCAAATATTTTTCTAGTTGTCTTTCCTTTTTAGACGATTATTGGACAAATTATTTTGAAGTATTCATTATGGTTTCTCTTGTAATTAAATAGAACTGTACTTACATCATACCACTTTATTTCTAACCGTTGGCTGTGGCCCGGGGGTCAAGCGTATTAGGATCTAAAATATTATTGTAAATTACAATTGAATATAGACAATAAGAAATTCATTTTTGATGAGGAGCTGAAGAGCTGCAAACGTCCATCACATCTCGAACCACAAATGGATTAAGCTACCAATTCACTTCGAACACGTTCATTTAATAACAGAAACATCCTTAGACTACAGGTGTCCAATTCCCTGCTCACAATTCAAATTAATACATGTAAATGAAAACATACCATTATTACATATTTGTAAACTCTTAAATGAAATCCATCAATTTCGTATTCTTTTTTATTATTAAATTTCATATCCAGACTCGTTAGAAAATGCAGACATAATTCAAAGCAGAAAGGAACAATGGAAAAACAGAAAGGAATATACGGGATGTCTTTAAACAGAGTGAAGAATCTATAAACATAATGTTATACAATTTATGCATTTAGTCACATATATGTGCTTCTTTGATATTTCAACCAATTTTTTAAGAGAATATTGTACACAGACCATAGGTATAAATTGATCTTGGTCGCTTTCATGGATTACACTAAAGGTTAGAGCAAGAGTGAACCCGTGTAGTTTATGCAGACTGCTTCTCCATTAGTTCCATCACAACACTTGCAAATCAATCCCAGTTCTCCTTTGAGTTACATTCCCTATTCATAGTATCATTATTCACTTTACTAATAGAGGACCATCAAATGAATTTAATTAAACTGAATTTCTAAATTACAAGTCATTATATTTATCGGGTTTACTTACACACATATCACCATCATGAAGTAGAAACTTCAATCCCCTACAGCTCCCAGTGTTATTTAGTATTAGACACTCGAGTTCATTTTAATATGTTAGACGGGTGGATAATTGATTTGAGAAATTCTCATTTGACCTGTAGTAAGAATAAACTAGCATTTTCAAATAGTAGTTTGTAACACTCCTATACCACATTTGGATGTTGTCAAGTTATATGTTTTACTATCATAAGTAAAACTCATTACCCGTAGTCCACGATTACATATCAAATGAAAATTTATAAAACCCCTTACACACATTAGCGTATTAGAATGGAATTAAGGGTGTGAGATACCACATAGCATATAGGCAACAAGGAGATTAGATGATTTTCCAAAGACCTCTTCATCAAATGAAAAAATGATTATAACAAAAGTACTTAATAGCTACATTAATAAAATTAGGTAATTATTTTATGTGGGAGAGCATTAATTTTGTAGCGAACAACATTAATTTGGCAGCAAATATTTTTCTAGCTATTTTTCCTTTTTAGACGATTATTGGACAAACTATTTGAAGTATTCATTATGGTTTCTCTTGTAATTAAATAGAACTGTACTTACATCATACCACATTTTTCTAACCGTTGGCTGTGGCCCGGGGGTCTAGCGTATTAGGATCTAAAATATTATTGTAAATTACAATTGAATATAGAATTAAGAAATTGATTTTTGATGAGGAGCCGAAGAGCTGCAAACGTCCATCACATCTCGAACCACAAATGGATTAAGCTACCAATCCACTTCGAACACGTTCATTTAATACAAACAGAAACATCCTCAGACTAACATGTCCAATTCCCTGCCCACTTATTATACATGTAAATGGCGACATACCATTATTACATATTTGTAAAGTCTTAAATGAAACCCATCAATTTCGTATTTTTTTATTATTAAATTTCATATCGAGACTCTTTAGAAAATGCAGACATAATTTAAAGCAGAAAGGAACATAGGAAAAAATAGAAAGGAATATACGGGATGCTGTTAAACAAAGTAAAGAATCTATAAACATGATGTTATACAATTTATGCATCCGGTCACATATATGTGCTTTTTTGATGTTTCAACCAAGTTTTTTAGAGAATATTGTACACGGACCATAAGTATAAATTGATCTTGGTCGCTTCCATGGATTAGACTAAAGGCTAGAGTAAGAGTGAACCAGTGTAGTTTATGCAGACTGCTTCTCCATTAGTTCCATCACAACACTTGTAAATCAATCCCAGTTTTTCTTTGTGTTACCTCCTCTATTCATGGTATCATTATTCATTTTACTAAGAGAGGACCATCAAATGAATTTATTAAACTGAATTTCTAAATTAAGTCATTATATTTATCGGGTTTACTTACATGCATATCACCATCATGAAGTAGAAACTTCAATCCCCTTGCAGCTCCCAGTGGTATTTAGTATCAGACACCCGCGTTCATTCCACTATGTTAGACGCGGGATATTTGATTTGAGAATTCTCATTTGATATGTAGTCTATTAAACTAGCATTTCAAATTAGTAGTTTGTAACACTCCTATACCATATTTGAATATTGTCAAGTTATATTTTTTAGTATCAAAAGTAAAACTCATTACATGTAGTCCATGATTACATGTCAATGAAAATTTTATAAAACCCCTTACTACACCGTATATTAGCGGATATTAGAATGGAATTAACGGTGTGAGATACCACATAGCATATAGGCAACAAGGAGATTAGATGATTTTCCAAAGACACACAAGAAAATGTCAATAGACATCACACATTAGACATTCGGTTACGTTTGCCACTGATGTTAAAAGATTTTATAACAGCATCCCGTGTTTTATGATGTCATTGCCATTCGAAGACATCAGTTATTTTAAAAATGATGTCTAAAGTTACTAAAAAAATTCAATTTCGCACCCACCTTATCTTTTCCCCGTTAGTCAAAATTTCCCCCCTTATCCAAAAAAATCACCACCCTCATTAGCCAATATTTTGGTTCCCCCATTATTTTCTCGCGACTAAACACTCATCTCCCCCCGCTCCCTCTCACCTCGACAACTCACCTCCACCATCTCAATTCCACTCATCTCACATGTTCTCACCATCTCCCCTCCCCTCCCCATCTCACCTTCTCTATGTGTTCATCATCTCGACTCAACTAAAGCTCTGTTTTTTAGCTTTGTAAGATTATCTAATCTCTATTCTTAAATCGAAATGGTCTTCTCTATATGATAACAAAATTTGTAAATTGGGGTTTCTTAAATCAAAACCCTAATTTGTTAAATTGGGGTTTTTCCAAATTGAAACCCTAATTTGCTTATATGCCTTGTGTATGGTGCTTTCATTTAATTCAATATATTTTGGAGTTATTAATTCTTTTCAATTTTTGGTTATATACAGGACCTTTTTTGCATACGGTTGTGGATTTAATATCTAGGTATTCATTTGTTTAAAGTTTGATTGAAAGTTGGGTTGTGTTACTCATTGGTTTATGCTTTTATGTTTGTATGTTATATGATTTAGTTTTTATGTTACGGTTGTGTTTGTGACTATGTAACTTTTGGTTATCGCATAGATCCGTCTAAAAGGTTCTTTAATTATGCCCAAAGATATAGAACTCGGTTACTTCTGTGGACTGCTACAATTGAATTTACTCTTCATCGTATTATTGTTAGACACAAAGCATGTAAAGGATTTGGAGTTTATGTTAGATCTATATATTTAGGGTACATTTAGATGTGATTGTTTAATATATGTGAGAATGTGAAGCTAATTAAAAACAAACCGGGATAACATCATTTTCCCATATTATTTCCATTAAAAATTTATGTTTTCTTGAAGTTCTACTTGTTTACATATGAACAAAATTATTTCTTTTATCTAATAACAGTACTTGTTTTTAACATATTGCGGCATTTAGAATCAATATATTTTCAGGATTAAGCATGTTGTTTGATTCATTTTCTTACAATTTCTGCCCCTGGTTCTTGCTATTAGAGTAGATAAAGTCTGAAGCCTTTGATCAACTTTTTTCTCAAGGTAGCTTAGAACTTAGATTTTTTCGTTATACCACGTGTAAAGGTTAATAATTAAAAGATAGAGAAAATAGTAAATTATAAATATATTTTTAAATTAGTTCCTTATTTAACATGTTTTTTTTGCTTTTCCAGCCTTTCATCTTCTGTCATTTCTAAGTATATGCTTTTATTTTATTTGGTTTGAAAGACATAGATTGTGTCCAATTATATTTTCATCTTGATATATTTAAGCAGGGACAAAGGTGAAGTATTAGCTGAAGCTATGTAGATAATGCAATGTGATGATAGAGTACATGACATGCAAAGAGTTGCAGCATTTATTAAAGGTTTGGCCACATTTTCATTGTGCTTCGGTGTTGCTGAATCAATGGGACGTATATTGTAGTTAACTCACAGCTCTTTATCATTATTATACGAGTAATTCTATTTTATGATATGCAAAATTGTGAAAAAATATTACACCTCTGGTTACTCTGAAGCATCTTCTTTAAAAGAATGTAAAATATTACAGATCTGGACTTCTACTCTTAGTCACCTAATGTTTTACTCCGGAAAAGTGATAAAAATAAAATATACTTCTCCAAATAACATTTCTTTCATTATATTTTCTCCAAATATAATGATAATGAAAAAAATGATGAATATTTATGGTGATTTTTTGGGAAGATATAATACTGTTGTATGCACTTGTATATCAGTAACTTGGTTTCTTAAATTAGTTGTAATGACTGGCCAACTGTCGGACACAATTTAGAATATATCAGCCTTCTTGTGTATGGTTAAGTTGTCAACTAAATATCTCTATATCATGTTATGTCTTGTCAGCATCATTTGTTGATGCCTTATTAACATTATTTGCAGATTTATCACCCTTATTCTTCAGACCCAAATCTCAATATATTTCCAAGATTAAGCAGGTTGTATGTATGCGGCTTCAGCCATTCACTGATTCTTTGTAGGCATCAACTATTGAGCTTGCTGGCTCAAAGGTTGTTGTAGCTTATTCAACAGATGAATGATATTACCTTTGTGGTCAATGTTATTTCTATGAAAAGTGTCTTTGACTTGTGTTACAATCCAAGGTACATTGTTGAAGGCATTTATTACTATCAATGACCTACTCTGTACTTTTTCTTTTAAAAGGACCTGCTCTACTATTTCTAGTATTTTGCGACCAACACAATATTTAGTTTTTCGCTAAATGATCTGAATAGAGTTTTTTTCACTAGCAATGCAACGCAGGACACCATGATAATATAAATTATAATGTCAAAAATTATAAAGCAAATAGGAGTATTCAAGCTTTGTTGAATTATTTTGTATATATGTTACATGTTGTAATGTACTAATCCCTTCTCTAATTAAAATTGTTTATAATTGGTTGATAACATACTTGGTCAATTAATATTGTTTTTAATTATTCTCTTTTATCCGTGATGTGGCCACCTTCCACACCTATAAACTAGAATTCTTGCTCAATCTGATTTTGTTCTTGATCAAGTATACTATGGTTTTCTCAAGTTTATCTAATGGCGTTGGTGTACAATAGTTTTGTAGGTTTTAATCGAAGGACAAGAAGAAGAGATTCTAATACATTCTTTTGTATTGGAATCTCATTTGTCATTCTCATTCATGTTTCCATTATCCCAAAGGTCCCTAATTTTTATAACTGCTAACAGAAAATATGTATTTTATTTATCCTACTAAAAAGAATTAATAGTACTGGCCATGATTGTTCTTCCTAAAAAGGGGCATAAGCTATCGTATATTTAAGTGCTAGTTTAGAAAACTAAGTTCAGATATTCTTGACCTTAGCTTGTAAATATTCGAAGATTTTACCTAGTAAAGAAACTTTTGGAATTCAAATATACCTACATTATTTCTTTTAATGTTCTCAGAGTGTTTTGTACAGGGTTCAATTGACTTGTTACGTATCGACTTTTTTTTGCAAGACTTGTCACATATCTACTTTAAATGTAATAAGCATAAGTTTTTTTCGATTGTTGACTGCATTGTGTTTTCCTACCTTTTCTGTGAACTGGCTTTAGATTATGGCTTCTTGAGTATTGTGCTACTGATGAAGCTCTAAGCGGCATGCATCCTGGACAGGTTTGATTCCCTTCTTTAACAGTTTAACTTGTTCAATTGTTTGCACACTATTTCGGAGCACTTGTGCTTTTAAATTCTTCACCTTGACAGCATTATTAATTTTTAATTTGTTGTTGCAGATGCAATGCTCACTCAATTCAACAGTTAAACCATAAGATGTTATTTTGCAATCTATTTGTGCAAATGCTTTGTTTCAAATTAGTGCAACCATAATTGGTCCAGTGTTGATTAAAATATTTAAGGTGTGAAGCTGCAGGACTAGAAGATGCGTTATGTAAACGAGTAATGATCACTCCTAAAGAAGTTATAAAACGAAGTCTTGGTCTTCTTAGTGCTGTTAGCAGGGATGGGTTAGCTAAGATACTATATTCTCGATATTTATGTTATCAGGGATGGCTTAGCAAGCATATAACAATAGTTTGGTTTTGAACGATTCTGTAATAAAACTAGATACTTGATATTTATGTTGTTGAATATAAGTGTTTAGTTAGTTCATTATTTAATTACTTTCAATAAATAAATACTGATGTCAAAAAAATAATTTTTCATCACTTTTAATGAATAAATACTTATGTCAAAAAAACAATTGTACATCACTTTTAATATATAAATACTGATATCTCAAAGGCAATTGTACATCATTTTTAGTGAAGAAAAACATATGTCAAAATGGTTGATATACATAGATTTTTCCTAAAAAACTGATGTCAAAGACCGACATTTTCAAGCCTAAAAGGAACATAGACATCACTTTGTTTCGGATAAAACTATGTCTAAGTGATAACATAGACATCACCTTTTACTAAATAAATCGATGTTTAATAACTGATTTTACATCACCTAAATAAAAATATTCCATGTCTATGTGGAAAAAAAACATAGCTCATTATATGTTTAATTTATTGTAATAGGTGCAATTTATTTATTAAATTATTTATTTCTCACATTTTTTGTAAAAAAACAATACATGGACATCAGTTTTTTTTCTAGAAACGATGTTAACCAAGGACATCGGGTTATGGCCGATGTCTAAAATAGACATCACCGACATCAACATCGGTTGCCAAACAACATAGACATCGGCCAAAAACCGATGTCTATGGACATTTTTCTTGTAGTGAGACCTCTTCATCAAATTGATTGTAACAAAAGTACGTAATAACTACATTAACAAAATTAGCTAATTATTTTTCTATCATTGATACATATTTATATTAGAAACTAAAGTATGATAAATCATCACTTAAATATTTGAATTTGATATAGTGATGTATCACCGGTACCACACTATTATATTCACCAATCAATATAAACATACATGATTAAAATTGATAAACACACAAATAAAAATTATGGTAAAAAGACTTTGCCATCCCATCTCACATATTGTTAAGAATCAGATTTGCAAACGTCCATCACATCTTGAACCACAAATAGATTAAGCTACCAATCCACTTCGAACACGTTCATTTAATACAAACAGAAACATCCTCAGACTACACATGTCCAATTCCCTGCTCACAATTCAAATTATTATACATGTAAATGACGACATACCATTATTACATATTTCTAAAATGAAACCCATCAATTTCGTATTCTTTTTTATTATTAAATTTCATATCCTGACTCGTTAGAAATTGCAGACATAATTCAAAGTAGAAAGGAACATTGGAAAAACAGAAAGGAATATAGGGGATGGTGTTAAATAAAGTGAAGAATCTATAAACATAATGTTATACACTTTATGCATTTAGTCACATATATGTGCTTCTTTGACGTTTCAACCAAAATTTTAAGAAAATATTGTACACACACCATAAGTAGAAATTGATCTTGGTCGCTTCCACAAATTACACTAAAGGTTAGAGCAAGAGTGAACCCGTTTAGTTTATCCACACTGCTTCTCCATTAGTTCCATCACAACACTTGAAAATCAATCCCAGTTTTTCTTTGAGTTACCTCCTCTATTCATCGTATCATTATTCATTTTATTAATAGAGGACCATCAAATGAATTTAATTAAACTGAATTTCTAAATTACAAGTCATTATATTTATCGAGTTTACTTACATGCATATCACCATAATGAAATAGAAATTTGAATGCAGCTCCCAGTGTTATTTAGTATTAGACACCCGAGTTCATTCTAATATGTTAGACTGGTGGATATTTGATTTGAGAAATTCTCAATTGACATGTAGTCATAATAAACTAACATTTTCAAATAGTAGTTTCTAACACTCATATACCACATTTGAATGTTGTCAAGTTATATTTTTTAGTATCATAAGTAAAACTCATTACCCGTAGTCCAATATTACATATCAAATGAAAATTTATAAAACCCGTTACACACACATTAGCGGATTAGAATGGAATTACGGGTGTGAGATACCACATAGCATATAGGCAACAAGGAGATTATATGATTTTCCAAAGACCTCTTCATCAAATGAAAAATCGATTATAGCAAAAGTACTTAATAGCTACATTAACAAAATTAGGTAATTATTTTTCTACCATTGATACACATTTATATTAGAAACCAAAGTATGATAAATCATCACTTAAATATTTGAATTTTGATATAGTGATGTATCACCTGTACCGCACTATTATATTCACCAATGAATATAAACATATCGGATTAAAATTTATAAACACCAAAATAAAAATTATGGTAAAAAGACTTTGCAATCCCATCTCCCATATGGTTAAGGATCAGATTAGCTCAAGTTTCCAAATTATTGAAACAACTCATTGCATTCAAAAATCCTCAACAATATAACTAACCAACAATATAAAAGAAAATTGTATCACTAATTTTTTCAATTAATATTCATTTCTATTTCTCTAAAAAAACAAAATCTATATAATCTAAGGATTGTTCATGAAACATCATCATCTTAAAAAAATTAATTTCAATATAATGATATACCATGAACATCCTCAAATTACATGGATTTGATAAACTATAACAAATTTTTGTTAACAAATTTTTGTTAACAAATTTAAATATTTTTACACTATCATTACATGAGAGGTCTTCTTACTATCATTCTATACAAGAATACATAAAAAATGGACACTCTATGATTTATAATTTGTATATCAGGAACATAGATTATGTGCGTATTTATAGTAGAATAGAGGGATATGAAAAAACTAAGTCAATAACATTACCATTGATTTCAAAGGTATGTTTACAGCTGGATAACATCCAGGAAATACAAATTTCATAAATACTCATTTAATTTGTGAAATATGGAAAAATAAAGTACAATTTTTTACATATATTTATATATAATATAGTTGGACTTTTTTGTTATGATAATAATCTAAAAGACACATTTTCTATTAAATAATATGCAATTTTAATTGATGAGAGGTATTTATATATTTAAAAATAAATTATTTGAATACAATGCACAATGCACAATATACTTATTTTTTTTATGTTAGGTACAATGTAACTTAACAACAATATAAAATAAACATTTTTAAATATTATGCAATTTTGGATAGTAATAGATAGTATATCCAAAAATAAATTATTTTAGTAGTAAGGGGCACATTTTTTTACAAAAATGATAAGGAGAAATATTAAATAAGTAGTAATATATGAATATTTATCGATAATATATTTTTAAAATGAAACGATGATTTTTTGATTATTAAGATATATGCATACTAATGATTTGTTGGTGGTCCACCAAAAGGACATATGGGCTTTTTTGAAACTGGATTATACAAGTGTCCCTATTGGAAGGGTAAATGACTAATTGTTAATTGGCTCAATACAATATTATTTTGATCTCCTTAGAAATAAATTGAATAGTCCTCTAAGTTTGCAAAGTTGTTTAATTAAAACTTCTATATCTTTTAATTCTAAATAAATTAAGATTTGAATGTTATTAAATCTTATATTTATGAGCTGAAGCCACAAAATTTACCTGCATCAAGTCACCAATGCCAAATTTTTCACAGAAGTAGTAGACATATGCCTTGAATAAATGGATGCTCTATAACATTTAGAAGGCTGATCAATCAATGATATTATAACTATTTACTTGTAAAGCTTCTTTAGCTTCTTTACCAGCAATATTAAGGTTTGATCAATCAATGATATTATAACTATTTACTTGTCAAGCTTCTTTAGCTTCTTTACGAGCTAGATTTTAGTAATCATTGCCAATTTGCTATTATTTACTTTAAAGATTACCCTGATGAAACCTTTCATTATTTGTTCTAATAGCTTTTTTATACAACTTAATACATTATTAATATAATATATATTTTACTAATTAGAAAATCAAATAAATATATCTCGTTATTAAAGTATGGCCATGTCTTTTAATGGTTAAAGTTCATGTATGATATTTGGCTCCATGAACCTAGCATACCAAATTTACCTTTGCATAATTATTATGGTTCAAAATTTATACAGACTATACGTTTTATCCTCTAACAAGGTTTAATGATCTATATCTCTTTGGAAAAGGCATGATATACATATGCCTATGCTTGTATAATACTTATATAGTAAACTATACAATAGTGTAAATCATATATGCAATAAAATAGTATGACTACATAGCGTGAGAAACATACCGCCCTGGACCATTTATAACCTAACCATGTGCTAGTTCTGTGATTTTTGAAATGACCATGATTTCGAGGTATGTACAGACTATATGCATAATTTGCACTATTTTAATGTATCAAATTTGATTGTCCAGGGTTGATAACTTGACATGAGCAATGAAAGCACAATCATGGCTCACATACTTTACATGATACAAAGTGAGCACTAGCTTCATCCCTTTGCTTCGTTTTGAAGTAAGATTAATGTAAAGTCAATGACAATCTGGTTAAGTAGTGACAAAACAAGAATTTAAAATATCACCAGCTTAAAAAGTTTATTACATAATTTCTTTTGTTAGGCGGGAATGAAGAGAAGAACTCTTCTGTTCTAGTTTGTTAAGGCATGTGTTGGAGCTGAGGTCAGCCCCAATCTCTTTCTATTAGTGAGGTAAGTATATCCCTGATCTGGTTATAAAGATCTAGGCTAATGGCATGAGCTTAAGACAGTTGTGAGTTTCTTAAGTATCTATTTTTTTTATGAATAACTCTGAATAAAATGAAGAAAAGATGGTAAATTAGGTGTCTGACTTTAATGTTCATATAATCTCCGCTAGCTGTAGGATATTTCCTCATTTCTTATGAAAGGGTTTAGGGTTAGCGTGAACTCTGCTAGAGTGGCTGGAGGAATTGGGTCAGCATATTCCATAGTTCCCTAGCCACAATCAGCACTGGCACAACTGAATTTACCCGTGCATCAAGCCTACATAGAGTGGTCCACATATTCTGCCCGACCAGGAAAGGGGTACAAAAAGAGAGTTGGAAGCACCGAGAGAGAGAAGGAAATCAGTGATAGACAGAGGAGGAGTGCCAACACAAGAGAGTAAACCGATGGCTGCATTGATTGACTAGTGTGAATGTTGCAAATTAGTTATTGTGTACCTTAATGAGCATGTTTAGAAATAGATTTTAAGTTATAGTTGTAATTCTTGTACAAAATCTTTGTATTATAAATTTAATTTCAATTGTGATATAACAATTGAATTATTATAATATTATATTATTTTAAAATTGATTTATTTTAAATAATAAGATTAATTTTGTAAACAGTTGTGTAAAACCCACTTAAAAAATGATGAAAACTGTTGTATGTCTCAGTGCACATATTTTTTTTAAAAAAACTGTTGTCTTTTCATATTTTTTTGCAATGGTTTAAATCTTTTACACCATTATCTTTTTAAAAAAAAATATTAATGATAACAGTTTTAACTAGTTAAAAGAAATTTATAAACGGTTGTTTATGAAAATATTGAATAAGTTAATAATAATGGTTTTTCTACAAAACCATTGTTGTT
The DNA here is from genome assembly GCF_009905375.1 of Apium graveolens. NCBI lineage: Eukaryota > Viridiplantae > Streptophyta > Magnoliopsida > Apiales > Apiaceae > Apium > Apium graveolens. The sequence goes on from NC_133651.1 coordinate 9,170,831, forward strand.
AAGTTAGGTAGACGATAGTTGAATAAAGAAACAGTTGTTTAAAGAATTTCCTAACAATGGTTAGTATAGAGTACTCGTTGTGAATTCTTGATTGTAACCAGTATTAAAAAACGTTGTTGAATCTCGCTTATTACAAGTGTATAAACAACCGTTGTCCAACCTTGGATCACACGAGTGTTGGATACACAACGGAAAAACTACCTTTCAGACAACGAAAAAAAAACAGTTGTATGATTGCAAAAATGTTGTAGTGTGAATCAGCAAATTTAACAAATGCTCAGAAGGAGGCCTTAAAGGAGACTAAAAAGAAAGATGCAAATGCCCTCTTCTTTATTCAACAAGCTATATCAGAGAGCTTGTTTCCCAGAATTATGAGGGTTGCAACGGCAAAAGAAGCTTGGGAAGTTTTGCAAGATGAATTCCAAGGAAATTCCAATGTAAGATCTATTAAGCTACAATCCCTCAGGAGAGATTTTGAGAACTTGAATATGAATGAGTCTAAAAGTTTGAAGGATTATTATTCAAAAATAAATGAAATTGTCAATCAAATGGCTTTGTACGGTGAAGTGGTTACCGATAAGAAAGTTGTTGAAAAAATTCTGATTAGCTTGACTGATAAATATGATGCTATGGTGTCCATTATTGAAGAAACCAAAGATATTAACACATTAAAAATCTTGTGAGTTGATGGCATCATTACAGTCCCATGAACAAAGATTGATGAGACACTCCGAAAAATCCATTGAAAGTGTTTTGCAATGTAAGCTCAACTTAAACAAAAAGGAATCACCGTCTCAGAGTTATAATGGAGGAGTATCATCAAGAGGTGGCATGTTCAATAGAGGAAGAGGAAGAGGCCAAAGAGGAAGAGGAAAAAGTAATTATAACAGATGTTTAGGTGATGCAAGTCAAACAAACAAGTGTGAAATATGCAAACGAAGTAGCCATACAGAGAAGGATTGCTGGTTCAAAGGGAAGCCTCAATGTCATCATTGTAAGAAATTTGGACATTTGCGAAAAGATTGCAGGTTCAAAAATCAGCAGCAAGTGAATGTATCTGAAGAAAAAGAAGATGGATATGCAGTCTTTTATGCAAATTGTCAGGTCACAAATGAGAAAAGTAGCACTACATGGTTATTGGACAGCGGGTGTAGCAATCACATGACTGGAGACATCACAATATTTACAAAGATTGATAAAAGTATTACCCCTGAAGTGAAAATGGGAAATGGCATATTGGTTCAGGCAAGAGGCAAAGGTACGATATGTATTCAAACAAAAGATGGCATACGATACATTAATGATGTTTTATTAGTCCCCGATTTAGATCAGAATCTACTTAGTGTTGGTCAGCTCATAGAAAATGGATATGCTGCTTATTTTGAGGATGGTACTTGCACAATTTATGACAAAAATAAAGGCAGAAAATTGGTTGCAAAAATACAGATGAAAAGGGGCAGAAGTTTTCAGCTAATGTTCAATTATGATGCTGATTTGGCCTTAAAAGCACACCTGAAAGAGGAATCCTTGCTTTGGCATAAAAGGCTTGGACACATACATTCTCAAGGGCTGAAGGAACTGAAAAATATGTTGTATGGGCTGCCTCAAGTTGAAGATAACAATGAAGTGTGTGAAGGGTGTGCCATGGGAAAGCACCATAGAAATTCTTTTCCAAAAGGAGGATCGTGGAGAGCTGGGGGACTGCTGGAGCTTGTTCACACTGACGTGTGTTGACCAATGAGGACTCCTTCACTTGCTAAAAATAGGTACTTTGTTTTATTTATTGATGATTACTCAAGAATGATGTGGGTTTATTTTATGAAATATAAGTCTGAGGTCTTTAGCATTTTCAAAAAATTCAAGAAATTTGTAGAAAAACAAAGTGGTTGTTACATAAAAGTTTTGAGAAGTGATAGGGGTAAAGAATATACCTCTAGAGAATTTAATAAATTTTGTGAAGATGAAGGAATTGATAGACAACTCACGGTTGGTTACTCACCTCTACAAAATGGAGTTTCTGAAAGAAAGAACCAAACTTAGTGAATATGGCCAAATCAATGTTAAAGGAGAAAGGGTTGCCAAATTCATTCTGGGCTGAAGCAATTCATACTGATGTGTACTTCATTAACAGATGTCCAACTAAGGCAGTTAAAGAAATGACTCCATTAGAAGCATGGTGCAGAAAGAAGCCTTCAGTAAGCCATTTAAAGATATTTGGTTGCATTTGCTATGCACATATTCCGGAAAAAAAAAGACATAAACTGGAAGACACGAGTGAAAAATGCATTCTTCTTGGTTACAGCTCAAAATCAAAAGGATATAGGTTGTATAGTTTAAAGAAGAAATCAATAATCATAATTAGGGATGTGTTGTTTGATGAAGGAGTTAGCTGGAATTGGGAGAAAGAAGCATGTCAAAATCAAACTATTACATTTGAAGCAGAAGCTCAAAATGAAGACAAAAATAATGATCAGTCATCACCAGCATCATCACCATCTGATCCATCTTCACCTACTGATCCATCATCACCTTCAAGTGATAGTGCAAGATCGTCAAGTTCAGGAAGTACTCCGCTGAAAATGAGGTCTCTTGGTGATATTTATGAGTCGTGTAATTTTTGCATGACTGAACCAACGAGTTTTGAGGAGGCAATTAGAGACGATGTTTGGAAGAAGGCAATGGAAGACGAGTTTCACATGATTGAAAAAAATAAGACATGGCAACTCGTTGAAAGACCGAAAAATAAAGAGGTTGTGGGCGTGAATTGGATTTATAGAATAATGCACAAGTCAGATGGTTCTTGGTTAAAAAATAAAGCGCGTCTAGTGGCCAAAGGATATTCACAACATAAAGGAGTTGATTACCTCGAAACATTTATACCAGTAGCTCGAAATGACACAATCAGAACCGTCATTGCTCTTGCAGCTCAAAAAGGATGGAAATTATATGAACTTGACGTGAAATCAGCCTTCTTGAACGGAGATTTAGAAGAGAAAATCTATGTAGATCAGCCAGATGGTTTTGTTATTAAAGGACAAGAAGGAAAAGTTTACAAGTTGAAAAAGGTATTGTATAATCCAGGCACCTCGTCAATGGTATACCCATATCGACAACTACTTCCTGGAAAATGGATTTGTTAAAAGTAAGATTGAGCCAACTCTCTATGTGAAGAAGCAAGGTATGTCAATTCTTATCATTGCAATTTATGTTGATGATCTGATTTTTACTAGCAATGATGAGCATATGATAAATCAGTTCAAAAGTGATATGATGAAGAAGTATGAAATGAGTGATACGCTGAAATGATGTTAAAAAGGTTTAATATGTATGGTTGCAAAGCAATGGCAACACCTCTTGTAGCAAATGAAAAATTGATGAAAGATGACGGTGGAAGAAAAGTAGACAGGACTTTGTATAGAAGCATTGTTGGAAGTTTAATGTATCTTACGACAACTAGGCCGGACATTATGTTTGTTTCTAGTTTGTTGTCCAGATATATGCATTGTTGGAAGTTTGTGGGCTTTGCTATTTGTTTGTCCTTGTTGGTTGGGTCGATGTGCAACTGTGGACTCCATGTGTTGGACATAGTCAATATATTCATGGAGTCTTTTTAGGTGTTTATCAGTTACGTTTGGATAATGAGTTGTAATAAGAAGTTAGTTGCCATGTTCTTCTAGTTTGTATGTAGCTAAGTCATTTATTTCTGTTTATGCTTTTCATATATATGTACGTAGCACTCTTATAATAAAAGTTAACACTTAGCATACATTGTGTATTTCCCAGTTATTTCATTAAACTCTAACTCACTTATTCACAACAATTTTTGTTATGACCATAATATGAAAGACACATTTTTTATTAAAAATATGCAATTTTAATTGATGAGAGGTATTTATATATTTAAAAATAAATTATTTGAATACAATGCACAATGCAGAATATTTTTTTTAATGGTATGTACAATGTAGCTTAACTACAATATAAACCAAACATTTTTAAATATTATGTAATTTTGGATAGTAAGAGATAGTATAGCCAAAAATCAATTATTTTAGGAGTAAGGGGCACATTTATTTTACAAAGAGGATAAGGACAAACAATAAATAAGTAGTAATATATGAATATGTATATTTATCCATAATATATTTTTAAAGTGAAACAATGATTTTTAGATTATTAAGATATATGCATACCCATGATTTGTTGGTGGTTCACCAAAAGGACACATGAGCTATTTTGAAACTGGACTATACAAGTATCCCTAATGGAAGGGTAAATGACTAATTGTTAATTGGCACAATAAAATATTATTTTAATCTCTTTAGAAATAAATTGAATAGTCCTTCAAGTTTGCAAAGTTGTTTAATTAAAACTTGAATATCTTTTAATTCTCAATAAATTAAGATTTGAATGTTATTTAATCTTATATTTATGAGCTTGAAGCCACAAAATTTAGCTGCATCAAGTCACCAATGCCAAATTTTTTACAGAAGCTGTAGACACATTCCTTGAATAAATGGATGCTCTCTAACATTTTGAAGGCGATCAATCAATGTATTATAAATATTTATTTTTCAAGCTTCTTTAGCTTCTTTACCAGCTATATTAAGGTTTGATCAATCAATGATATTATAACTATTTACTTATCAAGCTTCTTTAGCTTCTTTATGAGCTAGATTTTAGTAATCATTTGCCAATTTGATATTATTTACTTTAAAGATTACCGTGATAAAGCCTTTCATTATTTCTCCTAATAGCTTTTTTATAAAACTTAACACATAATTAATATAATATATATTTTACTAATTAAAAAATCAAATAGATATATCTGAGTATTAAAGTATGACCATGTTTTTTAATGGTCATATATACAGGGAAATGGTGATAACTTATATAAGATTTTATGATGGCATTGTTGTTTAATCATATAAACTTTCTTGTGATTGTCCAGAGAATACATATATGAATAATTATAATGATACACGTGTAGTCTTCAAAACATGTTGGATGCATCTATCATCTAAATTAGAGAACACGAACTTTCAATGTTTGTACGTACTATTGGAGCACGCTACTGAGTACTTGTAAGCATCCTTGGAAGCATGAGTTTTGTTGGATATGCCTAGGATCATGGAATGCACATGATCCTAAGGCGTGTAAAGGTTATTAAGAGACTCTAAGGAGAGAAGTTGTTGGACTTGGAGCATCGGCTCAGGAATCCATCAAGAGATATGCTCAATATTATGAAACATGGGCTACAAATGAAACGTCAAGAGAGAAATCATTAGCAGATCTAAGCGAGATAAAAAATAAGAAACTTCAGAAACTCGAAACTCGAGAAAAAACATTGTTAGCAAGAACACCAAAGCTTTTTACGGAAGCTTGGTAGCAGATTTTTGAATAAAGACGAGTATTAAAATGGACTTATATTTATGGATATTCTATGCCACGAGAAGCATATACGAAAACAAAGGTATTTCAGTAACCACAAGGTGAGGCTGAGGTGGCTTTAGAAAGGCTCCATGATTACGCAGAGAATAAGCTGCAAAAATACTTTAGGGATGAGGCTAGCTCAGAAGAATTTAATAAAAAAAATCGTAAGGAGATTATAAATTTAACTAAGGTAACTGGAAGATATTTTTCGAACTTTCTTAAAGGATTAGAAAATGGGCCATCTGAAGTTAATGTTACTCCAGTGAAAGAAAAGCATGTCCAATTGACAGATGCCTCGAAGTGTCAATACTGTACTGCCCTAAATGATTGTGACCATAACATGTGCTAAAGGTGCTTGGTGCGTAAACGGGGCTAAAACAGAGACACCATTCAAGAATTTCGAGGTAAGAGCTTCTTTAAGGCAACGAAATAAAAAAAATTCATATTTTTCAACTCAACTTAATTTAAGAGATTTTGTAAGTAGTTGCTACTACTTTGTTTGCAAGTGAACTGGTTTTGTTTTTAACTTAAATTTTTATAATACTTAGATTTTGTTTTCCTTATGTTAGACAATTCCTATATTTTAATGTTTGTTTGATTGGAATGTGAGGGAAAATGGGGAATTCTTAGAATTGAAGTATTCATTATGGTTTCTCTTGTAATTCACTAGAACTATACTTACCTCATACCTTTTTGTTTTTAACGGTTGGCTTTGGCATGGGGTCAAGCGTATTAGGATGTAAAATATTATTGTAAATTACAATTGAATATAGACATTAAGAAATTAATTTTTGATGAGGAGCCGAAGAGCTGCAAACGTCCATCACATCTCGAACCACAAACGGATTAAGCTACCAATCCACTTCGAACACGTTCATTTAATACAAACAGAAACATTCTCACACTACACATGTCCAATTCCCTCAAATTATTATACATGTAAATGGCCACATACCATTATTACATATTTGTAAAGTCTTAAAGGAAACCCATCAATTTCGTATTTTTTTATTATTAAATTTTATATCCAGACTCGTTAGAAAATGCAGACATAATTCAAAGCAGAAAGGAACATAGGAAAAAACAGAAAGGAATATACGAGATGCTGTTAAAGAATGTGAAGAATCTATAAACATGATATTATACAATTTATGCATTCGATGACATATATATGCTTTTTTGCTGTTTCAACCAATTTTTTTAGAGAATATTGAACACAGACCATAGGTATAAATTGATCTTGGTCTTTTTCATGGATTACACTAAAGGCTAGAGCAAGAGTGAACATGTGTAGTTTATGCAGACTGCTTCTCCATTAGTTCCATCACAACACTTGCAAATCAATCCCAGTTTTCCTTTGTGTTACCTCCTCTATTCATCGTATCATTATTCATTTTACTACGAGAGGACCATCAAATAAATTTAACTAAACTAAATTTCTAAATTACAAGTCATTATATTTATGGGGTTTATTTACACGCATATCACCATCATGAAGTAGAAACTTCAATCCCCTGCAGCTCCCAGTGTTATTTAGTATGAGACACCCGAGTTCATTCTAATATGTTAGATGCCTGGATATTTGATTTCAGAATTTCTCATTTGACATGTAGTCATATTAAACTAGCATTTTCAAATAGTAGTTTGTAACACTCCTATACCACATTTGAATGTTGTCATATTTTTTAGTATCAAAAGTAAAACTCATTACTTGTAGTCCACCATTCCATGTCAAATGAAAATTTATAAAACCCCTTACACACACATTAGCACATTAGAATGGAATTACGCGTGTGAGATGCCACATAGCATATACTCAACAAGGAGATTAGATTATTTTCCAAAGACCTCTTCATGAAATCTATTGTAACAAAAGTACTTAATAGCTACATTAACAAAATTAGCTAATTCTTTTTCTACCATTGATACATATTTATATTAGAAACTAAAGTATGATAAATAGTCACTTAAATATTTGAATTTGATATAATGATATATCACCCGTACCCCACTATTATATTCACCAATGAATATAAATATACATGATTAAAATTGATAAACAGACAAATAAAAATTATGGTAAAAAAACTTTGCAATCCCATCTCACATATGATTAAGAATCTCAAGTTTCCAAATTATTGAAACAACTCATTGCATTCAGAAATCCTCAATAATATAACTAACCAATAATATAAAAGGAAATTTTCTTCAATTAATAGGCATTTCTATTTCTCTCAATACAATGGTTAAAAAACAAAATCTATATAATCTAAGGATTGTTCATGAAACATCATCATCTTAAAAAAATTAATTTCAATATAATGATGTACCATGAACATCCTCAAATTATATGGATTTGATAAACTATAACATATTTTTGTTAACAAATTTAAATATTTTTACACTATCATTATATGAGAGGTCTTCTTACTATCATTATATACAAGAATACATAAGAAAAGGACACTCTATGATTTGTAATTTGTGTATGAGGAACATAGATTGTGTAGTATTTATAGTAGAATAGAGGGATATTAAAAAAATAAGTCAATAACATTACCATTGATTTCGAAGTATAACCTATGTTTACAGCTGGATAAAATCCACAAAATACAAATTTCATATATACTCATTTAATTGGTGAAATCTGTGGTAAAAATAAAGTACAATTTTTTACATATATTTATATATAATATAGTTGAACTTTTTTGTTATGACAATAATATGAAAGACACATTTTTTATTAAATAATATGCAATTTTAATTGATGAGAGGTATTAATATATTTAAAAATAAACTATTTGAATACAATGCACAATGCACAATATACTTATTTTTTTAATTTTATGTACAATGCAACTTAACAACAATATAAAACAAACATTTTTAAATATTATGCAATTTTGGATAGTAAGAGATAGTATATCCAAAAATAAATTATTTTAGTAGTAAGGTGCACTTTTTTTTACAAAACCGATAAGGACAAAATATTAAGTAAGTAGTAATATATGAATATGTATATTTATCGATAACATATTTTAAAAGTGAAACAATGATTTTTAGATTATTAAGATATATGGGTACTCATGATTTGTTGGTGGTTCACCAAAAGGACAGATGGGCTTTTTTGAAACTTGGTAAAGGAAGGTTAAATGACTAATTGTTAATTGGCTCAATACAATATTATTTTAATCTCTTTAAAAAAAATCGAATAGTCCTCTAAGTTTGCAAAGTTGTTTAATTAAAACTTGAATATCATTTTTTTAAAGCCTTACTGATCACAAAAAGTATCATATAAATCCTTTTTAGAGCGGCCGAAACCAACAACAAAAGATAAACTAATATCATAACATAAAACACTAACATCCCAAAAAGATGGGCACCACTAACAACCTTGATAACAAGGTACTCGACAAGATCTCACCCGAAAATAATTAGATCTTTGTTTTATTGAGAAAATGATAGATAAATAAAGAGGAGATGGGCGAGCGAAGGGGGGCTTGATCGATTGATGGATGAAGGTTGAAGAATGAAGAAGTGTTGGCTAGAACTCTAGTTTCGGGGGTTGACTCTCAATGCCCTAATCTTTTTTTGCGTAAAATTATTATATGTGTAAACTTGAATATCTTTTCATTCTCAATAAATTAAGATTTGAATGTTATTTAATCATATATTTATGAGCGTGAAGCAAAAAAATTTAGCCGCATCAAGTCACTAATGCCAAATTTTTCACCAAAGTTGTAGACATACGCCTCGAATAAATGGATGCTCTCCAACATTTTGAAGGCTTAATCAATCAATTATATTATAACTATTTACTTGTAAAGCTTCTTTAGCTTCTTTACAAGCTATATTTTAGTATTCATTACCAATTTGTCATTATTTACTTTAAAGATTACCTTGATAAATCCTTTCGTTATTTCTTCTAATAGCTTTTTTATACTTAACACATAATTAATATAATATATATTTTACTAATTAGAAAATTAAATAAATATATCTGGGTATTATTGTATGGCCAAGTCTTGTAATGGTCATATATACAGGGAAATGGTGATAACTTATGTAAGATTATATGATGGCATTGTTTTTTAATCATAGAAACTTTCTTGTGATTGTGTAGAGAATACACAAATGAATAATGATACACCTCTAGTCTTCAAAACATGTTGGATGCATCTACCATCAAAATCAAAGAGCATGATCTTTTTGATATTTATATGTACAGTTGGAGCATGCTAATGAGTACTAATAAGCGTCCTTGCAAGCACGAGTTGTGTTGGATGTGCACAGGACCATGGAATGCACATGATCCTAAGGCGTGTAATGGTTATTAGGAGACTGTGGGGAGAGGAGAATATGAAGTTGTTAGGCTTAGAGCATCCGCTCACGAATACATCAAGAGATATGCTTATTATTATGAAAGGTCGGTTGTAAATGAAAAGTCAAGAGAGAAAGCATTAGCAGATCTAAGCGAGATATAAAATAAGAAACTTCAGAAACTCGAGAAAAAATATTGTCAGCGAGAACACCTAAGCTTCTTTATGGAAGCTTGGAAGCAAATTTTTGAATAGAGGCGTGTGTTAAAATGGACTTATATTTATGGATATTCTATGCGACCAGAAGCATATACGAAAACAAAACTATTTGAGTAACCACAAGGTGAGGCTGAGGTGGCTTTAGAAAGGCTCCATGATTACGCAGAGAATAAGCTGCAAAAATACTTTAGGGATGAGGCTAGCTCAGAAGAATTTAATTAAAAAAATGTAAGGAGCTTATAAATTTAACTAAGGTAGCTGGAAGATATTTTTCAAACTTTCTCAAAAGATTAGAAAATGGGCTATGTGAAGTTGATGTTACTCTAGTGAAAGAAAAGCATGTCAAATTGACAGATGCCTGGCAATGTCAATACTGTACTACCCTAAATGGTCGTTACCATAACATGTGTTAAGGGTGCTTGGTGCGTAAAGGGGGTTAAAACAGAGACACCATTCAAAAACTTTGAGGTAAGAGTTTCTTTAAGGCAACGAGATAAAAAAATTCTTAGTTTTCAAGTCAGCTTAATTTAAGTGATTTAGTAAGTAGTTGCTACTGTTTTGTTTCCAAGTGAACTCGTTTTGTTTTTACCTTAAATTTTCATATTACTTAGATTTTGCTTTATTTATGTTAGACAATTCCTATATTTTGATGTTTGTTTGATTGGAATATGAATGTAGTAGAATTTCTATGAAGTAATTTTAAGTCTGCTACATCTCATATGAAAGTGAAAAACTACTTATAGACTTATAGTATTATGTGATAAGCTGGGCAATAAAAAACAAATTAAAATAGTCATGAAAATGGGGAATTCTGAGAATTAAACTCAGAACCTCTCACTCCCTAAGCGAGAATCATACAACTAGACCAAATTCCATCATGGGTGCAAACCAAAAAATAGTTTAGAACATCTCTATCACCCCCAAAAGCCGAACAAGTAACACAAAAATATTTGAAGCATCCCATTGTCTGGTTTTTGTCTTTAATAGAAAGAGTTTATGTCGGAGAGCATTAATTTTGTAGCAAACAACATTAATTTGGCAGCAAATATTTTTCTAGTTGTCTTTCCTTTTTAGACGATTATTGGATAAATAATTTTGAAGTATTCATTATGGTTTCTCTTGTAATTAAATAGAACTGTACTTACATCATACCACTTTGTTTCTAACCGTTGGCTGTGGCCCGGGGTCAAGCGTATTAGGATCTAAAATATTATTGTAAATTACAATTGAATATAGACAATAAGAAATTCATTTTTGATGAGGAGCTGAAGAGCTGCAAACGTCCATCACATCTCGAACCACAAATAGATTAAGCTACCAATTCACTTCGAACACGTTCATTTAATATAAACAGAAACATCCTTAGACTACAGGTGTCCAATTCCCTGCTCACAATTCAAATTAATATACATGTAAATGAAAACATACCATTATTACATATTTGTAAACTCTTAAATGAAATCCATCAATTTCGTATTCTTTTTTATTATTAAATTTCATATCCAGACTCGTTAGAAAATGCAGACATAATTCAAAGCAGAAAGGAACATAGGAAAAATAGAAAGGAATATACGGGATGTCTTTAAACAAAGTGAAGAATCTATAAACATAATGTTATACAATTTATGCATTTAGTCACATATATGTGCTTCTTTGATATTTCAACCAATTTTTTAAGAGAATATTGTACACAGACCATAAGTATAAATTAATCTTGGTCGCTTTCATGGATTACACTAAAGGTTAGAGCAAGAGTGAACCCATGTAGTTTATGCAGACTACTTCTCCATTAGTTCCATCACAACACTTGCAAATCAATCCGAGTTTTCCTTTGAGTTACCTTCCCTATTCATAGTATCATTATTCACTTTACTAATAGAGGACCATCAAATGAATTTAATTAAACTGAATTTCTAAATTACAAGTCATTATATTTATCGGGTTTACTTACACACATATCACCATCATGAAGTAGAAACTTCAATCCCCTGCAGCTCCCAGTGTTATTTAGTATTAGACACCCGAGTTCATTTTAATATGTTAGACGGGTGGATAATTGATTTGAGAAATTCTCATTTGACCTGTAGTCAGAATAATCTAGCATTTTCAAATAGTAGTTTGTAACATTCCTATACCACATTTGGATGTTGTCAAGTTATATGTTTTAGTATCATAAGTAAAACTCATTACCCGTAGTCCACGATTACATATCAAATGAAAATTTATAAAACCCCTTACATACACATTAGCGTATTAGAATGGAATTAAGGGTGTGAGATACCACATAGCATATAGGCAACAAGGAGATTAGATGATTTTCCAAAGACCTCTTCATCAAATAAAAAAACGATTATAACAAAAGTACTTAATAGCTACATTAATAAAATTAGGTAATTATTTTATGTGGGAGAGCATTAATTTTGTAGCGAACAACATTAATTTGGCAGCAAATATTTTTCTAGCTGTTTTTCCTTTTTAGACGATTATTGGACAAACTATTTGGAAGTATTCATTATGGTTTCTCTTGTAATTAAATAGAACTGTACTTACATCATACCACATTATTTCTAACCGTTGGCTGTGGCCCGGGGGTCTAGCGTATTAGGATCTAAAATATTATTGTAAATTACAATTGAATATAGAAATTAAGAAATTGATTTTTGATGAGGAGCCGAAGAGCTGCAAACGTCCATCACATCTCGAACCACAAATGGATTAAGCTACCAATCCACTTCGAACACGTTCATTTAATACAAACAGAAACATCCTCAGACTACACATGTCCAATTCCCTGCCCACTTATTATACATGTAAATGGCGACATACCATTATTACATATTTGTAAAGTCTTAAATGAAACCCATCAATTTCGTATTTTTTTATTATTAAATTTCATATCGAGACTCTTTAGAAAATGCAGACATAATTTAAAGCAGAAAGGAACATAGGAAAAAATAGAAAGGAATATACGGGATGCTGTTAAACAAAGTAAAGAATCTATAAACATGATGTTATACAATTTATGCATCCGGTCACATATATGTGCTTTTTTGATGTTTCAACCAAGTTTTTTAGAGAATATTGTAGACGGACCATAAGTATAAATTGATCTTGGTCGCTTCCATGGATTACACTAAAGGCTAGAATAAGAGTGAACCGGTGTAGTTTATGCAGACTGCTTCTCCATTAGTTCCATCACAACACTTGTAAATCAATCCCAGTTTTTCTTTGAGTTACCTCCTCTATTCATGGTATCATTATTCATTTTACTAAGAGAGGACCATCAAATGAATTTATTAAACTGAATTTCTAAATTATAAGTCATTATATTTATCGGGTTTACTTACATGCATATCACCATCATGAAGTAGAAACTTCAATCCCCTGCAGCTCCCAGTGTTATTTAGTATCAGACACCCGAGTTCATTCCAATATGTTAGACGCGTGGATATTTGATTTGAGAATTTCTCATTTGATATGTAGTCATATTAAACTAGCATTTTCAAATAGTAGTTTGTAACACTCCTATACCACATTTGAATATTGTCAAGTTATATTTTTTAGTATCAAAAGTAAAACTCATTACATGTAGTCCATGATTACATGTCAAATGAAAATTTATAAAACCCCTTACACACATATTAGCGGATTAGAATGGAATTAACGGTGTGAGATACCACATAGCATATAGGCAACAAGGAGATTAGATGATTTTCCAAAGACACTACAAGAAAAATGTCAATAGACATCACACATTAGATATCGGTTACGTTTGCCACTGATGTTAAAAGATTTTATAACAGCATCCCGTGTTTTTATGATGTAATTGCCATTCGAAGACATCAGTTATTTTAAAAATGATGTCTAAAGTTACCTAAAAAAAATTCAATTCGCGCCCACCTTAATATTTTCCCCGTTAGTCAAAATTTCCCCCCTTATCCAAAAAAATCACCACGCTCATTAGCCAATATTTTGGTTCCCCCATTATTTTCTCTCGACTAAACACTCATCTCCCCCCCGCTCACTCTCACCTCGACAACTCACCTCACCATCTCAATTCCCCTCATCTCACATGTTCTCACCATCTCACCTCCCCTCCCCATCTCACCTTCTCTATGTGTTCATCATCTCGACTCAACTAAAGCTCTGTTTTTAAGCTTTGTAAGATTATCTAATCTCTATTCTTAAATCGAAATGGTCTTCTCTATATGATAACAAAATTTGTAAATTGGGGTTTCTTTAAATCAAAACCCTAATTTGTTAAATTGGGGTTTTTCCAAATTGAAACCCTAATTTGCTTATATGCCTTGTGTATGGTGCTTTCATTTAATTCAATATATTTTGGAGTTATTAATTCTTTTCAATTTTTGGTTATATACGGGACCTTTTTTGCATACGGTTGTGGATTTAATATCTAGGTATTCATTTGTTTAAAGTTTGATTGAAAGTCGGGTTGTGTTACTCATTGGTTTATGCTTTTATGTTTGTATGTTATATGATTTAGTTTTTATGTTACGTTGTGTTTGTGACTATGTAACTTTTTGGTTATCGCATAGATCCGTCTAAAAGGTTCTTTAATTATGCCCAAAGATATAGAACTCGGTTACTTCTGTGGACTGCTACAATTGAATTTACTCTTCATCGTATTATTGTTAGACACAAAGCATGTAAAGGATTTGGAGTTTATGTTAGATCTATATATTTAGGGTACATTTAGATGTGATTGTTTAATATATGTGAGAATGTGAAGCTAATTAAAAACAAACCGGGATAACATCATTTTCCCATATTATTTCCATTAAAAATTTATGTTTTCTTGAAGTTCTACTTGTTTACATATGAACAAAATTATTTCTTTTATCTAATAACAGTACTTGTTTTTAACATATTGCAGCATTTAGAATCAATATATTTTCAGGATTAAGCATGTTATTTGATTCATTTTCTTACAATTTCTGCCCCTGGTTCTTGCTATTAGAGTAGATAAAGTCTGAAGCCTTTGATCAACTTTTTTCTCAAGGTACCTTAGAACTTAGATTTTTTCGTTATACCACGTGTAAAGGTTAATAATTAAAAGATAGAGAAAATAGTAAATTATAAATATATTTTTAAATTAGTTCCTTATTTAACATGTTTTTTTTGCTTTTCCAGCCTTTCATCTTCTGTCATTTCTAAGTATATGCTTTTATTTTGTTTGGTTTGAAAGACCTAGATTGTGTCCAATTATATTTTCATCTTGATATATTTAAGCAGGGACAAAGGTGAAGTATTAGGTGAAGCTATGTAGATAATGAAATGTGATGATAGAGTACATGACATGCAAAGAGTTGCAGCATTTATTAAAGGTTTGGCCACATTTTCATTGTGCTTCGGTGTTGCTGAATCAATGGCTGGTATATTGTAGTTAACTCACAGCTCTTTATCATTATTATACGAGTAATTCTTTTTTATGATATGCAAAATTGTGAAAAAATATTACACCTCTGGTTACTCTGAAGCATCTTCTTTAAAAGAATGTAAAATATTACAGATCTGGACTTCTACTCTTAGTCACCTAATGTTTTACTCCGGAAAAGTGATAAAATTCAAATATACTTCTCGAAATAACATTTCTTTCATTATATTTTCTCCAAATATAATGATAATGAAAAAAATGATGAATATTTATGGTGATTTTTTGGGAAGATATAATACTGTTGTATGCACTTGTATATCAGTAACATGGTTTCTTAAATTAGTTGTAATGACTGGCCAACTGTCGGGACACAATTTAGAATATATCAGCCTTCTTGTGTATGGTTAAGTTGTCAACTAAATGTCTCTATATCATGTTATGTCTTGTCAGCATCATTTGTTGATGCCTTATTAACATTATTTGCATATTTATCACCCTTATTCTTCAGACCCAAATCTCAATATATTTCCAAGATTAAGCAGGTTGTATATATGCGGCTTCAGCCATTCACTGATTCTTTGTAGGCATCAACTATTGAGCTTGCTGGCTCAAAGGTTGATGTAGCTTATTCAACAGATGAATGATATTACCTTTGTGGTCAATGTTATTTCTATGAAAAGTGTCTTTGACTTGTATTACAATCCAAGGTACATTGTTGAAGGCATTTTATTACTATCAATGACCTACTCTGTACTTTTTCTTTTAAAAGGACCTGCTCTACTATTTCTAGTATTTTGCGACCAACACAATATTTAGTTTGTCGCTAAATGATCTGAATAGAGTTTTTTTCACTAGCAATGCAACGCAGGACACCATGATAAATATAAATTATAATGTCAAAAATTATAAAGCAAATAGGAGTATTCAAGCTTTGTTGAATTATTTTGTATATATGTTACATGTTGTAATGTACTAATCCCTTCTCTAATTAAAATTGTTTATAATTGGTTGATAACATACTTGGTCAATTAACATTGTTTTTAATTATTCTCTTTTATCCGTGATGTGGCCACCTTCCACACCTATAAACTAGAATTCTTGCTCAATCTGATTTTGTTCTTGATCAAGTATACTATGGTTTTCTCAAGTTTATCTAATGGCGTTGGTGTACAATAGTTTTGTAGGTTTTAATCGAAGGACAAGAAGAAGAGATTCTAATACATTCTTTTGTATTGGAATCTCATTTGTCATTCTCATTCATGTTTCCATTATCCCAAAGATCCCTAATTTTTATAACTGCTAACAGAAAATATGTATTTTATTTATCCTACTAAAAAGAATTAATAGTACTGGCCATGATTGTTCTTCCTAAAAAGGGGCATAAGCTATCGTATATTTAAGTGCTAGTTTAGAAAACTAAGTTCAGATATTCTTGACCTTAGCTTGTAAATATTCGAAGATTTTACCTAGTAAAGAAACTTTTGGAATTCAAATATACCTACATTATTTCTTTTAATGTTCTCAGAGTGTTTTGTACAGGGTTCAATTGACTTGTTACGTATCGACTTTTTTTTTGCAAGACTTGTCACATATCTACTTTAAATGTAATAAGCATAAGTTTTCTTCGATTGTTGACTCCATTGTGTTTTCCTACCTTTTCTATGAACTGGCTTTAGATTATGGCTTCTTGAGTATTGTGCTATTGATGAAGCTCTAAGCGGCATGCATCCTGGACAGGTTTGATTCCCTTCTTTAACAGTTTAACTTGTTCAATTGTTTGCACACTATTTCGGAGCACTTGTGCTTTTAAATTCTTCACCTTGACAGCATTATTAATTTTTAATTTGTTGTTGCAGATGCAATGCTCACTCAATTCAACAGTTAAACCATAAGATGTTATTTTGCAATCTATTTGTGCAAATGCTTTGTTTCAAATTAGTGCAACCATAATTGGTCCAGTGTTGATTGAAATATTTAAGGTGCGAAGCTGCAGGACTAGAAGATGCGTTATGTAAACGAGTAATGATCACTCCTAAAGAAGTTATAAAACGAAGTCTTGGTCTTCTTAGTGCAGCTGTTAGCAGGGATGGGTTAGCTAAGATACTATATTCTCGATATTTATGTTATCAGGGATGGCTTAGCAAGCATATAACAATAGTTTGGTTTTGAACGATTCTGTAATAAAACTAGATACTTGATATTTATGTTGTTGAATATAAGTGTTTAGTTAGTTCATTATTTAATTACTTTCAATAAATAAATACTGATGTCAAAAAAATAATTTTTCATCACTTTTAATGAATAAATACTTATGTCAAAAAAACAATTGTACATCACTTTTAATATATAAATACTGATATCTCAAAGGCAATTGTACATCATTTTTAGTGAAGAAAAACATATGTCAAAATGGTTGATATACATAGATTTTTCCTAAAAAACTGATGTCAAAGACTGACATTTTCAAGCCTAAAAGGAACATAGACATCACTTTGTTTGGGATAAAACTATGTCTAAGTGATAACATAGACATCACCTTTTACTAAATAAATCGATGTTTAATAACTGATTTTACATCACCTAAATAAAAATATTCCATGTCTATGTGGAAAAAAACATAGCTCATTATATGTTTAATTTATTGTAATAGGTGCAATTTATTTATTAAATTATTTATTTCTCACATTTTTTGTAAAAAAACAATACATGGACATCAGTTTTTTTTCTAGAAACGATGTTTAACCAAGGACATCGGGTTATGGCCGATGTCTAAAATAGACATCACCGACATCAACATCGGTTGCCAAACAACATAGACATCGGCCAAAAACCGATGTCTATGGACATTTTTCTTGTAGTGAGACCTCTTCATCAAATTGATTGTAACAAAAGTACGTAATAACTACATTAACAAAATTAGCTAATTATTTTTCTATCATTGATACATATTTATATTAGAAACTAAAGTATGATAAATCATCACTTAAATATTTGAATTTGATATAGTGATGTATCACCGGTACCACACTATTATATTCACCAATCAATATAAACATACATGATTAAAATTGATAAACACACAAATAAAAATTATGGTAAAAAGACTTTGCCATCCCATCTCATATATTGTTAAGAATCAGATTTGCAAACGTCCATCACATCTTGAACCACAAATAGATTAAGCTACCAATCCACTTCGAACACGTTCATTTAATATAAACAGAAACATCCTCAGACTACACATGTCCAATTCCCTGCTCACAATTCAAATTATTATACATGTAAATGACGACATACCATTATTACATATTTCTAAAATGAAACCCATCAATTTCGTATTCTTTTTTATTATTAAATTTCATATCCTGACTCGTTAGAAATTGCAGACATAATTCAAAGTAGAAAGAAACATTGGAAAAACAGAAAGGAATATAGGGGATGGTGTTAAATAAAGTGAAGAATCTATAAACATAATGTTATACACTTTATGCATTTAGTCACATATATGTGCTTCTTTGATGTTTCAACCAAAATTTTAAGAAAATATTGTACACACACCATAAGTAGAAATTGATCTTGGTCGCTTCCATAAATTACACTAAAGGTTAGAGCAAGAGTGAACCCGTTTAGTTTATCCACACTGCTTCTCCATTAGTTCCATCACAACACTTGAAAATCAATCCAAGTTTTTCTTTGAGTTACCTCCTCTATTCATCGTATCATTATTCATTTTATTAATAGAGGACCATCAAATGAATTTAATTAAACTGAATTTCTAAATTACAAGTCATTATATTTATCGAGTTTACTTACATGCATATCACCATAATGAAATAGAAATTTGAATCCGCGGCAGCTCCCAGTGTTAGTATTAGACACCCGAGTTCATTCTAATATGTTAGACTGGTGGATATTTAATTTGAGAAATTCTCAATTGACATGTAGTCATAATAAACTAACATTTTCAAATAGTAGTTTCTAACACTCATATACCACATTTGAATATTGTCAAGTTATATTTTTTAGTATCATAAGTAAAACTCATTACCCGTAGTCCAATATTACATATCAAATGAAAATTTATAAAACGCGTTACACACACATTAGCGGATTAGAATGGAATTACGGGTGTGAGATACCACATAGCATATAGGCAACAAGGAGATTATATGATTTTCCAAAGACCTCTTCATCAAATGAAAAATCGATTATAGCAAAAGTACTTAATAGCTACATTAACAAAATTAGGTAATTATTTTTCTACCATTGATACACATTTATATTAGAAACCAAAGTATGATAAATCATCACTTAAATATTTGAATTTTGATATAGTGATGTATCACCTGTACCGCACTATTATATTCACCAATGAATATAAACATATCGGATTAAAATTTATAAACACCAAAATAAAAATTATGGTAAAAAGACTTTGCAATCCCATCTCCCATATGGTTAAGGATCAGATTAGCTCAAGTTTCCAAATTATTGAAACAACTCATTGCATT
This sequence comes from Apium graveolens, assembly GCF_009905375.1. NCBI lineage: Eukaryota > Viridiplantae > Streptophyta > Magnoliopsida > Apiales > Apiaceae > Apium > Apium graveolens. The sequence goes on from NC_133651.1 coordinate 9,190,708, forward strand.
CAAAAATCCTCAACAATATAACTAACCAACAATATAAAAGAAAATTGTATCACTAATTTTTTCAATTAATATTCATTTCTATTTCTCTAAAAAACAAAATCTATATAATCTAAGGATTGTTCATGAAACATCATCATCTTAAAAAAATTAATTTCAATATAATGATATACCATGAACATCCTCAAATTATATGGATTTGATAAACTATAACAAATTTTTGTTAACAAATTTTTGTTAACAAATTTAAATATTTTTACACTATCATTACATGAGAGGTCTTCTTACTATCATTCTATACAAGAATACATAAAAAATGGACACTCTATGATTTATAATTTGTATATCAGGAACATAGATTATGTGCGTATTTATAGTAGAATAGAGGGATATGAAAAAACTAAGTCAATAACATTACCATTGATTTCAAAGGTATGTTTACAGCTGGATAACATCCAGGAAATACAAATTTCATAAATACTCATTTAATTTGTGAAATCTGTATACAGATGGAAAAATAAAGTACAATTTTTTACATATATTTATATATAATATAGTTGGACTTTTTTGTTATGATAATAATCTAAAAGACACATTTTCTATTAAATAATATGCAATTTTAATTGATGAGAGGTATTTATATATTTAAAAATAAATTATTTGAATACAATGCACAATGCACAATATACTTATTTTTTTTATGTTAGGTACAATGTAACTTAACAACAATATAAAATAAACATTTTTAAATATTATGCAATTTTGGATAGTAATAGATAGTATATCCAAAAATAAATTATTTTAGTAGTAAGGGGCACATTTTTTTACAAAAATGATAAGGACAAATATACAATATTAGTTTTAAAAATAAATTATTTTAGTAGTAAGGATAAATTTGTTTGGCTCAATACAATATTATTTTGATCTCCTTAGAAATAAATTGAATAGTCCTCTAAGTTTGCAAAGTTGTTTAATTAAAACTTCTATATCTTTTAATTCTAAATAAATTAAGATTTGAATGTTATTAAATCTTATATTTATGAGCTGAAGCCACAAAATTTACCTGCATCAAGTCACCAATGCCAAATTTTTCACAGAAGTTGTAGACATATGCCTTGAATAAATGGATGCTCTATAACATTTAGAAGGCTGATCAATCAATGATATTATAACTATTTACTTGTAAAGCTTCTTTAGCTTCTTTACCAGCAATATTAAGGTTTGATCAATCAATGATATTATAACTATTTACTTGTCAAGCTTCTTTAGCTTCTTTACGAGCTAGATTTTAGTAATCATTGCCAATTTGCTATTATTTACTTTAAAGATTACCCTGATGAAACCTTTCATTATTTGTTCTAATAGCTTTTTTATACAACTTAATACATTATTAATATAATATATATTTTACTAATTAGAAAATCAAATAAATATATCTCGTTATTAAAGTATGGCCATGTGTTTTAATGGTTAAAGTTCATGTATGATATTTGGCTCCATGAACCTAGCATACCAAATTTACCTTTGCATAATTATTATGGTTCAAAATTTATACAGACTATACGTTTTATCCTCTAACAAGGTTTAATGATCTATATCTCTTTGGAAAAGGCATGATATACATATGCCTATGCTTGTATAATACTTATATAGTAAACTATACAATAGTGTAAATCATATATGCAATAAAATAGTATGACTACATAGGTGAGAAACATACCGCCCCGGACCATTTATAACCTAACCATGTGCTAGTTCTGTGATTTTTGAAATGACCATGATTTCGAGGTATGTACAGACTATATGCATAATTTGCACTATTTTAATGTATCAAATTTGATTGTGCAGGGTTGATAACTTGACATGAGCAATGAAAGCACAATCATGGCTCACATACTTTACATGATACAAAGTGAGCACTAGCTTCATCCCTTTGCTTCGTTTTGAAGTAAGATTAATGTAAAGTCAATGACAATCTGGTTAAGTAGTGACAAAACAAGAATTTAAAATATCACCAGCTTAAAAAGTTTATTACATAATTTCTTTTGTTAGCCGGGAATGAAGAGAAGAACTCTTCTGTTCTAGTTTGTTAAGGCATGTGTTGGAGCTGAGGTCATCCCCAATCTCTTTCTATTAGTGAGGTAAGTATATCCCTGATCTGGTTATAAAGATCTAGGCTAATGGCATGAGCTTAAGACAGTTGTGAGTTTCTTAAGTATCTATTTTTTTTATGAATAACTCTGAATAAAATGAAGAAAAGATGGTAAAGTAGGTGTCTGACTTTAATGTTCATATAATCTCCGCTAGCTGTAGGATATTTCCTCATTTCTTATGAAAGGGTTTAGGGTTAGCGTGAACTCTGCTAGAGTGGCTGGAGGAATTGCGCCAGTGTCAGCATATTCGATAGTTCCCTAGCCACAATCAGCACTGGCACAACTGAATTTACCCGTGCATCAAGCCTACATAGAGTGGTCCACATATTCTGCCCGACCAGGAAAGGGGTACAAAAAGAGAGTTGGAAGCACCGAGAGAGAGAAGGAAATCAGTGATAGACAGAGGAGGAGTGCCAACACAAGAGAGTAAACCTCGCCACACAGGATGGCTGCATTGATTGACTAGTGTGAATGTTGCAAATTAGTTATTGTGTACCTTAATGAGCATGTTTAGAAATAGATTTTAAGTTATAGTTGTAATTCTTGTACAAAATCTTTGTATTATAAATTTAATTTCAATTGTGATATAACAATTGAATTATTATAATATTATATTATTTTAAAATTGATTTATTTTAAATAATAAGATTAATTTTGTAAACAGTTGTGTGAAACCCACTTAAAAAATGATGAAAACTGTTGTATGTCTCAGTGCACATATTTTTTTTAAAAAAACTGTTGTCTTTTCATATTTTTTTGCAATGGTTTAAATCTTTTACACCATTATCTTTTTAAAAAAAAATATTAATGATAACAGTTTTAACTAGTTAAAAGAAATTTATAAACTGTTGTTTATGAAAATATTGAATAAGTTAATAATAATGGTTTTTCTATAAAACCATTGTTGTTAAGTTAGGTAGACGATAGTTGAATAAAGAAACAGTTGTTTAAAGAATTTCCTAACAATGGTTAGTATAGAGTATTCGTTGTGAATTCTTGATTGTAACCAGTATTAAAAAACGTTGTTGAATCTCGCTTATTACAAGTGTATAAACAACCGTTGTCCAACCTTCGATCACACGAGTGTTGGATACACAACGGAAAAACTACCTTTCACACAAAGAAAAAAAAAGAGTTGTATGATTGCAAAAATGTTGTAGTGTGAATCAGCAAATTTAACAAATGCTCAGAAGGAGGCCTTAAAGGAGACTAAAAAGAAAGATGCAAATGCCCTCTTCTTTATTCAACAAGCTATATCAGAGAGCTTGTTTCCCAGAATTATGAGGGTTGCAACGGCAAAAGAAGCTTGGGAAGTTTTGCAAGATGAATTCCAAGGAAATTCCAATGTAAGATCTATTAAGCTACAATCCCTCAGGAGAGATTTTGAGAACTTGAATATGAATGAGTCTAAAAGTTTGAAGGATTATTATTCAAAAATAAATGAAATTGTCAATCAAATGGCTTTGTACGGTGAAGTGGTTACCGATAAGAAAGTTGTTGAAAAAATTCTGATTAGCTTGACTGATAAATATGATGCTATGGTGTCCATTATTGAAGAAACCAAAGATATTAACACATTAAAAATCTTGTGAGTTGATGGCATCATTACAGTCCCATGAACAAAGATTGATGAGACACTCCGAAAAATCCATTGAAAGTGTTTTGCAATGTAAGCTCAACTTAAACAAAAAGGAATCACCGTCTCAGAGTTATAATGGAGGAGTATCATCAAGAGGTGGCATGTTCAATAGAGGAAGAGGAAGAGGCCAAAGAGGAAGAGGAAAAAGTAATTATAACAGATGTTTAGGTGATGCAAGTCAAACAAACAAGTGTGAAATATGCAAACGAAGTAGCCATACAGAGAAGGATTGCTGGTTCAAAGGGAAGCCTCAATGTCATCATTGTAAGAAATTTGGACATTTGCGAAAAGATTGCAGGTTCAAAAATCAGCAGCAAGTGAATGTATCTGAAGAAAAAGAAGATGGATATGCAGTCTTTTATGCAAATTGTCAGGTCACAAATGAGAAAAGTAGCACTACATGGTTATTGGACAGCGGGTGTAGCAATCACATGACTGGAGACATCACAATATTTACAAAGATTGATAAAAGTATTACCCCTGAAGTGAAAATGGGAAATGGCATATTGGTTCAGGCAAGAGGCAAAGGTACGATATGTATTCAAACAAAAGATGGCATACGATACATTAATGATGTTTTATTAGTCCCTGATTTAGATCAGAATCTACTTAGTGTTGGTCAGCTCATAGAAAATGGATATGCTGCTTATTTTGAGGATGGTACTTGCACAATTTATGACAAAAATAAAGGCAGAAAATTGGTTGCAAAAATACAGATGAAAAGGGGCAGAAGTTTTCAGCTAATGTTCAATTATGATGCTGATTTGGCCTTAAAAGCACACCTGAAAGAGGAATCCTTGCTTTGGCATAAAAGGCTTGGAACATACATTCTCAAGGGCTGAAGGAACTGAAAAATATGTTGTATGGGCTGCCTCAAGTTGAAGATAACAATGAAGTGTGTGAAGGGTGTGCCATGGGAAAGCACCATAGAAATTCTTTTCCAAAAGGAGGATCGTGGAGAGCTGGGGGACTGCTGGAGCTTGTTCACACTGACGTGTGTTGACCAATGAGGACTCCTTCACTTGCTAAAAATAGGTACTTTGTTTTATTTATTGATGATTACTCAAGAATGATGTGGGTTTATTTTATGAAATATAAGTCTGAGGTCTTTAGCATTTTCAAAAAATTCAAGAAATTTGTAGAAAAACAAAGTGGTTGTTACATAAAAGTTTTGAGAAGTGATAGGGGTAAAGAATATACCTCTAGAGAATTTAATAAATTTTGTGAAGATGAAGGAATTGATAGACAACTCACGGTTGGTTACTCACCTCTACAAAATGGAGTTTCTGAAAGAAAGAACCAAACTGTAGTGAATATGGCCAAATCAATGTTAAAGGAGAAAGGGTTGCCAAATTCATTCTGGGCTGAAGCAATTCATACTGATGTGTACTTCATTAACAGATGTCCAACTAAGGCAGTTAAAGAAATGACTCCATTAGAAGCATGGTGCAGAAAGAAGCCTTCAGTAAGCCATTTAAAGATATTTGGTTGCATTTGCTATGCACATATTCCGAAAAAAAAAGACAAACTGGAAGACACGAGTGAAAAATGCATTCTTCTTGGTTACAGCTCAAAATCAAAAGGATATAGGTTGTATAGTTTAAAGAAGAAATCAATAATCATAATTAGGGATGTGTTGTTTGATGAAGGAGTTAGCTGGAATTGGGAGAAAGAAGCATGTCAAAATCAAACTATTACATTTGAAGCAGAAGCTCAAAATGAAGACAAAAATAATGATCAGTCATCACCAGCATCATCACCATCTGATCCATCTTCACCTACTGATCCATCATCACCTTCAAGTGATAGTGCAAGATCGTCAAGTTCAGGAAGTACTCCGCTGAAAATGAGGTCTCTTGGTGATATTTATGAGTCGTGTAATTTTTGCATGACTGAACCAACGAGTTTTGAGGAGGCAATTAGAGACGATGTTTGGAAGAAGGCAATGGAAGACGAGTTTCACATGATTGAAAAAAATAAGACATGGCAACTCGTTGAAAGACCGAAAAATAAAGAGGTTGTGGGCGTGAATTGGATTTATAGAATAATGCACAAGTCAGATGGTTCTTGGTTAAAAAATAAAGCGCGTCTAGTGGCCAAAGGATATTCACAACATAAAGGAGTTGATTACCTCGAAACATTTATACCAGTAGCTCGAAATGACACAATCAGAACCGTCATTGCTCTTGCAGCTCAAAAAGGATGGAAATTATATGAACTTGACGTGAAATCAGCCTTCTTGAACGGAGATTTAGAAGAGAAAATCTATGTAGATCAGCCAGATGGTTTTGTTATTAAAGGACAAGAAGGAAAAGTTTACAAGTTGAAAAAGGTATTGTACGGGTTAAAGCAGGCACCTCGTCAATGGTATACCCATATCGACAACTACTTCCTGGAAAATGGATTTGTTAAAAGTAAGATTGAGCCAACTCTCTATGTGAAGAAGCAAGGTATGTCAATTCTTATCATTGCAATTTATGTTGATGATCTGATTTTTACTAGCAATGATGAGCATATGATAAATCAGTTCAAAAGTGATATGATGAAGAAGTATGAAATGAGTGATACGCTGAAATGATGTTAAAAAGGTTTAATATGTATGGTTGCAAAGCAATGGCAACACCTCTTGTAGCAAATGAAAAATTGATGAAAGATGACGGTGGAAGAAAAGTAGACAGGACTTTGTATAGAAGCATTGTTGGAAGTTTAATGTATCTTACGACAACTAGGCCGGACATTATGTTTGTTTCTAGTTTGTTGTCCAGATATATGCAAGATCCTAGCGAGGTTCACCTTGGAGCAGCCAAACGAGTTCTTCGTTACACGGAAGGAACTGTGGCATATGGAATCAAATATTTTAAAGGTGAAGAGCTAAAATTAATTGGTTTTTGTGACAGTGATTGGGCAGGTTCCAGAGATGACATGAAGAGCACAACAGGCTTTATGTTTTCATTTGATTCAGGAGCATTTTCATGGAAATCAAAGAAGCAATATTCAGTTGCACAGTCATCCGCAGAAGCTAAGTACGTAGTTGCTGCCCTGGCAACATCACAAGCTATTTGGTTGAGAAGAATTCTGGAGGATATTGATGAAAGGCAAAGAAACGCAACAGAGATGCTATGTGACTATAAGTCAGCCATATCTATGGCAAATAATCCTATCTACAATAGTCGTACAAGGCACATTGCTGTGAAATATCACTTCATTCGTGAGAAGATCGAGGAAAATGAGATAAAATTAGTCTATTGCAAGTCTGAGGAGCAAGTTACTGATATATTCACAAAGGAACTTCCAAAAGAGAAGTTTCAGATGCTGCGTAATCTGCTGAGAGTTCAGGAACAATACATTAGGAGGGAGTGTTAGAAGTAATGTGTTTTTTAAAGACGTAGTTATCCTATATAAATCTTCTTTTAATATCTAGGAAAATGAAACACTTCTTTCCCTGGTGGTTATGTAACTCAACAGCCACAACCTTGTAGTATATATGGTTGTTATCTAATGAAATAATATATACTCTTCCAGTACCTTTTTCTCTTATATAATTCATGATATGTTTAACAAATAGAATATTACTACAATATCTGAGACACTCTAATGCTTTTGACTAGAATATCATAATATATCGACTCTGAACTTTGGAGTTTCTCTTAGTTTCTTTTGTTTAGAACAGTTTAGGAGAAAACTTCCATGTCTCCGTCAATTATAAATTTTGTAGCTATATTCATTTTGAAATCATAATATTTTTCCTTCAGCCATACTTTTATCCGAGGCAAACCATAAGCTATCACTCATATGAGTTTATTTAAGGTTTCAAAGTTGAATTTCAAACTTATTTAATCTACTCGGTAGTATATGAGTTTTGTCCTTACAGTTATCTGTTAATCTTTTTTCATTATAAAGGGAAATCGAAACACAATGCCTGTTTCAAGAGTTTCCCTACAATCCCCTAATGGGGCTGCTCGGGGTCAGGTTTGACTATGTCTTACCTACTCAGAATTAAATAAAATATGTTTATACAAGCTGTACCATTTTAGTTTAATTATATGGAGTAAAGTAAGTGTAATATATATTAATAATTAACAGGCTCATGACATTCACAATAAAGAGCTACTCAGAAGACGGGTCAGCCTGAGGAGAAGGTAGAGCTGATATTTTGGTGAATTATATTCATGTGACTTGTTTATAAACTTAACATACCTCTGATTCTTGGAAACAAAAATAATATTAGAGCATATAAAGAAGCCTATATACACTAATTCAAATCTATGTTAACGTATAATATGGGCCACCTAGACACTTCATTTTGTATAAAGTTGTAACTAATATCTTTATAATATTTATATTACACATTACACAATTATGTTGCACAAACTTTATCTAGCAACTATTGTGCAACTAAAGTGAATTTGATAGATTGTTATGGACGATAGAATCTTATTATATAATTTTCCATATGTAAATAAGATTGTTGCATTCCTCCTTTATTCGTGCTAGTCTCACTGTGTTGGTAAGTAGTATATTAACTACAGTTGTATAATATCATGGATACCGGTTGTCTGTACATATAATTCTTCTTAAAATAGGAAAAGAAGAAAATCTATTTATGCTAAGCTTAATTTGATTTTAACTTTCAAGCATATATCTTGGAAATGTAAAACTGATCTGGTTTCAATGCTTATGAGTCATGAATAAGTTCTTTAGCCTGGAATTATTATTTTTTTTGTCAGTTTTAGCCTGGAATTGCTGGTTACTTTATTTTAGCATCTTTTTATTTTTTATTTTTTTATAATGTTTTTTCTGGTCATTAATTTTATCTTCACTTAGTTTTCATACCAATTTCTCAGGTTTATAATATGATGGTAACAATGGTATCAAAAAATATTCCCTGTATGGATCAAAATGATAAAACAGCTAGAGACCAAGTTGAAATTTCCAAGGCTGCGCACAGTTCTAACAATAGGAAAATAGTTATCTCAAGTTATTTCTTTTTTGTTCTTAGAACTAGGTAACTGTGTACCATGTCTTATTGGCTATGCTTTATTGGTTCTCTATTTGGATGGATAACTACAACTCGTTGACACAAGTAGCTACTAAGTCGAGTCCTCAGTTTGGTGCGCATTTGGTCATTATAGATTTAATTGCAATCTTTTAGTGATGGACTTGTTCCCAAATCATAATGCATTTCTTGTCTAAGGATCTAATGAAAGCTAACTGTACTGGATTTACCTTTGGTTATAAGATATAGCTTTATTTGATACACTACAACAAAATAGGCCAATTACGATGGCCAGCTTACGACGGAATAAAGTGTGCGCCCAACTTACGACGAAAAAAAGTAAAATGTCGTAATTATTTATGATGAAACACAAAATCGTCGTAAGTTTAGTATTTTATTAATAGAATTTTTCACGACACGATTAAACAAAAATGAAAATTATTTGAAGTTGCTACGATTTAAACATTTCGTCGTAAGTTAATTATTTTTATTAAAATTTGAACTTGAAATTGAAAAAAAAAATATTTAATAAAAATTTACAACGAAATATGTGCGATGGAAAAAATCGGATCGTCAAATTTACGACATAAATTAAAATTCGTCGTAAGTTATCAAAGAGGGAAATTTAACTTTTTTCCCAAATTTTTGGCGGGGAAAATATTGAACATCCAATTTATGACGGAAATTAAAATTCGTCGTAAGTTATTCAAGATGGAAATTTTACTTTTTCCCTAAAATTTTGGCGGTAAATTTGACTTTTCTCAATTTTTTTCCAGATAATAATTTATGACGGGTTCTATCGTAAATTAGCATTTATTTGTTTGGGTGACATTTCAAGAATTTCAGTAAAAAATTAAATATTTTGATAAAATAATGTAATATGAAACATTGATTATATCACTAATATATATATATATATATAATCATCCATACACGGTTGGATCGTTCAAAAATATTTTTAAAATAATCGTAACACCAATTTAGGAATAAACACTAGTTAACAGTACTAGTCCAACTGATGCTTCACTAGTAAATTGGCAAATGAGATAAAATTATTTTGACATTTAATTTTTGTAATGTCACTAATATATATCAATTGAAATCCATATAGTTGTATCATTCAAAAATATTTTTAAAATAATCGAAACACCAATTTAGAATTAAACACTAGTTAATTGTACTAGTCAAACTAAAGTCTGACTGTTAAAATGACAAACCAAATAAAATTATTTTGATATTAAATTTTGGTTATATCACTAATATATATATATATATATCTATTGACATCCATACGGTTGGATCGTCCAAAAATATTTTTAAAATAATCGAAACATCAACTTAAGATTAAACACTAGTTAGTTATACTAGTCAAACTCATGTTTGACTGTTAAAATGGCAAACCAAATAAAATTATTTTGATATGAAATTTTGGGTATATCACTAATATATATATCTATTTGCATCCATATGGCTGGATCGTTCAAAAATATTTTTAAAATAATCGAAACACTAATTCAGGATTAAACACTAGTTAGTTGTAATAGACAAACTCATGTTTGACTGTTAAAATGGCAAACCAACTAAAATTATTTTGATATTAAATTTTGGTTATATAACTAATATATATATATATATATATATTGACATCCATACGGTTGGATCGTTTAAAAATATTTTTAAAATAATCGAAACATCAACTCAGGATTAAACACTAGTTAGCTATACTAGTCAAACTCATGTTTAACTGTTAAAATGGCAAACCAAATAATAATATTTTGATATGAAATTTTGGGTATATCACTAATATATATATATATATATATATATATATATCTATTTACATCCATACGGTTGGATCATTCAAATATATTTTTAAAATAATCGAAACACTAATTCAGGATTAAACACTAGTTAGCTGTAATAGACAAACTCATGTTTGACTGTTAAAATGGCAAACCAACTAAAATTATTTTGATATTAAATTTTGGTTATATAACTAATATATATCTCTATTGACATCCATATGGTTGGATCGTTTAAAAATATTTTTAAAATAATCGAAACATCAACTCAGGATTAAACACTAGTTAGCTATACTAGTCAAACTCATGTTTGGCTGTTAAAATGGCAAACCAAATAAAATTATTTTGATATGAAATTTTGGGTATATCACTAATATATATATCTATTTACATCCATATGGTTGGATCGTTCAAAAATATTTTTAAAATAATCGAAACACTAATTCAGGATTAAACACTAGTTAGTTGTAATAGACAAACTCATGTTTGACTGTTAAAATGGCAAACCAACTAAAATTATTTTGATATTAAATTTTGGTGATATGACTAATATATATATTGACATCCATACGGTTGGATCGTTTAAAAATATTTTTAAAATAATCGAAACATCAACTCAGGATTAAACACTAGTTAGCTATACTAGTCAAACTCATGTTTGACTGTTAAAATGGCAAACCAAATAAAATTATTTTGATATGAAATTTTGGGTATATCACTAATATATATATCTATTTACATCCATATGGTTGGATCGTTCAAAAATATTTTTAAAATAATCGAAACACTAATTCAGGATTAAACACTAGTTGGTTGTAATAGACAAACTCATGTTTGACTGTTAAAATGACAAACCAACTAAAATTATTTTGATATTAAATTTTGGTTATATAACTAATATATATATATATATATATATATATATATCTATTGACATCCATACGGTTGGATCATTTAAAAATATTTTTAAAATAATCGAAACATCAACTCAGGATTAAACACTAGTTAGTTATACTAGTCAAACTCATGTTTGACTGTTAAAATGGCAAACCAAATAAAATTATTTTGATATGAAATTTTGGGTATATCACTAATATATATATATCTATTTACATCCATATGGTTGGATCGTTCAAAAATATTTTTAAAATAATCGAAACACTAATTCAGGATTAAACACTAGTTAGTTATAATAGACAAACTCATGTTTGACTGTTAAAATGGCAAACCAACTAAAATTATTTTGATATTAAATTTTGGTTATATAACTAATATATATCTATTGACATCCATACGGTTGGATCGTTTAAAATTATTTTTAAAATAATCGAAACATCAACTCAGGATTAAACACTAGTGAGCTATACTAGTCAAGTTTGACTATTAATATCGCAAACCAAATAAAATTATTTTGATATGAAATTTTGGGTATATCACTAATATATATATATCTATTTACATCCATACGGCTGGATCGTTCAAAAATATTTTTTAAATAATCGAAACACCAATTCAAGATTAAACACTAGTTAGCTATACTAGTCAAACTCATACTTGACTGTTAAAATGACAAACCAAATAAAATTATTTTAATATGAAATTTTGGGTATATCACTAATATATATATATCTATTTATATCCATATGGTCGGATCGTTGAAAAATATATTTAAAATTATGGAAACAACAATTCAGGACTAAACACTAATTAGTTGTATTAGTCAAACTCATGTTTAAGTGTTAAAATGACAAACCAAGTAAAATTATTTTGATATGAAATTTTGGGTATATCACTAATATATATATATATCTATTTACATCCCTCTAGTTGGATCGTTGAAACATATTTTTAAAATTATCACAACACCAATTCAGGATTAAACAGTAGATATTTGTACCAGTCAAACTGATGCTTGACCGTTATAATGACAAACCAAATAAAAATATTTTGATAGAAAATTTTGGTTATATCACTAGTATATATATCTATTGACATCCATACGGTTCGATCGTTGAAAAATATTTTTAAATTAATTAAAACACAAATTCAGGATTAAACACTAGTTAATTGTACAAGTTAAACTGATGGAGCATATTTTAAGATTTTAAATATAATTGTCTGAAAAGTGTTATTAATCATTTATTTTTAAAATGTCCTCCTTTAATTACGGAAGATTAGTTATTTAAAATTTTAAAATTGTCTAAAGATGGCAAAACTTTTAGAATTTTGGTTTTGTTTTAACCTAATTTTAAAATATCTTTTATAGAGTTATAGTTAATCGATTAAGTAATCACGATGTTAAAATAATATTCTTTTAAGGTCACAACATAATGGAGACATTATATTTTTACCCTCAATAAAATAATATTTTCGTTATAACAATATTTTCCCCCTATCATTTTAAATACTTTTAAATGTTCTAAAATGTTATGAATATATATGCCTACTAATATAATTATCATAAAGTCATATCATTTAAAATTTTAAATGTTCAAAATTAAGAATTTAATTTAATTTTTTATAAAAAAAATTATAATATTAAAAAAAATCTAGGTAATCCGTGCGGGTTTTAAGCTAGTATATATAATTTCTTAAAACCTTAAACAAAGAAAACAATGTGAAGTCGACCATATTGGAACAGAATAGAAAATAGGGTTGAGTAGAGCTTGAGACCTAAATTTTAAGTCTGTGGCCGCCCATTCAATCGCTTGCTGCTTGCAAAGTATATCGAAGATTCAACCGCTGTTATATATATCAAAGATTTAATCGCTGTTAAGTCTAGTTCGATTTTCTTCTAAAGTATCAAAGATTCCAAGATCCAACAGGTATCATTGATTCATTTTTTCATTAAATAATCAGTATTTTGTCTCGGTACTTTGTAGTTTGTTCAATTAGAGGCAAGTTTCTTTATTTATATACAATAATTTGTAATTACTTAATTACTTAATTTATCTCTGTACTTAATAGTTTATTGTTGATGTTACTTAATTTGTCTCTGTACTTAATACTTTATTGTTGATGTTGAGAAGGGTTCCGATTCTGATTCAGATTCATATGGGTCTCATATTGAGAAAAAGTCTAAAGCTATTGATGCCAAGAAGGTGATAGAAGAGCTACAGACAAATGATGAAATGCTGATAAACATTAAGGAACAAGATGATGACTTTAGATTGCTCACACCTCAGGTTATTGTTTTTAACTTGCAAATATTATAATTGGTTGGAGTAGTTTTATTTATTGTTCATTTAGTATATTTTTATCATTTGTTTTTTGAAATTAGGACCTTCAAGAAGAGGCTCAGCAACCTCCTGATCTTCCTATTCTGTACTGAAACTAGACAACCAGTACTCTCAACTTTGTACTCATTTGTTCTGTACTCTCATAAATTTGCATTTGTGGGCATTGATGTGTTACAACAAAAGAAATGCAGGCATCACTAATTATCTATTTTAAACCTATTGTATTATTAATGGAAACCGAATATATAGTATCATCTTTTCTGTGTTGTCTGTTTATATGAATAAAAGAAACTGGTTGTGATAAATGAGCGAGTTGCCTGGTTTGTATTTAGGATACCACCATTCATATAAATTTCATTACAACATTGTGCGTGCAACCAAAACAATTATGTATGTGAAATTATTTAAAATTAAGTTCAGTAATTACAGAGTCAAAATGTTGTTGTTAAGCAGAGTTATATGAAATTATGTATATACATTTTGAGCTTGTCACAATGAAATACAAAGTTTAATACAAATGCAGTGGTGCTGATTGTTAGTCACAAGTTTAATATCAAAGTATAAGTCCTAAATAGCAATCCCCAACAATAATTATATTTTCAGTTACTATGATTTTTACCTTCTAGTCAAATTTTGTTGATGTTTTCACTTGGTCAATAATGCAATTATACCTTATTATACAATTCTTTATTATGAAATATCTGGATCTCGTATTCTAGTCCTCAGTTCGGTCTCAAATTCCATACAATTCCCTTTATGTCAATCCCCTCACTGACCTCAAACATACTCGCAGTTCGAGCGAAGGCTGTCATGGAAACCTCGATATCGTGTCTCTCGGAGTTCACATTCGTCGTAATTCTGACAACAAAGAGACACTATAAGAAAAAGAAGTAAAAGCGACCACATAAAAACGACCGACTATAAATTCCACCAAAATTGGTGGCTTTTAAGGTCAACTTTACCTGTACTTAAAACATATTTAAAAGCGACCGCTCTCGGTGGAATTTAATGAGCGGTCGCTTTTGTTCGGTGGAATTTGAAAGCGGTGGCTTTTAGCCGGTGGCTTTTATCAACAAAAGCAACCGCCAATATTTAACGGTCGATTTTATATTTTGAAGAACAGGCGGGAAAATTGCCGCCAGAACAAAGTCTAATTCTGGAAAACAAAAGCGACTGATCGGTCGCTTTTAAATTATTTATCAAAAAAATATTAAATAAGGCCACAACGGTCATTTTAATAAAAACGACCGTTGTTGGTTGAATTTATAAAAATGACCGATTTCCGTGGCTTTTATAAAAACGACCACCTGCGGTGGAATTTATTCTTTCAGAATTTACAACCCCTGCCTTATCCTTTCTTCTTCGTTTTTATCCATACTTTCCTCTTCTTTCTATTTTCCTTCCTATTTTCTACCATTTTCCTTTCTCATCAAGCTCAACTATCCATTAACTTCAAGTCAAGCAAGTACCTTTCTTAAATTATTTATGTTGTGATTATCATGATTATTGTTTATTGATTTCTCACATACATTAAATATTTATTGACATAATTTAAATGAAATATAGTTGCTAATATTTTAAATGTAGTGTTCAAAATAATTAAACAAAAAAATAATTATTGTACATTGCTTGTGACTAAATATCTTGTACATATAGTGAATTTATTTAAGTATGTTTTGTTAATTAGTATTAAGTTATTTATTATACTATCTATGCACTTTGTAGATGACGTCAGATTGTAGTGGGATGAATCGTCGATTTGATGCAAGTAAAAATATAACGGAAGAGTACAAAATTGGTGTTGATGGTTTCATTAATTTGTCATTGCAAATACGGATGATTCAAAGGGGAGAATAAGATGTCCATGCAACGAATGTGGAAATTTTTATATAAAAAATCCTGATATGATATTATATTTATATCGACATGGCATCATGCCCGCATATACAACATGGTATTTTCATGAGAAGAGTGCTAGATCAAGGGTTGATATTGGGACGAGTTCCATGAATGTTGATAATATGCATGATGATTTTTATGATGCACGTGAAATGCTTGGAGATTTTGCCGAGGCAAATAATAATTTTGAGAATATGCATGAAGAACCGAATGCAACAGCAAAAAGTTTTTACAAGATGCTTGACAGTACTACTGAACCTCTTTATCCAAATTGTACAAGTTTCACAACATTATCATTTGTGATTAAGCTACTTAAGTTCAAACATAGACATGCTTGTAGTAATAAGGGATTCGATGAGCTACTTGAACTTATTGGATCGGTGTTGCCTGAAGATCAAAAGTTGCCCATGAGATACTATGATGTGAAGAAGTTAGTAAGTGGGTTGAGTATGGGATACGAAAAAATTGATGCTTGTGTGAATGATTGCATGTTCTTTTACAAAGAAAATAATGAGAAAACACATTGTGATATATGTCACGAAGGTCAATACAAGGCGCAGAAGGATTCTATGAAAACGTTGATTCCGAAGAAGATTTTAAGATACTTCCCTCTTACATTGAGACTACAACGATTATTCATGTCCGAGAAGACTGCCAAATGTATGATATGGCATCATGATAGAGCTGCAGTTGAGGGTCAATTAAGTCATCCAGCTGATGGAGATGAATGGAAACAATTCAATCACAGATTTCCTTGATTTACAAAAGAAACACGAAATGTCCGAATAGGCCTTGCTAGTGATGGATTTGATCCTTTTCGAGATGCACATGCAAGGGACTATACGATGTGGCCTGTGATTATTGTTGTTTACAATCTTCCACCATCCATGTGTACAAAAGCTCCATACATGTTTATGCCTCTTCTCATTCCCGGGCCGAATGATCCGACAAAAGACTTTCATGTTTATCTTCGACCACTAATTGATGAATTGAAGATGTTGTGGTGTACCGGGGTGGAAACATATGATAGGGTGTCACATTCAAATTTTACAATGAAAGTAGCATTGATGTGGACAATTAATGACTTTCCAGCACTTGGTATGATTAGTGGATGGTCGACTAAGGGAAAACTGGCATGTCCGGTATGTATGGGGCTGGTTAAGGCAAAACAGTTCAAGCATGGTAGTAAACCTACATTCTATGGTACAGCTCGTTATTTTTTGGAAGAAGATGATCCATTAAGAAGAAGCACAAAGTTTGGACGATGTGAGAGACATTCAGTCACAACTCAACATTCAAGATCAAGGGCAAAGATACTTTGTGAGCAAATACAGTTTCCTCTTCCGGGAAAAACTACTAGGCAAAAGCCGAGGGATTATGGCGTGACATATAATTGGACACACTATTCTCCATTTTTTGAGCTACCGTATTAGTGAAAATATATTTGTCCGGAGTGAATACCTTTTGGTTCTTCAAAAGAACTCGTTAAACAAGATGAATCCTCACTATCCACTTCTGTCAAATCTTTACTATGAGGACACAGATCAATCTAAACATTAGTATCATTCCCTTGATCAGCAACGGAATGAGGTCTGTTTAAAGTAAAAGAAAACTTCTCCAAACTGAGCTGAGATGCAGGTTGATATAAATCAACTTGCTAAACTGATGGCTTGTTATCATAATTTACATACTCTGGAACAACTTTAATCCCATTCATTATTGGCACGCGAGTCACCTGGCTTTGCACATTGCTCCTTTTAGAATGATTAGATGGTCCTGTTTGCTTATTCATTATCCACTTTTCTGCATCATTCCATTTAGAAGACGTAGGCCTAGATAATGACCGTCGAAATGAATTGTGAATGGTTTTTTGGCCTTTAGGGAATTCAAAGTTAGATGAACTAGCATTACTATTATAATCATGATCATTATCTAATGTCCTCATTGGGTGAACCGAACTCGAATTAGCACTATTAGCCTTCTGCAATTTGGCCTGAATGGATAGTAATAATCTATTTTATGGCATAGCATTATGGTACTGCAAAATTAATTAATGCCACATATTTTGAATTTAATAATCAGTGGACCATATTTTTATAAGTAAGCACCTAAATACAACTAAGAAAGTTAAAATTTAGATATTTTTTACAACTTATTTAGTATCAGTAAAAAAGAAAATATTATATACCGAGAAACTCAAATCATGAACTAATAAAATATATTTAATATCACATTAATATATTTTCGGTAATAATAATTTTTTATGTTTGCTGTTATATTAAAAAAAAAATAATTCCATAAGCTGAATAACTAAAAATATCTTTATAAAATAAGAGCATAATATTGTTTCTATTTTCTTATCCAAATTATTATTAGTTCTTGTCGCAATATGAATTTACTGAATTAAACTTTCACTAGTTGATTCTAAATATATATTTTTTCTAAAATACCTTTTCAATTTAAAAGTTTTTGCAATATTAACTTTTGGTGAATTATATTTATAAAAATATTTTTATGATGCTTTGTTTTATGATTTTAATCCTCTTTAGATTATTATGGATTGTAAATTCATAATATTTTTATGATGCTTTATTTTGTGATTTTAATTATTTGATTAACGTTGGTATTTAATCCTGGTCCCAATATAGGCGTATATGAATGTTTTTTATAATCATATTAATACAGTCCAATGAGTAGGGAGTTTGGAATTCGTTTTGTTTCGTATCAGTCCTTGCAGTAATAGTTGTGGTAAAATCAGTATTTTCTGAGTTAAATAAGTAAAGTTAAAATTGAAATTTTACTTTTGTTACTATATGGTTAAAATTTCAGTGACTTATAAGTTACAGTTTAGGTTCAGTAGAGTTTATATCATACTCTGTTTATTCAATACTATGAACCATTTAAATACCAAAAATGGCAACAACTTAAATTGTAGTAAATGGACTGTTTTTTTAGTTAGCAAGTGATTAAAAGTCAGGACATATAAAAAATTTATACTAAATTATGAAAGTCAGTCGATACTTAGGCATAAATTAGTTTCGTTAGGGAGTTAGAAAAATAGCACTACTGTTTCCTGAAGTTTGGTGGAGGCAGAATATTAGTTTGAGATTAAATTGTCGACTTTGCTTTTTATTACACCTTTTATAATTTCCACTTGTTTTCTATTTATTGTAGGAATTGGATGCTAATTTGGAGACACCTATGACTGTTCTGAATTTTTTTAAATATGTCTACAACATCGATGAGCCAACAATTAAAAAAATAATGGTTTGTTGAAAACTTTATTCATTCAATTGAATTTTTGCACTAATATATATCTATTATGGTTTCTTTTCTTTATGTTTGGACTGTTTGTTATAAATTGTATTATGTAGGAATCTTTAGAGGCCATAGTCAGCACTCAATCAGCCCCAGAGGAACCTCTATCACCGGCTAGCTAAAGGAAGCGAGACTTGGAACTACTTATAAAGGCAAGAACGCTAAAGAAAAACAGAGTCGTATTATATCCTCGAAGTTCTTTATCGGAGTTATTGGGAGCTGATGAGGCAGCTAGATTAAAGACATCTCAGTCCGCTCAGGCCTCTCAAACAAGCATTCCAGATAATGAATACTCACTTATCCGCAGGGTTCTATCCGAAGTGACCAATATGGTGAAGTCTTTAGACGACATGGATCGAGTTCCTCATGCAAAACTTAATGAATTGATTGAAAAATCAGCCACTATAGTTTTTCCAGACAATACCAATCAGGTGCAACAATCATCATGGGACCAATATATGCGGATTACAAATGAGATCATTGATCAAGTGATGCAGAATTTTGAGAAAGTTATTATGGAGGTAACACTTTAACTTTAATTGTGAAGTTTAATTTCAGCAATTGATGTATCAGATTAGCATATTTAGGGTTTATAGTATTACACATCTAAATCTTTATTTCTTAGTATTACACATCTGAATCTTTATTTCTTGCTCTGTGTGGTTGTGATTAGGATAATTTCAACTAAATCAAAATTAGGGTTTGTGTAATTAGTGAATTAATTATTTTCACATCTGTTTGAAATGTTTTATAAATTTAACTCATGTTTAATTTGAAGCTCTATGTTCTCATTTCTCGATAATTTTGTTTCAATTGTTTTAAGGTTTTTTAGATGTAATTGGAAATACAATCTCGATAAAGTTAATTGGATGCTGGATCTTGCATCTGGTTTTGTTATCCGATTTGAGGGATAATTCTCTGCTTTTTTGTATGGATTATATTTTTTATGTACATGTAATGTTAAGGAACATTTACAATGATGAATCTAGTGATGTTTACTTGTTTCAGATAATGGTAGTGTTAATTGTGGATTGTAGATTTGATAAGTGTTGTTAACTTCAGATTTCTATTCACGAGAATAAGTAGAGCTTTTTTGGAAGCTGTATTTGTTGTTTTTGGTGTCACAATCTTGATTTAGATAAGGGTCTGTTTTCTTCCATATTGATCTTCCAAGTTCTGTGTTACTGACCTGCCCAAGGCTTTTACGCTTAAACTGTCAAAAGATGTTTATTTTCCACCCGTAAGCGAGGGGTTTTATACATATCAATTATGTTTTTTGTTGGTATTTTATCTTGTATAGATAGTTTATAAACATTTATTAAGTGATATATGAGGTTAACAGGCTCATTTTGTGCTTAGTGTATTTGTTCTACTTTATGACATTGATGTAAGTTGTGAAGTGAAGAAGTTATGCTAACATTTTTTCTTCAACTTAGCTAACTTGATTCTGATTAAATAAACTTATATATATATGGTGCAGTTACTTTACCTGTACAGAAGCAGCTGCTTTTTGGAACATGAAATTTGAATTTGAAGAGCTTAAATAATTACTTAAACGCACGTTATTTTTTGTCTATGTAGGATGATACACCAGAAAAAGTTCCAGGGGAACATACCAGGCTTTTACAAGAAATGGATGACGAGCACAATCTCGACCAGAATTTGTTCTACTGTCCTCTTTATGAGTAGTTTTTATAAGTTTAATTACTTTTGTTAGTTGATACTTTTAAGCAAACTATGTAGCAGTTAACTTAAACTTGATGTAGCAGCTGCTATTTGGTGTAGCAGCTGCTGTTTGGTACTTATTTGATAGTTTTTAATGGATTTGTGGGGAATGTAATTATGTCATTTCATTTTTGGTTGTTCATTTTTTCTGTTTTGACGCAAGTTATTAAATGTGAATGGTTAGATAAATTGATAAATGAATGAGATAGGTTTCAATATTAAAGAATTAAGAATATATGGCTCTAGGCTATTTTTATGTTTGAAATTGACCATATAAAATCCACCGTCTTCAGTGACTTTAATAAGTAAGCGGGAAATTTAAGATTCAGTGAAAATCAAGAAGCGGGAAGTTTAAATTTTAACCAAAATGTTAAAGGGGCTGTGTGAAACTTTGACTTGAATTAAAAGCAACCGTCAAAGCGGTCGCTTTAATATAAATTCCACCGCGAAAAACATTTTCGACCAGGTTAAAACCCACCGATAGAAGGCGGTCGATTTTGTACTAAATTCCACCGATTTCAGTCGTTTATAGGTAAAAGCAACCGATTTTAAACCGGTGGCTTTTAGCCTTTTTTCTTGTAGTGAGACTGTTATCGCACTTAAAAAAGTTGAAAATGTAAAAAATGTTGATAAGGAAAATACGGAACCGAATATCGGGCGAGTAGCCGTGGCTAAAAAGGTGTCTACCGAGAAGTTTCATAAGAAGCCTAGAGCCTTGAAGCCAACTTCACTTTAACTATGTATGCAAATGAATGAACCTGAATTTATACTTGGATCAGGAAGTATGGAGCCTGCTGATTCGGAGCACTCAAGTTTGTTGAAGATTTGGGATTATTCGGATTCTGAGTCTGCTCCGGCTTCTTCCTGGTCTACTATTCCCAATAGGTTTTTAAATCTTTTTGTATGAAATTATTGATGAATTAATTAAATTTGATTTGTTGTTGAAATGTTAAGTACATTCAAATCTCGCCTAATTAATAATTGATAAATTTACTAATACACCATAAATTAATTATTTTACCATAATTTTTTTTGTCATTTATATATAACCTGGATAAATTAATAAAATTATCCGGTCTGATGCTATTTAAATTGATCATCTGTTCCTGTTTTGCAGGACATTGCTGTGCAGGCCTTTGCCAGTGGACATTGGGAGGTGCACTTGTGTGATTGTGAAAGAAAAATGTGTAGAAGGACTACATGGGGGCAGTTTGTACACCGTTTACACTAATGTAAGCTTTTCGTGTTTTACAACATTTCACTTTCTTGTTTTCTCCAAGTTTAACTCTTATAATACTATTAATCGTATTGGGATGTTGTATTATAATTGAGGTTTCTTAGTTGATTATTCATGTTTGTTAGTGTTGCCTTGGAGTAGGTTTTGCACTATAAATTACATTATAATAGCGTTATACTGTTGGGTTGTAGTTGCTCTAATTTGTTACAAGTATTAACAACTAACCATTGTCAATAATTAATATGTCATGCTGCATAATATTTAATTCGCGTTTGAAATATTTGGTTCTTATAATAGTGTTAATTATATTGGGATGTTTGACTTAGTTTTTATATAATAATTAAGGTTTCTTAGTTGATGTTTTGTGTTTGTGACCTGGATAGTAATTTATTAAGCATTAGTAAAAAATAACCATTATCAGTATGTTATGCTGCAATATGTTTGTTTTGCCATTTGAATATTTAGATTGTACCTCATAGTAGTTAGAATTGTGTTGCAACACAGCTTAGTTTGAGAATTCATTCTCATTCCAACTTTGTTTTCATTCCCAAACACTTCACTAAATTAATGGATGTTTCGCTAAGCAGTCGCTATTTTATCATTTGTACTCATTTGGTCATACTTGTGCTAATACCTTGAACAAGTATATTTTGGGGAGATTATAAAAATACTGCCTTATCACTAGGCATTGTGAACTCATAGATAGGAACTGAGAAATGGTTATAATTTGGCACAGATATTGATATTGGAAATCATAGCAAACAAGTTCACAGTCTGCTGATTATAATCAGGTGACATAAACATGACCTTAGTGAAATTTGTTTGATATGTCCTGTGATTTGATTCAGTTCACAGTAGTCATTCTATGTAATCAACCATTTAGATGTTATTTGGGAGCATTTATAATTACATGTACTCTGTCACAATCCTTGAAAAGCTTAGTATTTGACTCTTTAATGGATTATCTCAGGAGGGTCATGGAAGACAATCGAAAACTTGCAGTGGCTCGCCACAAAAGGCATAATGGAAGATCTGAGTATATAGTTGTTCAATCAACAAAGGGGATTTTAGGTCCTGGTGATGATAGTTTTGTGGGAAGTGTCACTTCCAACCTTATAGGTTCTAAGTACAATATATGGGATCAAGTTCGATGTCCATTTTAGTACTATGTTGTTGAAGAGTTGGTTAATTAAAAACTATGGGTTCCAGCCACATGCCGTGTCAGAGCTCAATGAAAAGAGTTTCTGGAAGATGTTTGATATTGGGCTTTATGAGCATTGTAGGAGGAAGTATGGAGCTATTTCATGAGTGTGTACTACAAGTGTAAGAAATGTAAGAAGATTGAGAAAGAGATTCAGGAAGCCGAGCAAGCCCATCTTGAGACCGCTTATGCACAAGTAGACATGTCAGTAGATTAATTTTTATGTAGGTTTTCTCGCTAAATCATATGAGATATGTCTCTGCTTTTATCATTTACTATTCGTCCAATATTTGTAGTTCTTGCACATTTTTTGCTATGGTTGCTTAATTACTTACCGGAAAGGAAACTAGACTTTGTCAGGGAGTTTTTGTTAACTTCATGATTGCATTAGACTTTGACATGTTTAGAATTTAAATTGGAAGCCGAACATGGCTGGAAACTGAAAAATCAGAATTTGGCTATTCTGGAAATACAAACTTACGGCGGTTGTTTATCACATATTTCGTCGTAAGTTACTAATTTACGATGTATAGTTGTGTCGTAAATTTGTATTTTATTTTATCAAAGATGGATCTCATAAGAAAACATACGACGTTTCTTCAGTCATAAGTAACTAACATACGATATTATTATTCGTCGTATATTGATAACTTATGACGGAATATTCCATCGTAAGTAGATTTATTATTTTATTGAAAATGTGGGCCCCTGCTTCCCAACTTCCAACACAATTTTATTTTGTGACGAAAAATTGAACTTACTACTCAAGCAAAAACGACGATTTTTTTCCGTCGTAAATGCCTCAATTACGACAATTTTAGTTCAAAAAAACCCGTCGTAAATGGCATTATTTCTTGTAGTGATATTCTAGCTAGAGACTTGAAAATGTTTTGTACGGTGCTGCTGCTGGCACATTTTTGTTGCCAAGTAGTCCAATTAAGTTCACATTTCTTTGTTTTTGGTTATTTTTTTCATCTTATTTGATTACTTTTGGTATTAAATTTATTATATTGGTATAGGTACGGGCCCTTATCTCGAAATTGACTAAAGAAAAATCTTATGCACTTCCGCAGGGTAATAAACTTCGTGAGGAATTGGTGAGAATAACAACTCAACTAAGCTTTCTAACCTTTAATGTATCTGTTCTCTAGGCTATCTTCATGCAATACCTTTACGTAATCGGAGAAGTGGCAATCTCAAATTATAGGAGATTACTTAAAGATGATGGTAGAGGTGTTGCAGTGACACTAAATGACACAGTTTGTTTTTTCTGACAAGCGCGCTGGGTTAACTGTAAGTCACTTTCTGGTTGATGTTTTTTTTCTAATTTTTTGATGATGGGGCATTACATTTTCCCAGCCGTGTATGTCGGGTTTTCTACTAATATCATTTGGTTTGCTATAAGTAGTCTTCTAATATATATGATTTTCTTTTAATTTGGCTGTAAATGATTTCATTTACAATATTTTTTATAAGTTCACATCCATAATTACTGATACAAGGTAAGTATTATCTTAGAACTGATCCCCTTGGTGACGGAGCTAAGTGGCGTCGAACTTATGGGAAGGAGATATATTCTCCATTTTTATTAACTTTCACTGAACATGTGAGATACATATAAATATATCATGTTTTCCTTTTTGCA
Organism: Apium graveolens; assembly: GCF_009905375.1. Lineage (NCBI taxonomy): Eukaryota > Viridiplantae > Streptophyta > Magnoliopsida > Apiales > Apiaceae > Apium > Apium graveolens. The sequence goes on from NC_133651.1 coordinate 9,215,559, forward strand.
AATATCTATGCAATTAATTGATGATTCACGTGTATGCAGGATGGAGATACAGATCTCTTGTGAATAGTTAAAGTTTGCATGCTTAGTATATTTGATTATTTCAATGCCCTGCGGATTTGGAACTGTGCTTTTAGGTGTTGCATTTTCGCACAATACCAGAGAGCAACCCCCATCTCCTTCAGGTTCTTGATACTACCAAGTATGCGCAAATAGTCTGATTAGTCCCTAACTTACTAAATATGTGCAATTAGTCTGATTGCTCCCTAACCTACTTTGATATGTTTTTGTTATGAATCATATTTCTCCCGAGGATAGATATTTATAAGAAAAGGTGGTGAAGCAGAGAGAAATAATTATTTGGAGAAGCAAAAGCCAAGAATTTGTTATGGGAAGAAGGGGATCAACATAGCTGCAAAGTATTAATAACTTTCGTTATAGTTTGGATATGCTTGGAGTATTGAAAATTGATCAATCGTATTGTTGTAATTTTATATGGTGTTTGTAGTATTTTGGATATGTATTGTAGATTTTAAACAGAACAAGTATTTCAAATTTTAAAATTAAATGTTATATATTACTATTAAAGTTTAATGTGTGTTTTATTTTAGTGTTAGATTACAAATGCTACTATTACTTAATTAAAAAGATGGGTGTTACAATTGATAGAACAGATTGTTACAATAAGTTACAATTGATCAAGCTATTGTATCACTCATTTTGTGTTATATTTGGGCTTGTTAGTGTTACAGTAGGTGTCTATTGCAATGTTTTCCTCTTTGTTACAATATATCAGTGAAATGTTACATTAGGGTGTCTATTGTAATGCTCGTATATGTAACGCCCCCTGGTGTTACAATAGACCTAGTGTAACGCTTTTAGGGCCTATTGTAACACCATTTAGGCACTACAATAGTCCACTTATGGCGTAGTGTGTGTTTGTTGGGTTGGTTAAATACCGAATTTTGCTGGCATTTTCCTTTTCTTTGGTCTCTCGGTAATGGTCTTTTCTACAAGTGAAGTTCATGTTCAAGGGTGAAGATTTTAGCGGGGTTAATTGGATTTACTTTTCTGGTTGTCTGGTGCCCCGGAGAAGGTTTGTAGCTGGCACTACACCATAGAATGGCTATGGAAACCACAAAAATATATTGCCTTATGGGCTATTTCTGTTGCAGTAGAATTTATGGCAACAAATATATAAAATTTTTGTGTTGCATCCGGTGGTAATGCAACAGAGGTCCTATTGCAACATCTTAAGCAATATATTACAACAACAAAATATTATTGCAATAAACCATATATAGCAATAAAATGTATTTTACAGGAACTCGGCAAAATTATTGCAATAGTTGTTTTTGTCAGCTAAATAACCACCTTAAGGCAACATTAATTGGTCCAATTGCAATGAAATGTAAGGTTAAATTTGAAAATATTGTAACAATTTTGAACTAATTGCAATATTTTATAGTTGATGTAATTGTAAATGGCAACATATTTGGACACAATTGTAACATTATTTTTTAAAAAAAGCAGTAGGATTTGACTATAAATAAACTAAACCAGGCATGTTTTATGCCACAAAACCAAACATCAATGTCATTTTATAACCATTAACAACCATTCAAAGGTTGTTCCAATATAATCATTCATATAATTGAGAATGTACATCAATACAAAAGGATAAATTACTACACTAAATTAACTAATTAACAAAACTAATAGTAGTAATCTTCATTTAGCTTCTTCGCTAAATGAGAAGCATTTATCTTGGTTCTGGATCAAAAGTTTCACAAGCTCAATTGGAGCAGCCACAGTTTTGGACACAACTGTAAAGACTCCATCCATGAGAAAATCGATGGCAAAACCTGCAATCCCTTTCTTAGCTGGTTCTAGAACAAATTTCACATATGAAGAATAAGCTAATGGAAGGTCTTGGGTGGCTGGGTATGTTCATTCCGTGGGGTACCGCAATCCTGCACGAGTATAATTCCCAAAGGAAAAATGGCTTCTCTGTGTAGAAAAGCTTTCATAGATACCCTTAACATCATGTGAAAGGCTGGAACCAAAATTGTATTGGGTAGATAATTTTTGATAAACAGTTGGAAGTTGGTTCTACTCAGCCATTTCTACTGGCACAAATAAAATTCCTACAAAAAACATAAGTTAGTCAGAATATATAAATTAAATGCTCCAAAAAAGGAGAAAAGGAGAAGCATTAGAGATGCCCATTCAATACTTCTCAGATGCATTCATATTTAGCCCATTTCAATGGAGAATTAAACTTCACTAAATTTGCATAATTTAGAAAGATTATTAACTTGAGATCGATATTAACTTAAATCTATCACTAAATTTAGAAAGATTATAAAGAAAAATTTATTAACATGACAACTTTAGATAGAGCAAGATACACAGAGTAGCTCTTACGCTTTCAACTAAAATTTGCATAATTGATAAGGTATTGACAACTACAGATACTTGCTGCGACACAAGTTAGAGATTAAATGACAAAATGAAAGTCAACCATTGAATAAGAGATAAAATTGGATGTTAATAAAAGTATACCAAAAAAGATTACAGAAAAGGCTAGCTAATTGATCTACATTAATAATTGAAACTTTATAAAGGGCCACTGGTAATAACTACTAATGCTATTTTCGGATTAGAAACATTGAGGGCCACACCCATTCCTAAAAAATTAATGATACAAAAGCATTAGCAAAACCATGCTCAGTTCAGGCTGCAACTTGAGCTCCCATTATATATATAGAACATGGTAAGATAAACACTTTTGTGCATGTGGATATACCACATCTAAGAACACACACTTTATGAAGCGGAGCTTCCAGGTTGATCTTTGCAACACAGCCAGAGTGAACAACAGTGTAATGACTGAGGTGAAAGTTCCAACAAAGTGATAGATAGGCTTGCCATCTTTCGAAAACCTTGGCTTACCATCACTAAGCATCACACCTCTGTCCAAATTGATCGTTAGCAGATCACACAAATTGCTTTCACTTGATTTACAATGACGGCACTCCCCACACTCGCCTGTAAACAGAGGTAACATTTTTTCTTCGGGTTTGAGGGCTGTAACACCATCTTCAACACTCTCTATGACTCTGGAGCCAACAATATAAATCAATAAAATTCGTTCAAGGATGAAATTATGCACACCACAAAGTCGAGAACATGTAAAATTTGAAGTCTAGGTCAGTAGAACATAAATTTATTCTCTTGTATTAAAAGTTTTCTTATTAAAATTCAAACATACCCTCGACTTTTAATAAGAAAACTTTTAATGGATAAAAGTCGTGACCTAATATTCGCGGAAATAAAGGTTGATGTCCCTGTTAGAAAACGAAAGCAAGTGTAATGGATAAAAAACAGAGAAAACAAATCTGCTCTAGCCTTTAGGAAAAGCGTACATATAATGACTAGCTATAGTGTTTAGGCTAGCAGTGAACACGTTTATCAATATAATATACCTTGGCCTCCCAGAAGTAAACATAAGAATGACAAAGAGACGTGAAATGAATCCTGATTCGAACTTCCATTTTCTTCGGTGGTGCAACGTCTACCTCATCTATTACCAGTGGCCTGCCTGCTTCCCAAGCCACAGCAGCTGCAATCATTAATTTATCTGTAAACCATTAATTTATAACTACTACTGCTACCGCAAGGATTACAATCTTGGAACTTATAAACCACAATACGAACCAGATTTGCAGAAGGACTAACCTAAGTTGACTTTCAAACCATTGTGCCCTAACTCATCGAAACTGCTAATCAGCATAAAAATTTGCATCAAGACAAATTAAACAATTCCACATAATCGAAACAAGCCACTTGAATAATTGATGTACAATCTCAAACACAAACACACAATACAAAATCGATTCAAAAAAATTCAAATTAACCATAATTAAAATTCAATTGACATAATAATCGATTTAGGGAAGAACATGCCTTCTTAGTTGATCTTGAATCTTCAAACTTAAATGCTTGAGCTAGATTCTTCTTCATCCAATTTCAATCTGTGAGAGTAATTTGGTGTTCGCCTCTTTCTGAATTCTTGTTTTTTTAGTGTATTTTTGTATTTTCTTTTGTTCAAGTGTATCCTTGTTAAGTCTTATTTTATCCCGCTTATATATGTGTGCTTTGGTTAAAAAAATTTGAAAGCCCGCTTTGTTTGAGAGCCCGCGAAACTAATGGGCTAAAATTTTTGGAGTTGGCAACATATTTTGAAAACTGTTGCAAGGGAATTCGAATTTTTCACACAATTTGACACATTCTCAGTTCAACTGTAACATTTTTTTAAAATTGTTGCAATATCTCCAAATTTAGAAAACACTTCACTACACCATAAATGGCCTATTACAACATTTAAAGTTGATGTTGCCATTTCTTTTGTTGTATTTGCCATGCATATTTTGGCTAATACAACGTTGTCATTTTTATGTTGGCTTAGACATCGAAAAACTGTCGGTGAAGAATTAAAGTGTGGTTATGTTGCTAAAGGTACGAGGATGTGTTGCAATCATTTTTGATAAATAATAATACTACTGATGTGGCATGGGTCCATGTATGCTGACATGGCACTAGTGGAACCACATGGTGACGTGGCACTTTGTCATAACAGTTGGCTTAAAAATTGTTAATAATTTTCTATTTTTCTTCACTATAGTGAATCCAATACATTGTCAATATATTGGGCTTGGGCCAAAGTTCAACTTTAGGCTTAAATAACTGTTGTTAAATATTGGGCTTAAAAATTATTGGGTTTATTGTGTTGTTGCACTTGCATATTGTGTTGGGCTTAAAAATCCGGCCCCGCTGCAAATCCGGCCCATAATCACCTTGTATATTTGCAAACATATTATGAATACAAACATATTCTTCTCCGGGTATAGAACTTGTTTTTAAGTTTTGGGTTTATGTGTTTTTATGTGTTTATAAATGAGTGTATGTAAAAGCTTCGATTTTCTCAATTTTTTATTTATTTTCTGAATTTGGTTAAAAATTGAGTGTTGCCGAGTTTAGAGGCCGGCTTTTATGGTTGTTTTTAAGTTTTGAATTGCCAGCTTTTGTTGTTGTGGTTGAAATGAATTTGGTAAAATAGCTGAAAAAGTTTTCGAGATTGCTTTAATTTATGCTTATTCTGCTTTGATAAGAGTGGGTATTGTGCTTCGGAGATTTTTGTGTAGGGGGAAGGGGGAAAGAGTGGTGGAGGGTTGTTTAGTGAGATGCTTGACAGAGGGATTGAAGATGATTGATAGAGGGACTGATATACGTATAATACCATGATTCGTGGTTGTGCGAAGGTAGGAAGATGAGACTCGCCGGATTCTGTAATTTTCCAGTGAGTTCGTTGTGTTGTTGACGACCCATTAACCCGATTTCCTAACCCGATGTTGACTTAGTTTCAATCCAAAAACATCCAAACCCATTTTATGGAAACTGTTTATAGGATTTTCCTAAAAAAATTATTTATTCTTAAAAAGTAATAAAAAATCCAATTTTATTAGAAAAATAGATTTTAATTTTAAACAATTAACTATAGTACATGTGACATCATATTATTGGTTACTTCTGCCACCTCAGACTCTTTGTTTGTCACTTTAAAAATTATGAAGTCAATGAGAATTGAACTCAGCATCTCCACTCTAACAAAGTAAGGAGCCAACCACTATACCAAAGCAGTACTTGTGTTGTGTTTTGCATGATTAAAACGTAAAGTGATGTTGCATTTAAAATTTTGATTTAAATAAAAATGAGGCTTTTAACTATTTAATTTTTTTTAAATTTTTTTTTGACAATGCATCATTACATATTTTAAAAGTCAGTGATTCTAGTAATGTGATTATTTTTATTTATATATAATTGGTAGAATTTTGTAATATTCAAGGTATTTTTATTAATAAATATGGATACTAGTTAGTTAGTGTTACAAAGGAAGGTTGCATTTTTTTAAAATTAATTTTTGAAGATGAATCTGTATGGATGTTAATTTTTAAAACACATTTTTTAAGATTTATTTTTGTAGATTTTATAATATTCCAAACCCCAAACCCTAAAACCTAAAATTTAAATTTTATAACGATTAACGTTGATATTGAATTTATGATGTGGGTCCAATATATATATTGTGTATCCGTACAGGTGAGACCCATTTTAGCAACCCAAACTAATTAATTCGGATTTTCAAAATTTTAACCCAAATCGAATCGTTCAAATTTATAACCCAAACCAATTTGTAGTTTTTAAACATTGTTTAAACATTGAACTCGGTAAACGAAAACAGTGGTGATTTAATTGGGTTGACTTTTTTCCAACCCAAATATATATCGGGTTGGAAAAAATCGATTTGGATCAGCCGAAATAGGGTCAAAACGGTTATATCAGGCAAAACAGTATTGATTTTATAAATATAATTAATATTCTACTAAATTTCATAATTTATCAAAACGAAGATAAAATAGTTAATTATTATTTTATGTTTTCAAGTGAATAATTAATAAGTTAAAATATTAATATATATTTATTAATATATATTTAGTAATATAAAATTGGATGAGCGGCAAAATTACCGCCCAATCCAATCTACCAAATTTCACTTAGTGAAATTCCCTCTAGTGAGCATACTTACCTAAATTAATCTCTCCTCTCTACTAAGCACCTCTCTCTTAGCTCTTCTCTCTGTAAATACCCACACACATGTTAATCTTCGCTCATTTTAATCTTCGCTCTTCTCTCTTAGGCTCTTCTCTTCACTCACATTGATTTTGGGTTCTCTTTTCAGGGTTCTCTTCTTAGGGTTTCGAACTGGGGTTTCGATATTGATTTTGAAATTAGGGTTTCGGTTTGAAGGGTGTCGAGTTAAAGGTAATTCCCTCTTCTATTTTATGAATTTAGGGTTTCTATTCTCTCTTCGATTTTGATTTTGAAATTAGGGTTTCGATTTGTTTTTTGGACTTTGTGTTATTTGTGTTTTTTTAGAAGTTGTATATGCTAAATTAGGGTAAATGTTAAGTATACCTAGATATGATTTTTGTAAATGTCAATTGGTTGGTTAGAGATGTCGAATTGGGGATTTGGTTGATTATTTTCATTTTAGATGGTTTACAGTTGATTATAGTGAACTGGTTGTTTAATTATTTTGCACTTGTATTCAAAGATGTTTAGTGGTAATTGGTTTTGGCATTGTCCCCCCTAGCTTCTTCCATTTTAGTTTTTGATTTTATTTTAAGTTCTTTGAGTTTGTTAATATCATTATATTTTTTGTTTAGGAACTAGAAAGAAATGAAATTGGATATTCATAAAGAATCTGTTGGTATCATCATTAGTAGATGTATTAGAACAAGCAATAGGAACGAACCGTGTTGGTCATTTGCTTATCATGCTTAATTGGGCACCTTTGAATAATTAGTACATCTCTTAAAGCACTACGCCATAGATTGGATTCTGCAACCCCAAGAAACTGTAACTAAAGGCCAAAAAAGCGTTGCTAAAGGCCAAAAAAAGGCTATGGCGACTCTTTTTCGGGGTTGCAATTTTAGGCGTTGCAATATGGTTTTTTGCAACCCCGGCGACACCCTATTGCAATCCTTGGTTATCCGTTACAGAAACGTGCTATTGCAACACCAATGGGGTTGCAATAGGTCTTAAAAAGTGTTACAGTAGGGTTTGGGCTATCAGAACAATATTTGTGGACCCCACAATGGGGCCTACATATGGGGTATCGATGCAACCTTTTTGCAACGCTTTTTAGTATTTTTTGCAATGCTTTTTAGTATTTTTAGCAACATTTTTTAGTGATTATTAGCAACACTATAAAGACCTATTGCAACGCTTTTACAAAAAAAAAATTGTAGGAACTGTTTATAAATTAACATGCCCATAAATAAGACCATTGTCTTAAAACCAGCACAATCCACAAATCATAAACATCAGTCCACCAACCACAATATCAGTCCACCAACCACAACATCAGTTTCCCCATACTACCACTACCTTCACCATCACCATACTACCATCCTTATACCACTAATTGTCTACCAACCTTAAAATAAAAGCGGAAGTTTAAACAAGTTAAAGTTACAATTCAAAATCTAAACATTGTAGAATTGAGAAAAACAAAGTAGAACGAGAATGCTGCTAGAACACTTCTGACTAGGTAGAACCACCTCCAGTAATAGGAGGTGGTTTACCTACAGGCTACAGGCTGAAGAATTTCTTCCTCCAACTCAGCGCTTTCTATTTCTTCAAGTGCTGCTTCTAGTTCATCCTGCAACATAAAGAAGACATTCAGAAAAAAGAATACTTTCTGAATCAAAGGAACATTGATAAGTAGAAAATGATGTATTCTAACTGGGACTACATGAATCAAAAAATAAAATTAGTGATATAGGTGAACAACATACCTCATCAAAATCAGTTGTTGCACCAATGGGAGTGGCTAGTGCTTCTTGAATCTGTTTCATGTTTTCTGTTTGCTCGCTTATTTAATCCATAGTTTTATCTACATCATCCATATCAATTTGTTGTTCGAGCAACTTTTTCCTCTTCACCTGCAACCAAAGATATTAGTTAGACCACTAATTTAAATTAAGGGCCCATATCAATAAAAAGATATACTACCATATAGTGTTTCTCTAGTATTAATTTATTTTGATGTAATAATTATATATTCTGATGTAATATCATTTAAGAAACACAAATAGTGAAACACACACAAGTCTAGAGGTTTGTCCGACTTCAACAAATTCAGCGAGATTAAAGTATAAGAAGCTAATCCAAATTGATTGAAATGAATGAAACCCAATCAGTTGTTCAGTTACTGTTACAATATATATCATAAACAATGAGTGCAAAAGTTAGGTGGAGGCTAAAAGTTACAGAAAAGAAAGCTAAGATCGTACGGTATGGACAGGTGTCCAGCGCTCACTTGCAAGTTCATAACCATTTGGATCCTCACCAGGAGGATGTAAAATTGAGATACAAAACTTTCTATTAGAATAAAATGCAATGATGGGATTAGTTTCAGATTCTTCCCTGACTTTATAAACATATATATAAACCTCTATATATAAATAGTACTAGACTGCAGAGATACCGTTGGGATGCCACATCTTAGATGTAAACCTCACTGATGGAGGACTATTTGGGTAGTTGGGCGGGAAGCTCATAATTGCATTAAAATAGCCTCCATCGCTGCAACAAGATAAATATATATTGTTACAAGGTTCAAGATTCACACCATAGTAAACTGTCTCCTTGCTTCCTCATAACAAACATAATGCTGCCTAAAAAAACAATGTTGGAAAGTGGTTTCTCTAGTATTAAGTTTCCTTATTGGATCGAAACAAACTCCTATCACCTGTGGGAATACTATTTTCCCCATCAAAAAGCATAAGATTATCAGCACTATTAGGTTCATATGCGAGAGGAACTCCTGGTCTACCACTACTTTCAACAGAATCTCCTGGAGGTGAATCAGCCAATGCAAAACTACCTTTTGCTTCACTGCAACAAAAGTACGTTCTATCATATATCCACATGGAAAGCTATTTATTGTAAAACACAAAATTCTTATAATGATCTTATTATCGTTGATAGTATTGTTGTTACTTATATTACAATATCCCCCCCTCGTGATTCAGAAGGAAAACTTTGGAAGACCGAATCTGATAAAATGCCAACTTAAGCATAATATATTCTACGTATCCAAAATTTATACTAGCCAAATAACTGAGCACTTGCAAATTAGTCATAATTATGTCATAAAACTATATATTAACACTCTATCTACAAATGATAAGTGGATTGAGTATAATTCTAAAGTGGTACTTATACTTTTGTATCATGTTCTTCCTTGTATAATGATCTGATCTACGTGATCACTAATTTTCTTATATTACTTGAGACTTAATAGTGACAGAACTAGATGCTATAATTTTCTTATATTACTTGAGACTTAATAGTGACAGAACAAGGTGCTATACCTGATCACAAATTGCTGGGGTTGTTGATCTGTCAAGGAAGTAGACTGAACACTGTGTGAAGCAGCATTTCCTAGTCTAAAGTCCAGAGGATCACCACCCTGCCAAAACAAATGCTTTACTACCAGTACTTTGACTTAATTTTTTTGGTAAATGTCAATCACGGATATTTAAATTAATATAATTTATATATACACGCAATTTTCCTTAATAGGGGTGCGAACCTTGAAATTTAAAATAATTATATATACACGCATCCTTCCTTTACAGGGGTGCAAACCTTGTAAATAGTGATCAGATATCTGTTAGAAAGAGTTTAGTCGTAAACTAGTATATGTTGCTTAAATGGATAATTAGTAATTAGTTCTAAATATAGAACCAAAGATTGCTATAGCCATCCTTGCCACATTAGTTTCAAATAAGTAAAAGGGACGTTATGTTTGTTACATGAGTTTTAACAAATAAACTCAATAAGTGTAGCCATTTTAGCATAACCACTGAACTACAAGTTCGAGTATAGCAGCAAAATCACGTTCGTAGACAAAATATATAAATACTGAAATCCATATTAGCATTAGCATTGTGCTTGCTCTAGGAAAGGAGTTGTCATATAACAGCAGTGGTCTAAGTAATTAGCTCAACTGGTTTATAACTTACAAGAAGATTTCTGAAGTTTCCTTTGGTACTCGCCTGTGTGTGATTTTATATTTCCTTTGGTACCTTTTTCCGACCTCTCTGTTTCACTTCAGAACCAGCAGCATTCTGATTATTATGAATTTCTAACTCAGTAAGAAGCATCAAGTGCACAAGGCAGGATGTATGAAATACATGAAAAGCCTGCAGGTGGAAGCATATTACAAAACAGAAAAGAATAAACAAGATGAAAAAAGATGGTCATACTGCTAAAAAATATCATGGCAGAAATTTACCCCATTCACATTCCTGCTACTGCAGACGAGTCTACCGGTCTTATGTTCATAAGAGTTTCCACATCTTTACCAGGGAGCACATTGTGCTGACAGATGTCACACATTCTTTCTGCAGCTACACGTTGATGTTTTCTAAGTTCTTTTCTCACAGTTTTGCTCGATATCAGCTTTCCTATCTGCAAAATCGATACAATATTAGCATTCCTCCAATAACCTTGTGGAAAAACTCTACAAAATTTCACTGGTGACCGTGACTGTTTAAGAAGAAAGGTAAGCATAAACTGATGTATTATTATATCTGTTATATACAAAATTAGCTTCTCCGACAGCCACACAATCAAAACATTCCCCAGCATGGCAGGTGGAAGCCCAAATTAAGGGATTTTGCTTCTCATCAACAAAACTCCTCATCATATGTCGAATTGAGTCTGTTGATATAACAGTTGTTATGCCCAGTCTACTACCCTGCAAAATGAATTTAAAGCTTAACAACTAGAAAAGATGACTTTATAACTTCAATTGACAGCCTAGATTTTATTATTTTTGAGCATGAGAAGACCTACTGTATCTATGAAGATATTCAATAAAAATATTGAATTACTAATAACAGACATAGAGTAGTACTGACGAAAATAAATCTAGCATTACCTCTGACAAAACTTTGGCATAGAAAAACAGAACAGATTGGAAAAGAACAAAGGTGTCTGAGTCAACATTCATAAACAAATTAATAAAACATTCCGCAAAAACTAAAACAAGTGTACACAAATTAATAAGAGATCAACATTCATAAACTATAAATATACTTAATCTAACACCAAAAGATCCCACTCCCAAATCAATCATATTACTTACCCAAACAATAAAATGTAATATCTCGAGGTGTTATAAACAAAAAATACGTAAAGGACATATAAAGCTTCACCTAAACTACCGAGCAAGGGGCGAAACAATAAGTCAGTCATATTTCTTTAGCCCCAAATTATAAAAACCAGTGTCCTAAAAAACCTGAAAGACAATAAAACATTAAAGGAGCATAACAGTAACAATGTAACACAAACCCTAAAAAACCGAGTTCTCTAACTTAACATCACATAACTTAACACACTCCATCCCCACCCCCAATATCTCGTTAGCTGCAAATTACACAAACCAGTGTCCCGAGAAAACGAAATACAACAAAACATTTAAAGCAACAGAAATAGTAATAGAAACAAGAAAAAACCGAAACCGAGTTCTCCAATATAACATCACCTAAATCCTAATCTCTCATACAGTGGTGACTCAGAGGGGGAGAGAGATAAAGCGCCTGGAAGTGCGAAGTTGGGAGAGCATCTGAGCAGAGTAATTGAGTTAATCTCTGATATTGTTGGACTTCTGACTGAATCCAATTTAAATAACAATCAAATCATGGGAAAATCAAATCTGATTCACTAGAGTCTGTAGAAATAAAACTGATTATTGTGAATAGAGAAAGTGTGTGTTGTATAGCTTTGAGTAAATAGATAGAGACAGAGATAGAATTGTAATATCTGTTTTTAGGATTGTGAATGAGAACTGGGGGAGCTGGTAGGTAGGGTTTTGAGAGGAGGGGCTTAATATTTTCCCCAAAGTTAGTAGGCGGAATACAACTATTTACATTATTAAAATATATTAATTAATTTTATAACACTTGTTTGATTTTTATTAAATATATTTAATTTACTTTTTTATTTTCATAAGTTTTTATAATTTTTTATTAGCTAAAAAATTAATTGTTTCTCTCACAGCTGCCACATAAGCAGTATGTGACCCACTTGTAGAGAACTCAGTGACACGTCAGCATAATTTTAATAAAAAAATAAATATTTTTATTTATAATAGACTTGACAACATTTTTTACTTCTTTGCTAATATAATTAAAATATGTTGTAATAGGTAGATTAATGTTGTGTCGGGGCAACATTTTCTATGGCAACATCACTTAATAATGTGGTAGAAGGTCGTTTATGGCGTAGTGAATATTATAAATAAATCCATTAATCACTTGTTAAGTTTTATAAAGCATTCAATTTATCATTATAATATTTGAAATTACTGCACTAATATTATTAACTTCTAAAAATAAATAAAATATATATTTCAATTATTATTTCATTTCTATGTAAAATATTACTAATTAGTTAATTTCAAAAAAAATCATCTTTAATTATATATGTCATTTTGGTAACACATTTTGACGCTACAACAACCTCAAAAAAGAGGGGTTGCGGTAGACATTGGTTTTGAAGGCTACTATTACACTTTTCTTTGCAACCCCACCGTGAAGGGTTGCAGAATCCAATATATGGCGTAGTGAAGGCTGTAAGATGTATAATATTCGTCCTGAATTGGGCACCTTTGCTTATCATGCTTCATAATATGATCAAATGATGATAGATTCATGCTTGTTGGTTAAATAGATGTGTTTATCAGATGCCTTATGTTTCGTATGTTCTTTCTAGTAACAATAAGATTATATAAATATGATAAATTAAGTCTTGAAGATTTATAAAATTATGTTTGTGATGAATCATGACTGATGCAGAATTTGGAATTTGAAAACACAAAGTCATTTAGTGTTCTATTTTTGTTAGATACCAATTTGAAAACACAGAGTCATTTAGTGTTCTGGACTAGGCCTGCCTAGGTTTGAGTTTGCAAACACACAAACACACAAATTATGATATTATAATATTTATATGCTTCTTAATTGTAGTGATGGACGACGAGGAAATTATTTGGATAAATCTCCCAAAGTATAGTGGACGGTACATTAGAGGGGTAGAGACATTTATTAAAAATGCATTTGCCAAATTCTCTGTTGGTGATGAATTCTTTGTCAATTTGAAACAATTTTCCCACAAGCATTTTTCGACATTATAGTACACCTACTAGTTCAATTATGCAGAGAAGTACAGTTAGGTGGACCAGTACACTTACGGTGCATGTTTCCAAGTGAGAGATATCTTGCTAAATTGAAGTCCTATACACGTAACAGAAGCAAGCCTGAGGGCTCCATTACTGAGGGTTATTTAGCAGATGAGTGCTTAACCTTTTGTTCATGATTCTTGAATGGCGACGAGGGAAAATAAGCTAACAATTTATCTACCATACTTGGAAGTTGTCCACAGAAATCAGAATATCATATTGGTACAAGAAGAAACAAAGATGGGACAACCGTTCACTTAAAAGATTCTGAATTAAAAGCTTGTCATCAATATATCTTGTTCAATTATGGAAACCAAGAAATAGAGAGTTTGATTGAGTAAGTTTACGAACTCTAAATTGTGTTATTAATTTGAAAGTAACATGTAATTTATTTACTTTCTAACCAAGAAACCTGATTATTGTAGGGAGCATCGAGCTCTTGTTGATGGTCAAACAAACCTAAAAAATACAAGATGGAGAGAGAACATACTGACGATTTCTGGAAGTGGTTAAAGGAAAAAGTTGCCGAAATAAAAGGTTTCAAAAGAATTAGAAGTCCTCGCAATGGGACCAAATCCAACAGTTAAAAGGTTTAGTGGATATATAATTAATGGATACAGATTCCATATGACGTATAGGGATAGTAAATGTATGACACAAAATAGTGGTGTATTCTTGACTGCGTTGACGACTAGTTTGCAAGTTTGAAAGATCAGAACCCGCTGGTTGGGGATGTCAATTACTACAGAGCAATTGAGGACATATTTGAAGTTGACTATTGGGGAGAATTTAATATTGTATTATTTAATTGTTGTTGGTATCAAGAGGAAAAAGACTTATATGGTCTGACTCGAGTAAACTTTAACAGATTATTCCACAAGTCTGATACCTATGTTATGGCTTCACAAGTTCACCAAGTATTCTATGTACAAGATCCAACAAAAAAAATAATGTAAAATATTATCAAGAGATTGCCAAGGGACTGGTCTGACTTCGAGAGTGAACATACAAATGAAGATAAAAATGATACAATCTTACATGAATTTCAATGTGGTGCTGGAATGGAAAATGAAGTCAGCAGTTTTAGTTGGCGTAGAGATGATGTCCCGTCAACACATTTCCGCGCCGAGCCATAAAGAAGTTGAAAAGGATGCTTAAAATATTTTTTTAGAATCTGAATAATAGACTACTTAAAATTGTAATGCAATTGAATCGTTATATATTTTGCTTGTTCTAAATATAGTCGAAAAGGAGGCTTAAGTTAATTATTTGATACTTAATGAGTAACTTGTTCTAAATATGTTCATTATATATCTTGCTAATTGCATCATTATTGTATTTCCCATTTATTTCATCAAATTAACTGCTTCTAAGTAGATAAATGGTTAGTGTATTTATTGCTGAGTTGCGAATATATTTTGATTTCTTACTTAGATATTTGTTCATATTCAACTTGTTTTAATGTTGTTTTTATTGCTTTTTCTGTAGGATGGAAGATAAAATCTTGCACCTCAGATTTCATCACAAATGCGAATTTCATGAAATTCGATATGTTGGTGGAGTACAAACAGTGGTAGAGGGCATCAGTTCTGATGTGTTCTCTTTCACAGTATTGATGGAGCATGTAAAAGAGGACCTTCAATATTCAGAAATTGGAGGTATTTATGTAAACAAAGGCGTGGAGTCCGGGGGCTGGCAGATGGTGGGTAATGATGCTGAGTTGGATGCAATAGTGGATAAAGTAAAGAGTGGCGGCCATGTAGATTTTTTGTCGATACGATATTTGATAGTAAGACTGAACCACTCAAGCAAATGCAGCCTCATGTAGTTATACGGCCAAGGAAGAATATTATTGCATGTATTTAAGCTAAATTATGCATCCAATATATCCATAAATATGGTTTATGCACTCCTGTAACTCAATTTTTTTGTGCTTTTTAGCTCAAAAGCCAACGAAGCGCAAGTACGTTACTGCTCATCACTTGAAACAACAACAACAAGAACAACAAAAGAACAAGAAATTTGTTCCTGTTGATAAGACAATAAAAACGCGTACTAGAAAGTCGCCACGACTGAATAAGCTGCAAGAAATAACTGAAGCAAGTGTGATTAAAAGTTGTGTAAGTACTAAGAGGAATTAGTTTTAAATGATTCATCATATGAAGACAAATATAAGGGAAACAATGAGTCTGAGGTAATTATAAGAAATACATTGGTAACATGCATTTTTTAGAATTATTTGCATGATTTTAAATTATTGGCAATATCATAAGCAACGGTCTTGCAGGTTTCCTGTTTACCCCCTCCACCCCTTTTAACACCAACAAACAAAAAGATAGTTATGCGTGTTGAAGAATATGAAAAGAATCTGACCGAATAAGAAATGCAGAGAGCTAAAAATGTGAAAAAAATAATGAAGTTTTAATAGCTCTAAATTTTCCTACACGCTAACACAAAGAGAAAGGGAAAAGAAAGGATAGAAAAGGACGGGGAATATTTTGTTCGAGAACCTGAGGAGGAAGCTAGCGACAGTGATGCTTCTAAAATTCCATCAAAGGTGTGTCGTTCTAGAATTAATTTTCCATTTTATACCCATACAAGCACAAATATTACCTCGGTACCTAATTGAATTTATATTTCAGAAAACCAAAAACATTCGGATAAACATACATGATTAAAATTGATAAACAGAAAAATAAAAATTATGGTAAAAAGACTTTGCAATCCCATCTCCCATATGGTTAATGATCACATTAGGTCAAGTTTCCAAATTTTTGAAACAACTCATTGCATTCACAAATCCTCAATATTATAACTAACCAATAATGTAAAAAAAATTATTTCAATAATTTTCTTCAATTGATATACATTTCTATTTCTATGAATACAACTATTAAAAAAATGAAATCTATATAAATTAAGGATTGTTCATGAAACATCATCATCTTAAAAAAATTAATTTCAATTTAATGATGTACTATAAACATCCTCAAATTATATCGATTTGACAAACTATAACATATTTTTGTGTACAAATTAAAATATTTTTACACAATCATTATATGAGAGGTGCTCTTACTATCATTCTATACAAGAATACATAAAAAAAGACACTCTATAATTTGTAATTTGTGTATCATGAACATAGATTGTGAACCTATTTATAGTTGAATACAGGGATATGAAAAAAATAAGTCAATAACATTACCATTGATTTCAAACTCTAAGGTATGTTTAGCCCAAGATAACATCCACGAAATACAAATTTCATAAATACTCATTTAATTTGTGATATCTCGAAAAAATAAAGTAGATTTTTTTTCATATATTTATATATAATACAGGTGGACTTTTTTATTATGACCATAATATGAAAGACACATTTTTTATTAAATAATATGTAATTTTAATTGATGAGAGGTATTTATATATTTAAAAATAAATTATTTGAATACAATGCACAATGCACAATATACTTTTTTTAATGTTATTTACATTGTAACTTAACTACAATATAAAATAAACATTTTTAAATATTATGCAATTTTGGATAGTAAGAGATAGTATATCCAAAAATAAATTATTTTAGTAATAAGGGGCACATTTTTTTTACAAAAAGGATAAGGTCAAATATTAAATAAGTAGCAATATATGAAAATTTATATTTATAGATAATATATTATTAAAATGAAACAATAAGGAATATAGGGGATGATGTTAAACAAAGTGAAGAATCTAGGGGATGATGTTAAACAAAGTGAAGAATCTATAAACATAATGTTATACAAATTATGTATTGAGTCACATATATGTGCTTCTTTGATGTTTCAACCAATTTTTTAGAGAATATTGTACACAAACCATAAGTATAAATTGATCTTGGGGGATTTCATGTATTACACTAAAGGCTAGAGCAAGAGTGAACCCGTGTAGTTTATCTCCATTGGTTCTATCACAACACTTGTAAATCAATCCCAGCTTTCCTTTATGTTACCTCCTCTATTCATCATATCATTATTCATTTTACAAAGAGACGACCATCAAATGAATTTAATTAAACTGAATTTCTAAATTTCAAGTGATTATATTTATCGGGTTTACTTACGGGCACATCACCATCATGAAGTAGAAACTTCAATCCCCCTCCGAGTGTTATTTAATATCAGACACCCCAATTCATTTGATATGTTGACTAGTGGATAATTGATTTCAAAAATTCTCATTTGACATTTAGTCATAATAACCTAGCATTTTCAAATAGTAGTTTGTAACAATCCTATACCACATCTGGATGTTGTCAATTTATATTTTTTAGTATCATAAGTAAAACTTATTATCTGGTAGTCCATGATTACATGTCAAATGAAAATTTATAAAACTCGTTACACACATCAGCCTGTTAGAATGGAATTACGGGTGTGAGATACTAGATAGCATATAGGCAACAAGGAGATTAGATGATTTTCCAAAGACCTCTTCATCAAATGAAAAATCGATTGTAACAAAAGTACTTAATAGCTACATTAACAAAATTATCTAATTATTTTTTTACCATTGATACATATTTATATTAGAAACTAAAGTACTATAAATGATCACTTAAATATTTGAATTTTGATATAGTGATGTATCATGGGTACCCCACTATTATATTAACCAATGAATATAAATATACATGATTAAAATTGATAAAGAAAAATAAAAATAATGGCAAAAAGACTTTGCAACCCATCTCCCTTATGGTTAAGGAATTAGCTCAAGTTTCCAAATTATTAAAACAACTCATTGCATTCAGAAATGCTCAATAATATAACTAACCAATAATATCAAAGAAAATTGTATCACTAATTTTCTTCAATTAATATGCATTTTTATTTCTATGAATACAACTGTTAAAAATATATAAAATCTAAGGATTATTCATGAAACATCATCATCTTAAAATAATGATGTACCATGAACATCCTCAAATTATATGGATTTGATAAACTATAACACATTTTTGTTTACAAATTTAAATATTTTTACACTATCATTATATGAGAGATCTTCTTACTATCATTCTGTACAATAATACATAAAAAAGGACACTCTATGATTTGTAATTTGTGTATCAGGAACATAGATTGTGTACATTTATAGTAAAATACAGGGATATGAAAAAAATAAGTCAATAACATTACCATTGATTTCAAAGTATAATGTATGTTTACAGCTAGATTACATCCACGAAATACAAATTTCATAAATACTCATTTAATTTGTGATATGTGTATACAACTGGAAAAAATAAAATACAATTTTTAACTTATATTTATATATAATATACTTGGACTTTTTTTGTTATGACAATAATATGAAAGACACATTTTTTTATTAAATAATATGCAATTTTAATTAATGAGAGGTATTTATATATTTAAAAATAAATTATTTGAATGCAATACACAATGCACAATATACTTATTTTCTTAATATTATGTATAATGTTACTTAACAAAAATATAAAACCAACATTTTTAAATATTATGTAATTTTGGATAGTAAGAAATAGTATATCCAAAAATAAATTATTTTAGTAGTAAGGGACACATTTTTTTTACAAAAAGGATAAGGATAAATTTTAAATAAGTAGTAATATATGGATATGTATATTTATCGATAATATATTTTTAAAGTGAAACAATGATTTTTAGATTATTAAAATATATGCATACTCATGATTTGTTGGTGGTTCACCAAAAGGGCATATGGGCTTTTTTGAAACTGGATGTCCGTAATGGAAGGGTAAATGACTAATTGTTAATTGGCTCAATGCAATATTATTTTAATCTCTTTAGAAATAAATTGAATAGTCCTCTAATTTTACAAAGTTGTTTAATTAAAACTTGAATATCTTTCTTTTTGACGAACAAAATGAAGAATTCATTAAAATATTGAACGCCGGCCATAACAAACCCTCAAAGGGTCAATTATAGCCTGATTGTGAAACAAAAATCGAGGTAACCAAGTAGCTGTTTTATTTTCAGATTGTTTAACGCATAGAATATTCAAATTCTTTAATCTAAAAAGTATTACAATGACACCTCGAGTCAATTCTGAAATTAGTAGTAACATAATTGACCTTCACTGTAGCCCAATGTTCTGAACTATCAATTATATCAATTGATATTAGAGCAACAAAAGCCCCTAAAATATAAACATTTTTTTGTTGTGAAAGGTGAGCTTTTGCGATATCCACCACCGTCTCAGATCTGATACAAGCCTTACGGATCTCAAAAAATATCATATAAATCCTTTTCACGGCAACAAAAGATAAAATAATATCATAACATAAAACACTAACATCCCAAAAAGATGGGCACGACTAACAACCTTGATAACAAGGTACTCGACAAGATCTCACCCGAAAAGAATTAGCACTTTATTTTATTGAGAAAATGATAGATAAATAAAGAGGAGATGGGAGAGCGAAGGGAGACTTGATCGATTGATGGATGAAGGTTGAAGAATGGAGAAGTGGTGGCTAGAACTCTAGTTTTGGGGATCAACTTTTAGTAATCATTGCCAAATTGCCATTATTTACTTTAAAGATTACCATGATGAAGCCTTTCATTATTTCTTCTAATAGCTTTTTTATACAACTTAACACATAATTAATATAATATATATTTTACTAATTAGAAAATAAAATAAATATATCTGGGTATTAAAGTATGGCCAAGTCTTTTAATGGTCATATATAGAGGAAAATGGTGATAAGTTATGTAAGATTTTATGATGGCATTGTTGTTTAATCATAGAAACTTTCTTGTGATTGTCCAGAGAATACGCAAATCAATAATGATACACCTCTAGTCTTCAAAATATGTTGGATGCATCTATCATCGAAATCAAAGAACATGATCTTTTGATTTTTGTATGTATAGTTGAAGCATGCTACTGAGTACTTATAAGCGTCCTTGCAAGCACGAGTTTGGTTGGATATGCCTGGGACCATGGAATGCACATGATCCTAAGGCGTGTAATGGTTATATGGAGACTATAAGGAGAGGAGAATGTGAAGTTCTTAGGCTTAGAGCATCAGCTCATGAATACATCAACAGATATGCTCATTATTATGAAAGGTGGGTTGTAAATGAAAAGTCTAGAGAGAAAGCATTAGCAGATCTATGCGAGATATAAAATAAGAAACTTCAAAAACTCGAGAAAAAATATTGTTAGCGAGAACACCTAAGCTTTTTTATGGAAGCTTGGGAGCAAATTTTTGAATAAAGGCGAGTGTTAAAATGGACTTATATTTATGGATATTCTATGCCACCACAAGCATATACGAAAACAAAACTATTTGAGTAACCACAAGGTGAGGCTGAGGTGGCTTTAGAAATGCTCTATGATTACGTAGAGAATAAGCTGCAAAAATACATTAGGGATGAGGCTAGCTCAAAAGAATTTAATAAAAAATTCGTAAGGAGCTTATAAATTTAACTAAGGTAACTGGAAGATATTTTTCAAACTTTCTCAAAATATTAGAAAATGGGCTATCTGAAGTTGATGTTACTCTAGTGAAAGAAAAGCATGTCCAATTGACAGATGCCTGACAATGACAATATTTTACTTGTAACGCCCTCCAAACCCGGGTCAGAAGTCTGGGGTTCACAATACACACACCCAATATATAAACATTTATATGAAATATTATATGCATTGACCCTTCTTTACACAACCACGGATCGCAACAGGTTAAAGTATGAAAATAAGCCACAACCTTACATTTTATTATATCGTACCAAATCCCAACTAGTTCAACTTACAAATGATAATAATATCATTCTTACAATCTTGCATAACTCATCTACAATATAAAGCTCATGCTAGCTCCACTACAAGAAATTTGCAATCACACAACACCTATGAAACAACGGTCGACCAAAAAAACCGTTGCCCCAAATTAAGAGACGACGGAGAATTTTTTTTCCACGAATAATTGTTGTTAGACAACATATAGAACAACGGTTATAGCAGTTTTTCGAAAGACTTGTCTCTGTGGCATCCTCTTATTGAGGTAGACAACAGTTCTTAAATTGCACTGTTGTCATAGATCTTTACCATAACAGTCCAAAACCGTTGTTAATAAGCTAACTTATTGTAATCTCGGACAATGGTTTTGGACTAATTTGAAAAAACAGTTGTTACAAAATATACATATAAACAACGGTTTACGGAGTCTGTTGTATAAAGGAGTCAACAGAGAAGCATCATACAACGGTTTTACAATTTTGACAGAATAACTGTCGTCTGTTTACAAGAAATCATGGCACCACCTGATTGGTGGAAATGATTTCACTTGGATCGCTGAGTTGGCGAAATGAGAGTCGTTGATTGATTTTACTTCGATTGCTTAGTTGGAAGAATGACAACCGTCGATTGTGAGAATTTATCACACAACGGTATTTTGCAGAAACCGTTGTGTAACATCTAAAATTCAGATTGGTTGATAATTAGCAAAATAATCTTTTCGAATATTTTTTAGACGATCCAACCTTACAGATGTTAACATATATTGATTTTAGCCATGTAAAAAAATAATAAAAAATTTCAAAATTTATCTTGCTTGACTTTATAAAGAAAATGAGGTAAAAGTACAACTCCCTAAAATAAGATTCGTTGCCGATTAACGAAATAAAATTTTCAAATGATTTTTTGGATGATCCAACCGTACGGATCTTAAAATATATTAATTTTAGTCACGTAAAAAAATAAAAAAAAAATCAAAATTTATCTTGCTTGAGTTTTTAAGGAAAATGACGTAAAAGTACAACTCCCTAAAACAAGATTCGTTGCTGATTAACCAAATAATTTTTTAAAATACTTTTTTGGACGATCCAACCGTACGGATGTTAAAATATATTGATTTTAGCCATGTAAAAAAATAATAAAAAAATTCAAAATTTATCTTGCTTGACTTTATAAGAAAAATGAGGTAAAGGTACAACTCCGTGAAACAAGATTCAATGCTGATTAACAACATATTTTTTTAAATGATTTTTTGGACGATCCAACCGTACGGATTTTAAAATATATTGATTTTAACCAAGTAAAAAAATAATAAAAAATTTTGAAATTTATCTTGTTTGAGTTTTTAAGGAAAATGAGGTAAAAGTACAACTCCCTAAAACAAGATTCGTTGCCGATTAACGAAATAATTTTTTCAAATGATTTTTTGGACGATCCAACCGTACGGATGTTAAAATATATCAATTTTAGTTATATCAAAAAATTATTAAAAAATTTGAAATTTATCTTGCATGTCAAGATTAAAATAATCCTGTAAAATTACCCCTCCCAACAACGAGACTCGTTCCCGTTTTACAAGATTAATTTTTAAAATAATTTTTTAGACGATCCAACCGTACGGATGTTAAGATATATCAATTTTAGTCATAAGAAAAAATTATTGAAAAATTTTAAATCCATCTTGCATTTCAGGATTAGAAAAATCCGGTAAAAGTACCCTTCCCGACAAGAAGACTCGTTCCCGATTTACAAGATTAATTTTTAAAATGATTTTTTAGATGATCCAACCATACGGATGTTAAGATATATCAATTTTATTCATTAGAAAAAATTATTAAAAAATTTGAAATCCATCTTGCATGTCAGGATTAGAAAAATCCGGTAAAAGTACCCCTCTCGACAACGAGACTGTTTCCCGATTTACTAGATTAATTTTTAAATTGATTTTTTTGACGATCCAACCGTACGGATGTTAAGATATATCAATTTTATTCATAAGAAAAAATTATAAAAAATTTTGAAATCCATCTTGCATGTCAGGATTAGAAAAATATGGTTAAAGTACCCCTCCCAACAACGAGACTCGTTCCCGATTTACAAGATTAATTTCTAAAATGATTTTTTCAACGATCGAACTGTACGGATGTTAAGATATATCAATTTTAGTCATAAAAAATAAGACTATTTCTTGATTAATTAATTAATTTCTTAAAAAATGCTTTTAGGGTCATCTTGCAAAATGTTAATATATATTAACTTTTGTTATGTAGAAAAATAATTTAGAATTTTCAAATTTGTTTCAAATAATTTTATATAAAAAATTATGTGAAATTATTTAAAATAAAATTATTCTATTAATATAAAGTAAAATACAAATTTACTAGATAAATTTTTAAAATGATTTCTTCAACGATCCAATCGTACGGATGTTAAGATATATCAATTTTAGTCATATGAAAAAATTATTAAAAAAATTCAAATTCATCTTGCATGTTAAGATTAGAAAAAATCTAGTAAAAGTACAACTCCAAACAACGAGACTCATTCCCGATTTACTAGATAAATTTTTAAAATGATTTTTTCGATGATCCAACCGTACACATATTAAGATATATCCATTTTAGTCATAAAAAAATATAAAAGAACTTCAAATTTATTTTGCATGAAAACTTCATATTATAAAAAAATTCAAATTATCAAACCGTAATGTGAAATATTTACCTAGATTTTTAAATATTTTTTTTAAAAAATATTTTTTCATGCCTGACCAATAACAAAAATACTTTTATTATTTTCTCTCCCCTGTCAAATAATTTATCCCCCTATGAAAATTTGGTTTCCCCCTTCATTTCTCGATCCCCTTTACTACTTCACTTTCCCCCTTTACTTTTCAATCTCAATTGAAATTGCCTCTCTCCCCTCCCTCTCGCTGCTGAACCGATGCATCACTCTATCTCTCTCTCTCTCTCTCTTCAGAACCGATGCATCTTTTTCAACTCATTCTTCTTACATAATCTGTGCAATTTGCCGTTGTTTATCTAGGCGAACTCGGTCTCTTTCAACACAAAGATGTTAGTCTCTCTCTCTGGGTAGGTGCTCAATTGTTATTATTCACTAAAGTTTCGTAATCAAAAGTAGAGTACACTTGAGTAGATCATTTAGTAGATGAAGGGAATTGATTTTGGGTTCAACTGGAGCTGGCAAGGGTAAGGGTTTGACTAAATATTTGAAGAATGGGAGGTATGCTCAGCGTGTTGGATCTGGTTACCCTGTGTATTTGTCTGTTGTTCTTGAATATCTCACTGCTGAAGTGAGTAATCTCTCTCTCTCTCCCCCTCACTCCCCCTCTATTTCTCTCTCTCTCCCTCTCTCTCTCGTAATTAGTCTCTCTCTCTTTGTTATGTATTTATTTATTTTTGTGTTAATTCTAATTCACTGGGAGAGATGTTGTGATATTGCATATATTATGGTGATATTGTGTGTTTGGTTAAAAGAGTCTAAAATCATTTGTTTTGGCATCCAGATGATATTTCAAGCCACTAGGTTGATTACGGTTGTTAATGTGGTATTTCGGAGAAAAATAGCAGATGCAGAGTCACTATCGTGCAGAGAGCCATACACCAATAAGCCTTCTGGATCTCCATGTGGTTGTGTTTTGGCAATGAAATTTGGGTTGCGGCATGGTTTACCATTGTATGCATTCTTTCCTCTTGTATCGGACCTTGCTGCACAAATTTCTTGTGGGATATTTATGAAGAAAAGTCAAGTTTGCATAATGGGAGCAAATGCAAACAACCAGAATCAAGAAAAGATTGTTGTCCTTTTGGACCTGGTGCCTTTTGGTGCAAATTTTGATAACTCTACAGCCTATCTAATATATCAAAAATTCTATCAAAAGGAAGTGGGTATCGAACCTTATTATTTTGGTAAATACGAGGTCTTGTATTTATATTATCCAGGTATGAAATGTTTATTTTGATGTTGCAGTATCAAGTATATACAGGCGATTGTTTGATTAATGCAGTCATACTTCATACACTGATAGGTCTTCCTGCATCTCCACCTGCACCTTCAACCTTTGATAGTGAGGCATATTCCGGTCTGGATAGTAAAAGGAAGGAGACCTTTTAAGCCCCTGGGGGTTGACGTCAATAGGCAGCAACATAAAAATGGACTTAAAGGTAGTGTAATTGCAATTATAGTTTTGCTAGGCTCTCTGTCTCTAACTCTTTATTGTGCAATTTCTTGGGTTATGTTGTTCAGACACAGAAGGAGAAATGCCCGACCAGGGTTAAATTCAACAATTCCAATGCCTTCACTAGCAAAATCCTCAGAAAAGACTTGTATCCACTATCCAGTGGTGTAAAGTATAGTCTTTCTTGTATCCACTACTGATCTTGCATGCAGAAAAAACTTACCATTGTTATCCATCATTACAATGATCAGATTTAGAATAAAATGAATCTTTAGTGTGTGAAATATACTTTTAATATTACAGAGGCATGTGCATTCCCACTTTTTTTTGGCATGCTGACCCAGTATTTTGAGTATATATGTTGTCAATTCGCAGCTTCAAAGATTGGCAGTGGCCTGAGTTTTATTTCACCATCATACAAAACTGGCCTTTCCCCTTATACTAAAATTTCTTAGCAGCCTGATGTTCTGATTATTTTTTGACAAGACTTCTTGAAGGCATACACTTACGTCTATGATTATGCAGGGAAATTATTCACAAAGGAACTACCATCATCTTGCTGGTCACCAAATGGTATTTTTTTGGTAATTGCAAGCAAAGATATAATCATTTTCATATGGGGCAAGACTGGGAATGCCTTTATATGTGTGTGCAAATATAAGGTAATATATAGGTAAATTCATTATCACAGTTATAGTTATTTGTTAAGATTATTGTCATGCCAGCTTTTTAGTAAGTTATTGTTCATACATGCTTTTGCAATTTTGCAAGTATGTTTCCAGTCACGAAATGGGTTGCAACAGATGTTATGTTGTGCATGTTTGGAAGCATTTTAATCTATTGACTTGTTTTTTCTACCTACCTCTTGTAAGTCATTTTAGGTAATGAAAAAACTTAAGTTATTTATTTTCCTTAAATTATGTAATTTTAACAACCCTTTTTATTTTAGTTGCCAAGATGTTTCAAAATTATGAGAGATGTGTATTTGTTTTATGTTATTGTTCTTGGGTAAAAAAGAGCATGTATCTTGGATAAAAAATAAGCATGTATCTTGGATAAAAAATTAGATTGTCCTAGTATACATCTGAAATTGATTAATTTTATACTAGTACCTTGTATATAATGTAAAATTTGTGCACTTTCGATTAAGCTTTTTTCGATGCATTCAATTTGATTTAATTCATGTCCTAACTCCAACAAATAACTAATATTGCAGGTAACAGGATGTTAAGTTTGAAGATGGAAGAGAAAAGGAGGGGAGCTCAAGATCTCAATTTCTTAATTGAAAAATGAGTGTTAAAAATAGATTTGTAGCTACAATTGTAATTCTTCTTTATAAATTTTGAATATTAAATTTTAATTTTATTTGTAATTTTTACAATAGGATTAAGACACAGTTTTATTTTAACAATACTATTTGATTTGTTTTCAATGAGTTTGATCTGGTACACAATTGTGTGAAAGCCAATAAAAATTATTAAAACCATTGTATGTCTTACTTTATAAAATTATTTTCTTCTAACAATATCTTGGTCATTACAAAAACTGGTGTGAGCATAACTGAAACACAATACCCAAAAAATAAAAAACCGTTGTCTAAAGTATTATTTTCTTAATAAAAACCATTGTTTAACTAGATGAAATTTATACATAAACTGTTGTAGGAGTAAATTCACATAACACTATTTTTAACTATTGTGCCTCTAAATTGTTACAACGGCTAAGAAACTGTTGTTTGTAGAATATTAGAAAGGGTCATATGCGTTGTGTGAATAAAATGAGACAAAGGTTTTATATTCAGTTGTGTGATGTATTTGTTACAATGGTGCGTATCCATTGTATGAGTGCCAAACACACCGCCCCCGGATAGACAACGAAAAATTTATCTTTTAGACAACGGTGGAAAACCATTGTCTGATTCAATATTTCTTGTAGTGCTCAATCCAACTTAACCTGGAATCCGAACTCGCACACTGGACTGGGAATCCTCATTACCAACAATTTCCTTTTCAACTGTTGAAAACATAAAAAGATTTACAAGAGTGAGCTAACTAGCTCAGCAAGTCATAATAGCAATAACTGAGGTTAGACAATAACCAATTGAAATGTTTCAGAAGAATCAAGTTTCTGAATAAGCAGTGATTAGAATTGGATATTCACTTTTGATTTTAAAAACCAAGGTTAGACTACTGATCAGTAACGCACTAACCCCAAGTAAGGCTCCTAGCTTTGCTCTATATACTGGATCCAAGGCACGCATTGGCCTATTATGACCACGAATCTGGTCCATATTTATAAAATCATCCAATTCTAAAATAATTGAAAATGATAACCGATGTAAATCAATAAGCTGAATCATATACAACATTTATCTTTAAGTATAGGGTGATTCACAATACCATGAAGGTATAAGAAGAAATAAAAAAAAATGGCTTTCAATCAAGGAAAAATCAGAAAGTTGAAGACTAAGGGTTCAAGGGTTCCAAGGATTGGTCTTCTGTTAAACAATAAATAAGGGTTGGTATGTCAACCAATTTAATATCAGAAATCAGTATGTGGTAGATATGTATTTGTGGAGTAGTATCATATGTGTCTGCCTCGTATCTGAGAATTCAACAATCAATGGTTTATGAAGAATAAGGCTTATGACTCAAGATCAAGAAGAATCAGGGTTCAAGGTTAAATAGTTTAAAGCGCTTGCAATATAAAACATGAGTTATTTTGAATAATAGCGACATGTTATGAGATAGTTCGAAGATATTTGCAATATATCTTGAAGAAAGGTTCAGAAGTACTTGCCTTATCACCGATGATTTCCAACTTTACTTGTACCCATTTACCAGTTTTACTTTCCCATCACTTTCCTTCTATTTCTACACCTTGCCTCTATTCATCAATCACTTGCTTTTTTTTCTACACTCCAGTTATATTTACTGATCATTGGCCTTCTATTCTATGCCACACTTACCGTGCTAGGCATCACAAGTATTTATCAATAATCAATCTCATATCATTGTAATCATCACATAGACGTCTTAAACATTTATCTACCCTTCGTTTTACCCAAATCTGATTTACGGATGGAAAGTTATGACAGAAACAGTCAAACAATAACCACATAGGCATATAACACATCAATCAGATAGCACGTAGCACATAGCATGCAAGATATTCGATCAAAATAATTTTTCAAACAAGATTCAGAGTCAAAAATAACTTCCAGGTATTTAATACGAATTTTTGAACATTTTTCAGAATTTAAATGGGTTTTCGGATCATTTTATAATTCATTAATAGGGTTCGAACACCTGAATCCGACTTTAAAATAATTTTATAATAATTATAGAGCCTTGAAAATAATTTAAAATAATATTTTAAAGCTCGAAACTATTTTTCGGAATTTTTAAATCAAAAATAAATAATTAAATCTCATTATTAAATCAATTAAAATTAATTAATAACTAATTGAATTAATAATCAATTAATTTTTAAATTAATTGACTAATTTAATAATTATTGATTAACTAAAATTAATTAAATAAATTATTTAGATTTAATTTCAATTTAAAAATAATTTTTCAGATTTAAATATTGATTTTTAGAATTTAAAATGAATTTTTGGAAATAAAAATATAATTTTAAAACCATTTTTAAATAATAGAAATTCAGAAACAAAAATTACATTTTGCAAATGGGTTTTAGGGGATGAAAACCGGGTTTTGGCAATTGGGTAAACGGGTCGCCAACCGGGTAGACGACCCGCTGGATTATCCGCCCAGAATCCGATGAACTGCCGTTTCCAGCAAGGTTCAATCGGTGACCAATCTGCAGGATTACGGTCCCATCTCCCCCAAGACAGTTGTACTTCGAATCACGTATTCAATCCAGCAGCCAGAACCTACAGACGAGTTAAAACTCGTTCATTCCGGCCGAAAGGCCATTTTTACCGGCGAAAGCTCAAGAATTCCGGCAAGACTAAAGCGACTACTAACATCTGATTTTTTTACATGATTCGATTGCAAATGAAACGATCTATATGATGATGCTTTCAAGAACATTCAAGAACATTCAAGAACATTCAACCCTAATTTTTTAAATGCAAAAATCAAACTCAAAATTAAACATGTCACTAAACTCCAATTTCATCATATAATATACCAAAATGATCAGGAAGAAAAGATCTACATAATTCAAGCATCAAATCACACAAACAACATCAAGAACAAAAAAATTTATTTTAATCCATAAATAATTCGAAATAAAATAATTAAATAAGAAAAATACCTTGATTTCTGTACTAAAATAGATGGTTGATTCAGAAAGGTATTTTCGAGAGCTTCGATTTGATATATTGCACGCTTGAATCGGAGTTCTATAACGCCTTCATCCGTGCATTTGATTCTCAAGAATGCGGTATTAATTCGATGTTTTTACGGGGTTTTACTGACTGATTATGATTATACGAATAAAATGAAATGATGAAAGGGCTATATATGTTTTTGGAATATTGGTTCATTTAGGATCGTTAAATTAGTTACTTAGCCTTTAAGTAACTGCGAAAATGATCCGATTTGATACCCGTACTGGATAAGTATCCAAACCGGACTTCTTATAAAACACTTGATACGAAAATATTGTATTAATATCCCATCTTTTGAGAATACAGGTTTTGATGATTCACCGAAATGATTATCTTATTGAAAATCTTGCGCCGGGCCGCGCACGGGTCAAACCGTAATCTGGATTGAAAAAGTCAAAACACGGAAAATGTCTGGAATTACCAAATTAGGTTAGGAAGGAGTTTTCGGAAGAGTTTCGGGTTGTAAAAACGTAAAAACGGTTGAAGTTGGACAATTCCCGGCTTTATAAAATAATTTTGTAATTATTCAGAAAATAATTAATAAAATCATAAATCAATATAAAATCATATAATAGTCCAAAATTTACCAGAAAAATACTGTAATTATTTATATTTTATTCTGGTCATCATAAAATTGACATACTTATACTTTACCACATATAAGTATCCACATATCCACATCAATCATTAGATAATTCACCAAAAATCACATAATAATCACATAAAAATTATTTATTGATAAAAATAATTATACGCAATATCCCGGATATTACATCCTTCCCTCCTTAAAATGATTTTGTCCTCAGAATCATACTAAGGATCAGATAATGATACACTCAAGTATCTCACTTCTATTTTCCAAGGTTAATTCCATAAACTTACAACTTTTCATAAACTTTTACTCGTAGCATCATTTATTACTTAACAACCTCTTGCTGATAACATACTCTTTTAGTCGCTCACATAATTCAACTTAAGTCCCCATTATATATATATGATGGAGCTTAATTATTTTTCCTGATTATACACACATAATACTCTGTGAACCATTTATACCTCTGGCGATGAAGCCAACCCACTTACATTTAACTTACCTATTCATTGTTTCTAAAAGACCGGTATAATGCATATTAATTCTCTTTTCTTTCTATTTCTAGTATTCGTGTTGATGAACGCTTCCAATAGAACTGGTTGTTGAACTTCATTCCCACATGTTTCTTTGTTCAATTAACCTAGTTTGTAATCGCTTCCAATCGCCTTCAAGGCTCTTTAATCGTTCTCTTAACCTTCATGTCTATTTGCGAATGATATACTGAAATCATAGCGTTCAATTTCTAACGTTATTGAAATTACTTTTGAATTAAGAATCAATGAGAAAGCTTGACTAGATATGATTGCCGCATAAACTTATCACCATATCTTAATTTCCTTGAATCATAGTTGAGTATATTTGCCGAGCGAACATCTCTTATTACTTATAAAACAATTTACTAATCTTGAGGCATCACCAATATAATCTAACCTATATTATTATTTACTTTGGTTTTAGGAAGTTCTCATACGAAACTGGATGCAATGCTCTTCCTGATGTTTAGTCACATATAACACTTATTCTTTCTTTATGCCATATTATCAGAAAGTCCTCTTTCACATCTATGCCTTATATCATATTCTTGAAATAAATTGAATCACTTGAGTTAGCGACGTTGAGCCAAATTCCTATCTTTTAGTTCTGCCTTACTTAATGCCCGTTCATCTAGGATTGGTATATACTATTCTGGTTTGACATAATTCATCGAATTCTGAATACTCCTGTCAAATCTTAAATCAAACAATATTGATCATTTACAATAAATGATCTGATGATGTACCACCATTTCTTTAAGCAGCAACTAACCCACTTATTGGACGAACTGTTTATTAAATAAAGAGAATGATTAGGTTTAGATAACCTATCGATAATGATGCAATTAACGCTTTCCTCAGCTTTAGTTTTCAGGTGATTTCACTACGACGTCTCCTGGCGAAAAGTATCCATCTAGCCTTTCATGCCCCGCCTTAATTCTTGGGTAGGTATAACATTTATTTATGTTTTCCCCCATTTTCTCTTCACGTCTGGTCACTAGATATTTCCCTTTAGCCTTTTGTACTTGATCGTACTCCTGGGATGCATTCCCTATCTCAATTTGCAAATGTTTCGTAAGTTTCTCACCTTACTCTTGTCTTTCATATTACCCATATCTTACCTATATCCTGGCATCTTATAAAGTTTCTTTATCACCCTTTGATTCCACTTCCTCTCCTATTTCCGTTCTTTATTTTCATAGCTCATTCAAACTGAACTCTTGAACTTAATACTCATTTTGATGTCATATCAAATTAGATATCAATATGAACTTTGATGCTCACCACATCCCATTTTGAAGTAAACATCAATTATCTATATTAATACCACTTTCGATATTTAACAACAACTTAAGTATCAACATCAATCAATCATAAACTGAACTAAAATTGTATCTCACATTTTATCCAAACCAGAATTACTTGATAAATCATTTATTGTATGATTATCAAACTAATTTGGAAACAAGACGTCCTTTACCAAAACTTTATTGCACATGATAAAATCTCTTTGATTGACTAATAAAATCCATATTGGTGTAGGTACTAATCTCTTCTTCATTCCACCTCCCTTTTTCCTTTCCTTTCTTTTTTTTCTTTGCTCTATCTTCAATCTTTAGTTCTGAAAACATTCTCCTTACTTGTCCATACAAATAACTTTTTATTTCTCTTGTCCCTTATAAAGGGCATATTCATCCAAGTAAAGCCTCACGCACGTGCAGTAATTCCCGAATTCTACTGTTGTCCTTACTTTTTCCCAATTCCTCATTGCTTTAATTTTGGATTTGAAAACCATATCAAAATTTGACTTAATCTAATTGGAATCATTTTCCATCTAACTGACCATTAATTGGTAAAATTACCCAATTAACTTACTTAATTGATCAATTGCACCAAATGATGACTAGCTAAATGAAATCAAAGACCAATTACATATATAGTCGAATTGACTGTAACAACTTCTTTCAAGAACCGAGATCACAATTGTTTGGAGTATCTACATGAAAATAAATAACATACGGAAGTATACTTTCTATCTTTAGAAGTAGGGTATTTTCTGAAAATTTGGGCACCATCTCCTTTATATTATTGACTACCAGTCGAACTCAAGCCGACACCAACAATCAATCAAACAACCAACAATCAATCCTCACATATACCAATCCATTGCCACTTTCTAAACTCACCATTTCACCACCTCATGTAATATTAATCAGTACAGCCCATGGCTCTAGTTCAACTTTAGGCTTAAATAACTGTTGTTAAATATTGGGCTTAAAAATTATTGGGTTTATTGTGTTGTTGCACTTGCATATTGTGTTGGGCTTAAAAATCCGGCCCCGCTGCAAATCCGGCCCATAATCACCTTGTATATTTGCAAACATATTATGAATACAAACATATTCTTCTCCGGGTATAGAACTTGTTTTTAAGTTTTGGGTTTATGTGTTTTTATGTGTTTATAAATGAGTGTATGTAAAAGCTTCGATTTTCTCAATTTTTTATTTATTTTCTGAATTTGGTTAAAAATTGAGTGTTGCCGAGTTTAGAGGCCGGCTTTTATGGTTGTTTTTAAGTTTTGAATTGCCAGCTTTTGTTGTTGTGGTTGAAATGAATTTGGTAAAATAGCTGAAAAAGTTTTCGAGATTGCTTTAATTTATGCTTATTCTGCTTTGATAAGAGTGGGTATTGTGCTTCGGAGATTTTTGTGTAGGGGGAAGGGGGAAAGAGTGGTGGAGGGTTGTTTAGTGAGATGCTTGACAGAGGGATTGAAGATGATTGATAGAGGGACTGATATACGTATAATACCATGATTCGTGGTTGTGCGAAGGTAGGAAGATGAGACTCGCCGGATTCTGTAATTTTCCAGTGAGTTCGTTGTGTTGTTGACGACCCATTAACCCGATTTCCTAACCCGATGTTGACTTAGTTTCAATCCAAAAACATCCAAACCCATTTTATGGAAACTGTTTATAGGATTTTCCTAAAAAAATTATTTATTCTTAAAAAGTAATAAAAAATCCAATTTTATTAGAAAAATAGATTTTAATTTTAAACAATTAACTATAGTACATGTGACATCATATTATTGGTTACTTCTGCCACCTCAGACTCTTTGTTTGTCACTTTAAAAATTATGAAGTCAATGAGAATTGAACTCAGCATCTCCACTCTAACAAAGTAAGGAGCCAACCACTATACCAAAGCAGTACTTGTGTTGTGTTTTGCATGATTAAAACGTAAAGTGATGTTGCATTTAAAATTTTGATTTAAATAAAAATGAGGCTTTTAACTATTTAATTTTTTTTAAATTTTTTTTTGACAATGCATCATTACATATTTTAAAAGTCAGTGATTCTAGTAATGTGATTATTTTTATTTATATATAATTGGTAGAATTTTGTAATATTCAAGGTATTTTTATTAATAAATATGGATACTAGTTAGTTAGTGTTACAAAGGAAGGTTGCATTTTTTTAAAATTAATTTTTGAAGATGAATCTGTATGGATGTTAATTTTTAAAACACATTTTTTAAGATTTATTTTTGTAGATTTTATAATATTCCAAACCCCAA
Source organism: Apium graveolens (assembly GCF_009905375.1). Taxonomy (NCBI): domain Eukaryota; kingdom Viridiplantae; phylum Streptophyta; class Magnoliopsida; order Apiales; family Apiaceae; genus Apium; species Apium graveolens. The sequence continues at coordinate 9,250,488 of NC_133651.1, forward strand.
ACCCTAAAACCTAAAATTTAAATTTTATAACGATTAACGTTGATATTGAATTTATGATGTGGGTCCAATATATATATTGTGTATCCGTACAGGTGAGACCCATTTTAGCAACCCAAACTAATTAATTCGGATTTTCAAAATTTTAACCCAAATCGAATCGTTCAAATTTATAACCCAAACCAATTTGTAGTTTTTAAACATTGTTTAAACATTGAACTCGGTAAACGAAAACAGTGGTGATTTAATTGGGTTGACTTTTTTCCAACCCAAATATATATCGGGTTGGAAAAAATCGATTTGGATCAGCCGAAATAGGGTCAAAACGGTTATATCAGGCAAAACAGTATTGATTTTATAAATATAATTAATATTCTACTAAATTTCATAATTTATCAAAACGAAGATAAAATAGTTAATTATTATTTTATGTTTTCAAGTGAATAATTAATAAGTTAAAATATTAATATATATTTATTAATATATATTTAGTAATATAAAATTGGATGAGCGGCAAAATTACCGCCCAATCCAATCTACCAAATTTCACTTAGTGAAATTCCCTCTAGTGAGCATACTTACCTAAATTAATCTCTCCTCTCTACTAAGCACCTCTCTCTTAGCTCTTCTCTCTGTAAATACCCACACACATGTTAATCTTCGCTCATTTTAATCTTCGCTCTTCTCTCTTAGGCTCTTCTCTTCACTCACATTGATTTTGGGTTCTCTTTTCAGGGTTCTCTTCTTAGGGTTTCGAACTGGGGTTTCGATATTGATTTTGAAATTAGGGTTTCGGTTTGAAGGGTGTCGAGTTAAAGGTAATTCCCTCTTCTATTTTATGAATTTAGGGTTTCTATTCTCTCTTCGATTTTGATTTTGAAATTAGGGTTTCGATTTGTTTTTTGGACTTTGTGTTATTTGTGTTTTTTTAGAAGTTGTATATGCTAAATTAGGGTAAATGTTAAGTATACCTAGATATGATTTTTGTAAATGTCAATTGGTTGGTTAGAGATGTCGAATTGGGGATTTGGTTGATTATTTTCATTTTAGATGGTTTACAGTTGATTATAGTGAACTGGTTGTTTAATTATTTTGCACTTGTATTCAAAGATGTTTAGTGGTAATTGGTTTTGGCATTGTCCCCCCTAGCTTCTTCCATTTTAGTTTTTGATTTTATTTTAAGTTCTTTGAGTTTGTTAATATCATTATATTTTTTGTTTAGGAACTAGAAAGAAATGAAATTGGATATTCATAAAGAATCTGTTGGTATCATCATTAGTAGATGTATTAGAACAAGCAATAGGAACGAACCGTGTTGGTCATTTGCTTATCATGCTTAATTGGGCACCTTTGAATAATTAGTACATCTCTTAAAGCACTACGCCATAGATTGGATTCTGCAACCCCAAGAAACTGTAACTAAAGGCCAAAAAAGCGTTGCTAAAGGCCAAAAAAAGGCTATGGCGACTCTTTTTCGGGGTTGCAATTTTAGGCGTTGCAATATGGTTTTTTGCAACCCCGGCGACACCCTATTGCAATCCTTGGTTATCCGTTACAGAAACGTGCTATTGCAACACCAATGGGGTTGCAATAGGTCTTAAAAAGTGTTACAGTAGGGTTTGGGCTATCAGAACAATATTTGTGGACCCCACAATGGGGCCTACATATGGGGTATCGATGCAACCTTTTTGCAACGCTTTTTAGTATTTTTTGCAATGCTTTTTAGTATTTTTAGCAACATTTTTTAGTGATTATTAGCAACACTATAAAGACCTATTGCAACGCTTTTACAAAAAAAAAATTGTAGGAACTGTTTATAAATTAACATGCCCATAAATAAGACCATTGTCTTAAAACCAGCACAATCCACAAATCATAAACATCAGTCCACCAACCACAATATCAGTCCACCAACCACAACATCAGTTTCCCCATACTACCACTACCTTCACCATCACCATACTACCATCCTTATACCACTAATTGTCTACCAACCTTAAAATAAAAGCGGAAGTTTAAACAAGTTAAAGTTACAATTCAAAATCTAAACATTGTAGAATTGAGAAAAACAAAGTAGAACGAGAATGCTGCTAGAACACTTCTGACTAGGTAGAACCACCTCCAGTAATAGGAGGTGGTTTACCTACAGGCTACAGGCTGAAGAATTTCTTCCTCCAACTCAGCGCTTTCTATTTCTTCAAGTGCTGCTTCTAGTTCATCCTGCAACATAAAGAAGACATTCAGAAAAAAGAATACTTTCTGAATCAAAGGAACATTGATAAGTAGAAAATGATGTATTCTAACTGGGACTACATGAATCAAAAAATAAAATTAGTGATATAGGTGAACAACATACCTCATCAAAATCAGTTGTTGCACCAATGGGAGTGGCTAGTGCTTCTTGAATCTGTTTCATGTTTTCTGTTTGCTCGCTTATTTAATCCATAGTTTTATCTACATCATCCATATCAATTTGTTGTTCGAGCAACTTTTTCCTCTTCACCTGCAACCAAAGATATTAGTTAGACCACTAATTTAAATTAAGGGCCCATATCAATAAAAAGATATACTACCATATAGTGTTTCTCTAGTATTAATTTATTTTGATGTAATAATTATATATTCTGATGTAATATCATTTAAGAAACACAAATAGTGAAACACACACAAGTCTAGAGGTTTGTCCGACTTCAACAAATTCAGCGAGATTAAAGTATAAGAAGCTAATCCAAATTGATTGAAATGAATGAAACCCAATCAGTTGTTCAGTTACTGTTACAATATATATCATAAACAATGAGTGCAAAAGTTAGGTGGAGGCTAAAAGTTACAGAAAAGAAAGCTAAGATCGTACGGTATGGACAGGTGTCCAGCGCTCACTTGCAAGTTCATAACCATTTGGATCCTCACCAGGAGGATGTAAAATTGAGATACAAAACTTTCTATTAGAATAAAATGCAATGATGGGATTAGTTTCAGATTCTTCCCTGACTTTATAAACATATATATAAACCTCTATATATAAATAGTACTAGACTGCAGAGATACCGTTGGGATGCCACATCTTAGATGTAAACCTCACTGATGGAGGACTATTTGGGTAGTTGGGCGGGAAGCTCATAATTGCATTAAAATAGCCTCCATCGCTGCAACAAGATAAATATATATTGTTACAAGGTTCAAGATTCACACCATAGTAAACTGTCTCCTTGCTTCCTCATAACAAACATAATGCTGCCTAAAAAAACAATGTTGGAAAGTGGTTTCTCTAGTATTAAGTTTCCTTATTGGATCGAAACAAACTCCTATCACCTGTGGGAATACTATTTTCCCCATCAAAAAGCATAAGATTATCAGCACTATTAGGTTCATATGCGAGAGGAACTCCTGGTCTACCACTACTTTCAACAGAATCTCCTGGAGGTGAATCAGCCAATGCAAAACTACCTTTTGCTTCACTGCAACAAAAGTACGTTCTATCATATATCCACATGGAAAGCTATTTATTGTAAAACACAAAATTCTTATAATGATCTTATTATCGTTGATAGTATTGTTGTTACTTATATTACAATATCCCCCCCTCGTGATTCAGAAGGAAAACTTTGGAAGACCGAATCTGATAAAATGCCAACTTAAGCATAATATATTCTACGTATCCAAAATTTATACTAGCCAAATAACTGAGCACTTGCAAATTAGTCATAATTATGTCATAAAACTATATATTAACACTCTATCTACAAATGATAAGTGGATTGAGTATAATTCTAAAGTGGTACTTATACTTTTGTATCATGTTCTTCCTTGTATAATGATCTGATCTACGTGATCACTAATTTTCTTATATTACTTGAGACTTAATAGTGACAGAACTAGATGCTATAATTTTCTTATATTACTTGAGACTTAATAGTGACAGAACAAGGTGCTATACCTGATCACAAATTGCTGGGGTTGTTGATCTGTCAAGGAAGTAGACTGAACACTGTGTGAAGCAGCATTTCCTAGTCTAAAGTCCAGAGGATCACCACCCTGCCAAAACAAATGCTTTACTACCAGTACTTTGACTTAATTTTTTTGGTAAATGTCAATCACGGATATTTAAATTAATATAATTTATATATACACGCAATTTTCCTTAATAGGGGTGCGAACCTTGAAATTTAAAATAATTATATATACACGCATCCTTCCTTTACAGGGGTGCAAACCTTGTAAATAGTGATCAGATATCTGTTAGAAAGAGTTTAGTCGTAAACTAGTATATGTTGCTTAAATGGATAATTAGTAATTAGTTCTAAATATAGAACCAAAGATTGCTATAGCCATCCTTGCCACATTAGTTTCAAATAAGTAAAAGGGACGTTATGTTTGTTACATGAGTTTTAACAAATAAACTCAATAAGTGTAGCCATTTTAGCATAACCACTGAACTACAAGTTCGAGTATAGCAGCAAAATCACGTTCGTAGACAAAATATATAAATACTGAAATCCATATTAGCATTAGCATTGTGCTTGCTCTAGGAAAGGAGTTGTCATATAACAGCAGTGGTCTAAGTAATTAGCTCAACTGGTTTATAACTTACAAGAAGATTTCTGAAGTTTCCTTTGGTACTCGCCTGTGTGTGATTTTATATTTCCTTTGGTACCTTTTTCCGACCTCTCTGTTTCACTTCAGAACCAGCAGCATTCTGATTATTATGAATTTCTAACTCAGTAAGAAGCATCAAGTGCACAAGGCAGGATGTATGAAATACATGAAAAGCCTGCAGGTGGAAGCATATTACAAAACAGAAAAGAATAAACAAGATGAAAAAAGATGGTCATACTGCTAAAAAATATCATGGCAGAAATTTACCCCATTCACATTCCTGCTACTGCAGACGAGTCTACCGGTCTTATGTTCATAAGAGTTTCCACATCTTTACCAGGGAGCACATTGTGCTGACAGATGTCACACATTCTTTCTGCAGCTACACGTTGATGTTTTCTAAGTTCTTTTCTCACAGTTTTGCTCGATATCAGCTTTCCTATCTGCAAAATCGATACAATATTAGCATTCCTCCAATAACCTTGTGGAAAAACTCTACAAAATTTCACTGGTGACCGTGACTGTTTAAGAAGAAAGGTAAGCATAAACTGATGTATTATTATATCTGTTATATACAAAATTAGCTTCTCCGACAGCCACACAATCAAAACATTCCCCAGCATGGCAGGTGGAAGCCCAAATTAAGGGATTTTGCTTCTCATCAACAAAACTCCTCATCATATGTCGAATTGAGTCTGTTGATATAACAGTTGTTATGCCCAGTCTACTACCCTGCAAAATGAATTTAAAGCTTAACAACTAGAAAAGATGACTTTATAACTTCAATTGACAGCCTAGATTTTATTATTTTTGAGCATGAGAAGACCTACTGTATCTATGAAGATATTCAATAAAAATATTGAATTACTAATAACAGACATAGAGTAGTACTGACGAAAATAAATCTAGCATTACCTCTGACAAAACTTTGGCATAGAAAAACAGAACAGATTGGAAAAGAACAAAGGTGTCTGAGTCAACATTCATAAACAAATTAATAAAACATTCCGCAAAAACTAAAACAAGTGTACACAAATTAATAAGAGATCAACATTCATAAACTATAAATATACTTAATCTAACACCAAAAGATCCCACTCCCAAATCAATCATATTACTTACCCAAACAATAAAATGTAATATCTCGAGGTGTTATAAACAAAAAATACGTAAAGGACATATAAAGCTTCACCTAAACTACCGAGCAAGGGGCGAAACAATAAGTCAGTCATATTTCTTTAGCCCCAAATTATAAAAACCAGTGTCCTAAAAAACCTGAAAGACAATAAAACATTAAAGGAGCATAACAGTAACAATGTAACACAAACCCTAAAAAACCGAGTTCTCTAACTTAACATCACATAACTTAACACACTCCATCCCCACCCCCAATATCTCGTTAGCTGCAAATTACACAAACCAGTGTCCCGAGAAAACGAAATACAACAAAACATTTAAAGCAACAGAAATAGTAATAGAAACAAGAAAAAACCGAAACCGAGTTCTCCAATATAACATCACCTAAATCCTAATCTCTCATACAGTGGTGACTCAGAGGGGGAGAGAGATAAAGCGCCTGGAAGTGCGAAGTTGGGAGAGCATCTGAGCAGAGTAATTGAGTTAATCTCTGATATTGTTGGACTTCTGACTGAATCCAATTTAAATAACAATCAAATCATGGGAAAATCAAATCTGATTCACTAGAGTCTGTAGAAATAAAACTGATTATTGTGAATAGAGAAAGTGTGTGTTGTATAGCTTTGAGTAAATAGATAGAGACAGAGATAGAATTGTAATATCTGTTTTTAGGATTGTGAATGAGAACTGGGGGAGCTGGTAGGTAGGGTTTTGAGAGGAGGGGCTTAATATTTTCCCCAAAGTTAGTAGGCGGAATACAACTATTTACATTATTAAAATATATTAATTAATTTTATAACACTTGTTTGATTTTTATTAAATATATTTAATTTACTTTTTTATTTTCATAAGTTTTTATAATTTTTTATTAGCTAAAAAATTAATTGTTTCTCTCACAGCTGCCACATAAGCAGTATGTGACCCACTTGTAGAGAACTCAGTGACACGTCAGCATAATTTTAATAAAAAAATAAATATTTTTATTTATAATAGACTTGACAACATTTTTTACTTCTTTGCTAATATAATTAAAATATGTTGTAATAGGTAGATTAATGTTGTGTCGGGGCAACATTTTCTATGGCAACATCACTTAATAATGTGGTAGAAGGTCGTTTATGGCGTAGTGAATATTATAAATAAATCCATTAATCACTTGTTAAGTTTTATAAAGCATTCAATTTATCATTATAATATTTGAAATTACTGCACTAATATTATTAACTTCTAAAAATAAATAAAATATATATTTCAATTATTATTTCATTTCTATGTAAAATATTACTAATTAGTTAATTTCAAAAAAAATCATCTTTAATTATATATGTCATTTTGGTAACACATTTTGACGCTACAACAACCTCAAAAAAGAGGGGTTGCGGTAGACATTGGTTTTGAAGGCTACTATTACACTTTTCTTTGCAACCCCACCGTGAAGGGTTGCAGAATCCAATATATGGCGTAGTGAAGGCTGTAAGATGTATAATATTCGTCCTGAATTGGGCACCTTTGCTTATCATGCTTCATAATATGATCAAATGATGATAGATTCATGCTTGTTGGTTAAATAGATGTGTTTATCAGATGCCTTATGTTTCGTATGTTCTTTCTAGTAACAATAAGATTATATAAATATGATAAATTAAGTCTTGAAGATTTATAAAATTATGTTTGTGATGAATCATGACTGATGCAGAATTTGGAATTTGAAAACACAAAGTCATTTAGTGTTCTATTTTTGTTAGATACCAATTTGAAAACACAGAGTCATTTAGTGTTCTGGACTAGGCCTGCCTAGGTTTGAGTTTGCAAACACACAAACACACAAATTATGATATTATAATATTTATATGCTTCTTAATTGTAGTGATGGACGACGAGGAAATTATTTGGATAAATCTCCCAAAGTATAGTGGACGGTACATTAGAGGGGTAGAGACATTTATTAAAAATGCATTTGCCAAATTCTCTGTTGGTGATGAATTCTTTGTCAATTTGAAACAATTTTCCCACAAGCATTTTTCGACATTATAGTACACCTACTAGTTCAATTATGCAGAGAAGTACAGTTAGGTGGACCAGTACACTTACGGTGCATGTTTCCAAGTGAGAGATATCTTGCTAAATTGAAGTCCTATACACGTAACAGAAGCAAGCCTGAGGGCTCCATTACTGAGGGTTATTTAGCAGATGAGTGCTTAACCTTTTGTTCATGATTCTTGAATGGCGACGAGGGAAAATAAGCTAACAATTTATCTACCATACTTGGAAGTTGTCCACAGAAATCAGAATATCATATTGGTACAAGAAGAAACAAAGATGGGACAACCGTTCACTTAAAAGATTCTGAATTAAAAGCTTGTCATCAATATATCTTGTTCAATTATGGAAACCAAGAAATAGAGAGTTTGATTGAGTAAGTTTACGAACTCTAAATTGTGTTATTAATTTGAAAGTAACATGTAATTTATTTACTTTCTAACCAAGAAACCTGATTATTGTAGGGAGCATCGAGCTCTTGTTGATGGTCAAACAAACCTAAAAAATACAAGATGGAGAGAGAACATACTGACGATTTCTGGAAGTGGTTAAAGGAAAAAGTTGCCGAAATAAAAGGTTTCAAAAGAATTAGAAGTCCTCGCAATGGGACCAAATCCAACAGTTAAAAGGTTTAGTGGATATATAATTAATGGATACAGATTCCATATGACGTATAGGGATAGTAAATGTATGACACAAAATAGTGGTGTATTCTTGACTGCGTTGACGACTAGTTTGCAAGTTTGAAAGATCAGAACCCGCTGGTTGGGGATGTCAATTACTACAGAGCAATTGAGGACATATTTGAAGTTGACTATTGGGGAGAATTTAATATTGTATTATTTAATTGTTGTTGGTATCAAGAGGAAAAAGACTTATATGGTCTGACTCGAGTAAACTTTAACAGATTATTCCACAAGTCTGATACCTATGTTATGGCTTCACAAGTTCACCAAGTATTCTATGTACAAGATCCAACAAAAAAAATAATGTAAAATATTATCAAGAGATTGCCAAGGGACTGGTCTGACTTCGAGAGTGAACATACAAATGAAGATAAAAATGATACAATCTTACATGAATTTCAATGTGGTGCTGGAATGGAAAATGAAGTCAGCAGTTTTAGTTGGCGTAGAGATGATGTCCCGTCAACACATTTCCGCGCCGAGCCATAAAGAAGTTGAAAAGGATGCTTAAAATATTTTTTTAGAATCTGAATAATAGACTACTTAAAATTGTAATGCAATTGAATCGTTATATATTTTGCTTGTTCTAAATATAGTCGAAAAGGAGGCTTAAGTTAATTATTTGATACTTAATGAGTAACTTGTTCTAAATATGTTCATTATATATCTTGCTAATTGCATCATTATTGTATTTCCCATTTATTTCATCAAATTAACTGCTTCTAAGTAGATAAATGGTTAGTGTATTTATTGCTGAGTTGCGAATATATTTTGATTTCTTACTTAGATATTTGTTCATATTCAACTTGTTTTAATGTTGTTTTTATTGCTTTTTCTGTAGGATGGAAGATAAAATCTTGCACCTCAGATTTCATCACAAATGCGAATTTCATGAAATTCGATATGTTGGTGGAGTACAAACAGTGGTAGAGGGCATCAGTTCTGATGTGTTCTCTTTCACAGTATTGATGGAGCATGTAAAAGAGGACCTTCAATATTCAGAAATTGGAGGTATTTATGTAAACAAAGGCGTGGAGTCCGGGGGCTGGCAGATGGTGGGTAATGATGCTGAGTTGGATGCAATAGTGGATAAAGTAAAGAGTGGCGGCCATGTAGATTTTTTGTCGATACGATATTTGATAGTAAGACTGAACCACTCAAGCAAATGCAGCCTCATGTAGTTATACGGCCAAGGAAGAATATTATTGCATGTATTTAAGCTAAATTATGCATCCAATATATCCATAAATATGGTTTATGCACTCCTGTAACTCAATTTTTTTGTGCTTTTTAGCTCAAAAGCCAACGAAGCGCAAGTACGTTACTGCTCATCACTTGAAACAACAACAACAAGAACAACAAAAGAACAAGAAATTTGTTCCTGTTGATAAGACAATAAAAACGCGTACTAGAAAGTCGCCACGACTGAATAAGCTGCAAGAAATAACTGAAGCAAGTGTGATTAAAAGTTGTGTAAGTACTAAGAGGAATTAGTTTTAAATGATTCATCATATGAAGACAAATATAAGGGAAACAATGAGTCTGAGGTAATTATAAGAAATACATTGGTAACATGCATTTTTTAGAATTATTTGCATGATTTTAAATTATTGGCAATATCATAAGCAACGGTCTTGCAGGTTTCCTGTTTACCCCCTCCACCCCTTTTAACACCAACAAACAAAAAGATAGTTATGCGTGTTGAAGAATATGAAAAGAATCTGACCGAATAAGAAATGCAGAGAGCTAAAAATGTGAAAAAAATAATGAAGTTTTAATAGCTCTAAATTTTCCTACACGCTAACACAAAGAGAAAGGGAAAAGAAAGGATAGAAAAGGACGGGGAATATTTTGTTCGAGAACCTGAGGAGGAAGCTAGCGACAGTGATGCTTCTAAAATTCCATCAAAGGTGTGTCGTTCTAGAATTAATTTTCCATTTTATACCCATACAAGCACAAATATTACCTCGGTACCTAATTGAATTTATATTTCAGAAAACCAAAAACATTCGGATAAACATACATGATTAAAATTGATAAACAGAAAAATAAAAATTATGGTAAAAAGACTTTGCAATCCCATCTCCCATATGGTTAATGATCACATTAGGTCAAGTTTCCAAATTTTTGAAACAACTCATTGCATTCACAAATCCTCAATATTATAACTAACCAATAATGTAAAAAAAATTATTTCAATAATTTTCTTCAATTGATATACATTTCTATTTCTATGAATACAACTATTAAAAAAATGAAATCTATATAAATTAAGGATTGTTCATGAAACATCATCATCTTAAAAAAATTAATTTCAATTTAATGATGTACTATAAACATCCTCAAATTATATCGATTTGACAAACTATAACATATTTTTGTGTACAAATTAAAATATTTTTACACAATCATTATATGAGAGGTGCTCTTACTATCATTCTATACAAGAATACATAAAAAAAGACACTCTATAATTTGTAATTTGTGTATCATGAACATAGATTGTGAACCTATTTATAGTTGAATACAGGGATATGAAAAAAATAAGTCAATAACATTACCATTGATTTCAAACTCTAAGGTATGTTTAGCCCAAGATAACATCCACGAAATACAAATTTCATAAATACTCATTTAATTTGTGATATCTCGAAAAAATAAAGTAGATTTTTTTTCATATATTTATATATAATACAGGTGGACTTTTTTATTATGACCATAATATGAAAGACACATTTTTTATTAAATAATATGTAATTTTAATTGATGAGAGGTATTTATATATTTAAAAATAAATTATTTGAATACAATGCACAATGCACAATATACTTTTTTTAATGTTATTTACATTGTAACTTAACTACAATATAAAATAAACATTTTTAAATATTATGCAATTTTGGATAGTAAGAGATAGTATATCCAAAAATAAATTATTTTAGTAATAAGGGGCACATTTTTTTTACAAAAAGGATAAGGTCAAATATTAAATAAGTAGCAATATATGAAAATTTATATTTATAGATAATATATTATTAAAATGAAACAATAAGGAATATAGGGGATGATGTTAAACAAAGTGAAGAATCTAGGGGATGATGTTAAACAAAGTGAAGAATCTATAAACATAATGTTATACAAATTATGTATTGAGTCACATATATGTGCTTCTTTGATGTTTCAACCAATTTTTTAGAGAATATTGTACACAAACCATAAGTATAAATTGATCTTGGGGGATTTCATGTATTACACTAAAGGCTAGAGCAAGAGTGAACCCGTGTAGTTTATCTCCATTGGTTCTATCACAACACTTGTAAATCAATCCCAGCTTTCCTTTATGTTACCTCCTCTATTCATCATATCATTATTCATTTTACAAAGAGACGACCATCAAATGAATTTAATTAAACTGAATTTCTAAATTTCAAGTGATTATATTTATCGGGTTTACTTACGGGCACATCACCATCATGAAGTAGAAACTTCAATCCCCCTCCGAGTGTTATTTAATATCAGACACCCCAATTCATTTGATATGTTGACTAGTGGATAATTGATTTCAAAAATTCTCATTTGACATTTAGTCATAATAACCTAGCATTTTCAAATAGTAGTTTGTAACAATCCTATACCACATCTGGATGTTGTCAATTTATATTTTTTAGTATCATAAGTAAAACTTATTATCTGGTAGTCCATGATTACATGTCAAATGAAAATTTATAAAACTCGTTACACACATCAGCCTGTTAGAATGGAATTACGGGTGTGAGATACTAGATAGCATATAGGCAACAAGGAGATTAGATGATTTTCCAAAGACCTCTTCATCAAATGAAAAATCGATTGTAACAAAAGTACTTAATAGCTACATTAACAAAATTATCTAATTATTTTTTTACCATTGATACATATTTATATTAGAAACTAAAGTACTATAAATGATCACTTAAATATTTGAATTTTGATATAGTGATGTATCATGGGTACCCCACTATTATATTAACCAATGAATATAAATATACATGATTAAAATTGATAAAGAAAAATAAAAATAATGGCAAAAAGACTTTGCAACCCATCTCCCTTATGGTTAAGGAATTAGCTCAAGTTTCCAAATTATTAAAACAACTCATTGCATTCAGAAATGCTCAATAATATAACTAACCAATAATATCAAAGAAAATTGTATCACTAATTTTCTTCAATTAATATGCATTTTTATTTCTATGAATACAACTGTTAAAAATATATAAAATCTAAGGATTATTCATGAAACATCATCATCTTAAAATAATGATGTACCATGAACATCCTCAAATTATATGGATTTGATAAACTATAACACATTTTTGTTTACAAATTTAAATATTTTTACACTATCATTATATGAGAGATCTTCTTACTATCATTCTGTACAATAATACATAAAAAAGGACACTCTATGATTTGTAATTTGTGTATCAGGAACATAGATTGTGTACATTTATAGTAAAATACAGGGATATGAAAAAAATAAGTCAATAACATTACCATTGATTTCAAAGTATAATGTATGTTTACAGCTAGATTACATCCACGAAATACAAATTTCATAAATACTCATTTAATTTGTGATATGTGTATACAACTGGAAAAAATAAAATACAATTTTTAACTTATATTTATATATAATATACTTGGACTTTTTTTGTTATGACAATAATATGAAAGACACATTTTTTTATTAAATAATATGCAATTTTAATTAATGAGAGGTATTTATATATTTAAAAATAAATTATTTGAATGCAATACACAATGCACAATATACTTATTTTCTTAATATTATGTATAATGTTACTTAACAAAAATATAAAACCAACATTTTTAAATATTATGTAATTTTGGATAGTAAGAAATAGTATATCCAAAAATAAATTATTTTAGTAGTAAGGGACACATTTTTTTTACAAAAAGGATAAGGATAAATTTTAAATAAGTAGTAATATATGGATATGTATATTTATCGATAATATATTTTTAAAGTGAAACAATGATTTTTAGATTATTAAAATATATGCATACTCATGATTTGTTGGTGGTTCACCAAAAGGGCATATGGGCTTTTTTGAAACTGGATGTCCGTAATGGAAGGGTAAATGACTAATTGTTAATTGGCTCAATGCAATATTATTTTAATCTCTTTAGAAATAAATTGAATAGTCCTCTAATTTTACAAAGTTGTTTAATTAAAACTTGAATATCTTTCTTTTTGACGAACAAAATGAAGAATTCATTAAAATATTGAACGCCGGCCATAACAAACCCTCAAAGGGTCAATTATAGCCTGATTGTGAAACAAAAATCGAGGTAACCAAGTAGCTGTTTTATTTTCAGATTGTTTAACGCATAGAATATTCAAATTCTTTAATCTAAAAAGTATTACAATGACACCTCGAGTCAATTCTGAAATTAGTAGTAACATAATTGACCTTCACTGTAGCCCAATGTTCTGAACTATCAATTATATCAATTGATATTAGAGCAACAAAAGCCCCTAAAATATAAACATTTTTTTGTTGTGAAAGGTGAGCTTTTGCGATATCCACCACCGTCTCAGATCTGATACAAGCCTTACGGATCTCAAAAAATATCATATAAATCCTTTTCACGGCAACAAAAGATAAAATAATATCATAACATAAAACACTAACATCCCAAAAAGATGGGCACGACTAACAACCTTGATAACAAGGTACTCGACAAGATCTCACCCGAAAAGAATTAGCACTTTATTTTATTGAGAAAATGATAGATAAATAAAGAGGAGATGGGAGAGCGAAGGGAGACTTGATCGATTGATGGATGAAGGTTGAAGAATGGAGAAGTGGTGGCTAGAACTCTAGTTTTGGGGATCAACTTTTAGTAATCATTGCCAAATTGCCATTATTTACTTTAAAGATTACCATGATGAAGCCTTTCATTATTTCTTCTAATAGCTTTTTTATACAACTTAACACATAATTAATATAATATATATTTTACTAATTAGAAAATAAAATAAATATATCTGGGTATTAAAGTATGGCCAAGTCTTTTAATGGTCATATATAGAGGAAAATGGTGATAAGTTATGTAAGATTTTATGATGGCATTGTTGTTTAATCATAGAAACTTTCTTGTGATTGTCCAGAGAATACGCAAATCAATAATGATACACCTCTAGTCTTCAAAATATGTTGGATGCATCTATCATCGAAATCAAAGAACATGATCTTTTGATTTTTGTATGTATAGTTGAAGCATGCTACTGAGTACTTATAAGCGTCCTTGCAAGCACGAGTTTGGTTGGATATGCCTGGGACCATGGAATGCACATGATCCTAAGGCGTGTAATGGTTATATGGAGACTATAAGGAGAGGAGAATGTGAAGTTCTTAGGCTTAGAGCATCAGCTCATGAATACATCAACAGATATGCTCATTATTATGAAAGGTGGGTTGTAAATGAAAAGTCTAGAGAGAAAGCATTAGCAGATCTATGCGAGATATAAAATAAGAAACTTCAAAAACTCGAGAAAAAATATTGTTAGCGAGAACACCTAAGCTTTTTTATGGAAGCTTGGGAGCAAATTTTTGAATAAAGGCGAGTGTTAAAATGGACTTATATTTATGGATATTCTATGCCACCACAAGCATATACGAAAACAAAACTATTTGAGTAACCACAAGGTGAGGCTGAGGTGGCTTTAGAAATGCTCTATGATTACGTAGAGAATAAGCTGCAAAAATACATTAGGGATGAGGCTAGCTCAAAAGAATTTAATAAAAAATTCGTAAGGAGCTTATAAATTTAACTAAGGTAACTGGAAGATATTTTTCAAACTTTCTCAAAATATTAGAAAATGGGCTATCTGAAGTTGATGTTACTCTAGTGAAAGAAAAGCATGTCCAATTGACAGATGCCTGACAATGACAATATTTTACTTGTAACGCCCTCCAAACCCGGGTCAGAAGTCTGGGGTTCACAATACACACACCCAATATATAAACATTTATATGAAATATTATATGCATTGACCCTTCTTTACACAACCACGGATCGCAACAGGTTAAAGTATGAAAATAAGCCACAACCTTACATTTTATTATATCGTACCAAATCCCAACTAGTTCAACTTACAAATGATAATAATATCATTCTTACAATCTTGCATAACTCATCTACAATATAAAGCTCATGCTAGCTCCACTACAAGAAATTTGCAATCACACAACACCTATGAAACAACGGTCGACCAAAAAACCGTTGCCCCAAATTAAGAGACGACGGAGAATTTTTTTTCCACGAATAATTGTTGTTAGACAACATATAGAACAACGGTTATAGCAGTTTTTCGAAAGACTTGTCTCTGTGGCATCCTCTTATTGAGGTAGACAACAGTTCTTAAATTGCACTGTTGTCATAGATCTTTACCATAACAGTCCAAAACCGTTGTTAATAAGCTAACTTATTGTAATCTCGGACAATGGTTTTGGACTAATTTGAAAAAACAGTTGTTACAAAATATACATATAAACAACGGTTTACGGAGTCTGTTGTATAAAGGAGTCAACAGAGAAGCATCATACAACGGTTTTACAATTTTGACAGAATAACTGTCGTCTGTTTACAAGAAATCATGGCACCACCTGATTGGTGGAAATGATTTCACTTGGATCGCTGAGTTGGCGAAATGAGAGTCGTTGATTGATTTTACTTCGATTGCTTAGTTGGAAGAATGACAACCGTCGATTGTGAGAATTTATCACACAACGGTATTTTGCAGAAACCGTTGTGTAACATCTAAAATTCAGATTGGTTGATAATTAGCAAAATAATCTTTTCGAATATTTTTTAGACGATCCAACCTTACAGATGTTAACATATATTGATTTTAGCCATGTAAAAAAATAATAAAAAATTTCAAAATTTATCTTGCTTGACTTTATAAAGAAAATGAGGTAAAAGTACAACTCCCTAAAATAAGATTCGTTGCCGATTAACGAAATAAAATTTTCAAATGATTTTTTGGATGATCCAACCGTACGGATCTTAAAATATATTAATTTTAGTCACGTAAAAAAATAAAAAAAAAATCAAAATTTATCTTGCTTGAGTTTTTAAGGAAAATGACGTAAAAGTACAACTCCCTAAAACAAGATTCGTTGCTGATTAACCAAATAATTTTTTAAAATACTTTTTTGGACGATCCAACCGTACGGATGTTAAAATATATTGATTTTAGCCATGTAAAAAAATAATAAAAAAATTCAAAATTTATCTTGCTTGACTTTATAAGAAAAATGAGGTAAAGGTACAACTCCGTGAAACAAGATTCAATGCTGATTAACAACATATTTTTTTAAATGATTTTTTGGACGATCCAACCGTACGGATTTTAAAATATATTGATTTTAACCAAGTAAAAAAATAATAAAAAATTTTGAAATTTATCTTGTTTGAGTTTTTAAGGAAAATGAGGTAAAAGTACAACTCCCTAAAACAAGATTCGTTGCCGATTAACGAAATAATTTTTTCAAATGATTTTTTGGACGATCCAACCGTACGGATGTTAAAATATATCAATTTTAGTTATATCAAAAAATTATTAAAAAATTTGAAATTTATCTTGCATGTCAAGATTAAAATAATCCTGTAAAATTACCCCTCCCAACAACGAGACTCGTTCCCGTTTTACAAGATTAATTTTTAAAATAATTTTTTAGACGATCCAACCGTACGGATGTTAAGATATATCAATTTTAGTCATAAGAAAAAATTATTGAAAAATTTTAAATCCATCTTGCATTTCAGGATTAGAAAAATCCGGTAAAAGTACCCTTCCCGACAAGAAGACTCGTTCCCGATTTACAAGATTAATTTTTAAAATGATTTTTTAGATGATCCAACCATACGGATGTTAAGATATATCAATTTTATTCATTAGAAAAAATTATTAAAAAATTTGAAATCCATCTTGCATGTCAGGATTAGAAAAATCCGGTAAAAGTACCCCTCTCGACAACGAGACTGTTTCCCGATTTACTAGATTAATTTTTAAATTGATTTTTTCGACGATCCAACCGTACGGATGTTAAGATATATCAATTTTATTCATAAGAAAAAATTATAAAAAATTTTGAAATCCATCTTGCATGTCAGGATTAGAAAAATATGGTTAAAGTACCCCTCCCAACAACGAGACTCGTTCCCGATTTACAAGATTAATTTCTAAAATGATTTTTTCAACGATCGAACTGTACGGATGTTAAGATATATCAATTTTAGTCATAAAAAATAAGACTATTTCTTGATTAATTAATTAATTTCTTAAAAAATGCTTTTAGGGTCATCTTGCAAAATGTTAATATATATTAACTTTTGTTATGTAGAAAAATAATTTAGAATTTTCAAATTTGTTTCAAATAATTTTATATAAAAAATTATGTGAAATTATTTAAAATAAAATTATTCTATTAATATAAAGTAAAATACAAATTTACTAGATAAATTTTTAAAATGATTTCTTCAACGATCCAATCGTACGGATGTTAAGATATATCAATTTTAGTCATATGAAAAAATTATTAAAAAAATTCAAATTCATCTTGCATGTTAAGATTAGAAAAAATCTAGTAAAAGTACAACTCCAAACAACGAGACTCATTCCCGATTTACTAGATAAATTTTTAAAATGATTTTTTCGATGATCCAACCGTACACATATTAAGATATATCCATTTTAGTCATAAAAAAATATAAAAGAACTTCAAATTTATTTTGCATGAAAACTTCATATTATAAAAAAATTCAAATTATCAAACCGTAATGTGAAATATTTACCTAGATTTTTAAATATTTTTTTTAAAAAATATTTTTTCATGCCTGACCAATAACAAAAATACTTTTATTATTTTCTCTCCCCTGTCAAATAATTTATCCCCCTATGAAAATTTGGTTTCCCCCTTCATTTCTCGATCCCCTTTACTACTTCACTTTCCCCCTTTACTTTTCAATCTCAATTGAAATTGCCTCTCTCCCCTCCCTCTCGCTGCTGAACCGATGCATCACTCTATCTCTCTCTCTCTCTCTCTTCAGAACCGATGCATCTTTTTCAACTCATTCTTCTTACATAATCTGTGCAATTTGCCGTTGTTTATCTAGGCGAACTCGGTCTCTTTCAACACAAAGATGTTAGTCTCTCTCTCTGGGTAGGTGCTCAATTGTTATTATTCACTAAAGTTTCGTAATCAAAAGTAGAGTACACTTGAGTAGATCATTTAGTAGATGAAGGGAATTGATTTTGGGTTCAACTGGAGCTGGCAAGGGTAAGGGTTTGACTAAATATTTGAAGAATGGGAGGTATGCTCAGCGTGTTGGATCTGGTTACCCTGTGTATTTGTCTGTTGTTCTTGAATATCTCACTGCTGAAGTGAGTAATCTCTCTCTCTCTCCCCCTCACTCCCCCTCTATTTCTCTCTCTCTCCCTCTCTCTCTCGTAATTAGTCTCTCTCTCTTTGTTATGTATTTATTTATTTTTGTGTTAATTCTAATTCACTGGGAGAGATGTTGTGATATTGCATATATTATGGTGATATTGTGTGTTTGGTTAAAAGAGTCTAAAATCATTTGTTTTGGCATCCAGATGATATTTCAAGCCACTAGGTTGATTACGGTTGTTAATGTGGTATTTCGGAGAAAAATAGCAGATGCAGAGTCACTATCGTGCAGAGAGCCATACACCAATAAGCCTTCTGGATCTCCATGTGGTTGTGTTTTGGCAATGAAATTTGGGTTGCGGCATGGTTTACCATTGTATGCATTCTTTCCTCTTGTATCGGACCTTGCTGCACAAATTTCTTGTGGGATATTTATGAAGAAAAGTCAAGTTTGCATAATGGGAGCAAATGCAAACAACCAGAATCAAGAAAAGATTGTTGTCCTTTTGGACCTGGTGCCTTTTGGTGCAAATTTTGATAACTCTACAGCCTATCTAATATATCAAAAATTCTATCAAAAGGAAGTGGGTATCGAACCTTATTATTTTGGTAAATACGAGGTCTTGTATTTATATTATCCAGGTATGAAATGTTTATTTTGATGTTGCAGTATCAAGTATATACAGGCGATTGTTTGATTAATGCAGTCATACTTCATACACTGATAGGTCTTCCTGCATCTCCACCTGCACCTTCAACCTTTGATAGTGAGGCATATTCCGGTCTGGATAGTAAAAGGAAGGAGACCTTTTAAGCCCCTGGGGGTTGACGTCAATAGGCAGCAACATAAAAATGGACTTAAAGGTAGTGTAATTGCAATTATAGTTTTGCTAGGCTCTCTGTCTCTAACTCTTTATTGTGCAATTTCTTGGGTTATGTTGTTCAGACACAGAAGGAGAAATGCCCGACCAGGGTTAAATTCAACAATTCCAATGCCTTCACTAGCAAAATCCTCAGAAAAGACTTGTATCCACTATCCAGTGGTGTAAAGTATAGTCTTTCTTGTATCCACTACTGATCTTGCATGCAGAAAAAACTTACCATTGTTATCCATCATTACAATGATCAGATTTAGAATAAAATGAATCTTTAGTGTGTGAAATATACTTTTAATATTACAGAGGCATGTGCATTCCCACTTTTTTTTGGCATGCTGACCCAGTATTTTGAGTATATATGTTGTCAATTCGCAGCTTCAAAGATTGGCAGTGGCCTGAGTTTTATTTCACCATCATACAAAACTGGCCTTTCCCCTTATACTAAAATTTCTTAGCAGCCTGATGTTCTGATTATTTTTTGACAAGACTTCTTGAAGGCATACACTTACGTCTATGATTATGCAGGGAAATTATTCACAAAGGAACTACCATCATCTTGCTGGTCACCAAATGGTATTTTTTTGGTAATTGCAAGCAAAGATATAATCATTTTCATATGGGGCAAGACTGGGAATGCCTTTATATGTGTGTGCAAATATAAGGTAATATATAGGTAAATTCATTATCACAGTTATAGTTATTTGTTAAGATTATTGTCATGCCAGCTTTTTAGTAAGTTATTGTTCATACATGCTTTTGCAATTTTGCAAGTATGTTTCCAGTCACGAAATGGGTTGCAACAGATGTTATGTTGTGCATGTTTGGAAGCATTTTAATCTATTGACTTGTTTTTTCTACCTACCTCTTGTAAGTCATTTTAGGTAATGAAAAAACTTAAGTTATTTATTTTCCTTAAATTATGTAATTTTAACAACCCTTTTTATTTTAGTTGCCAAGATGTTTCAAAATTATGAGAGATGTGTATTTGTTTTATGTTATTGTTCTTGGGTAAAAAAGAGCATGTATCTTGGATAAAAAATAAGCATGTATCTTGGATAAAAAATTAGATTGTCCTAGTATACATCTGAAATTGATTAATTTTATACTAGTACCTTGTATATAATGTAAAATTTGTGCACTTTCGATTAAGCTTTTTTCGATGCATTCAATTTGATTTAATTCATGTCCTAACTCCAACAAATAACTAATATTGCAGGTAACAGGATGTTAAGTTTGAAGATGGAAGAGAAAAGGAGGGGAGCTCAAGATCTCAATTTCTTAATTGAAAAATGAGTGTTAAAAATAGATTTGTAGCTACAATTGTAATTCTTCTTTATAAATTTTGAATATTAAATTTTAATTTTATTTGTAATTTTTACAATAGGATTAAGACACAGTTTTATTTTAACAATACTATTTGATTTGTTTTCAATGAGTTTGATCTGGTACACAATTGTGTGAAAGCCAATAAAAATTATTAAAACCATTGTATGTCTTACTTTATAAAATTATTTTCTTCTAACAATATCTTGGTCATTACAAAAACTGGTGTGAGCATAACTGAAACACAATACCCAAAAAATAAAAAACCGTTGTCTAAAGTATTATTTTCTTAATAAAAACCATTGTTTAACTAGATGAAATTTATACATAAACTGTTGTAGGAGTAAATTCACATAACACTATTTTTAACTATTGTGCCTCTAAATTGTTACAACGGCTAAGAAACTGTTGTTTGTAGAATATTAGAAAGGGTCATATGCGTTGTGTGAATAAAATGAGACAAAGGTTTTATATTCAGTTGTGTGATGTATTTGTTACAATGGTGCGTATCCATTGTATGAGTGCCAAACACACCGCCCCCGGATAGACAACGAAAAATTTATCTTTTAGACAACGGTGGAAAACCATTGTCTGATTCAATATTTCTTGTAGTGCTCAATCCAACTTAACCTGGAATCCGAACTCGCACACTGGACTGGGAATCCTCATTACCAACAATTTCCTTTTCAACTGTTGAAAACATAAAAAGATTTACAAGAGTGAGCTAACTAGCTCAGCAAGTCATAATAGCAATAACTGAGGTTAGACAATAACCAATTGAAATGTTTCAGAAGAATCAAGTTTCTGAATAAGCAGTGATTAGAATTGGATATTCACTTTTGATTTTAAAAACCAAGGTTAGACTACTGATCAGTAACGCACTAACCCCAAGTAAGGCTCCTAGCTTTGCTCTATATACTGGATCCAAGGCACGCATTGGCCTATTATGACCACGAATCTGGTCCATATTTATAAAATCATCCAATTCTAAAATAATTGAAAATGATAACCGATGTAAATCAATAAGCTGAATCATATACAACATTTATCTTTAAGTATAGGGTGATTCACAATACCATGAAGGTATAAGAAGAAATAAAAAAAAATGGCTTTCAATCAAGGAAAAATCAGAAAGTTGAAGACTAAGGGTTCAAGGGTTCCAAGGATTGGTCTTCTGTTAAACAATAAATAAGGGTTGGTATGTCAACCAATTTAATATCAGAAATCAGTATGTGGTAGATATGTATTTGTGGAGTAGTATCATATGTGTCTGCCTCGTATCTGAGAATTCAACAATCAATGGTTTATGAAGAATAAGGCTTATGACTCAAGATCAAGAAGAATCAGGGTTCAAGGTTAAATAGTTTAAAGCGCTTGCAATATAAAACATGAGTTATTTTGAATAATAGCGACATGTTATGAGATAGTTCGAAGATATTTGCAATATATCTTGAAGAAAGGTTCAGAAGTACTTGCCTTATCACCGATGATTTCCAACTTTACTTGTACCCATTTACCAGTTTTACTTTCCCATCACTTTCCTTCTATTTCTACACCTTGCCTCTATTCATCAATCACTTGCTTTTTTTTCTACACTCCAGTTATATTTACTGATCATTGGCCTTCTATTCTATGCCACACTTACCGTGCTAGGCATCACAAGTATTTATCAATAATCAATCTCATATCATTGTAATCATCACATAGACGTCTTAAACATTTATCTACCCTTCGTTTTACCCAAATCTGATTTACGGATGGAAAGTTATGACAGAAACAGTCAAACAATAACCACATAGGCATATAACACATCAATCAGATAGCACGTAGCACATAGCATGCAAGATATTCGATCAAAATAATTTTTCAAACAAGATTCAGAGTCAAAAATAACTTCCAGGTATTTAATACGAATTTTTGAACATTTTTCAGAATTTAAATGGGTTTTCGGATCATTTTATAATTCATTAATAGGGTTCGAACACCTGAATCCGACTTTAAAATAATTTTATAATAATTATAGAGCCTTGAAAATAATTTAAAATAATATTTTAAAGCTCGAAACTATTTTTCGGAATTTTTAAATCAAAAATAAATAATTAAATCTCATTATTAAATCAATTAAAATTAATTAATAACTAATTGAATTAATAATCAATTAATTTTTAAATTAATTGACTAATTTAATAATTATTGATTAACTAAAATTAATTAAATAAATTATTTAGATTTAATTTCAATTTAAAAATAATTTTTCAGATTTAAATATTGATTTTTAGAATTTAAAATGAATTTTTGGAAATAAAAATATAATTTTAAAACCATTTTTAAATAATAGAAATTCAGAAACAAAAATTACATTTTGCAAATGGGTTTTAGGGGATGAAAACCGGGTTTTGGCAATTGGGTAAACGGGTCGCCAACCGGGTAGACGACCCGCTGGATTATCCGCCCAGAATCCGATGAACTGCCGTTTCCAGCAAGGTTCAATCGGTGACCAATCTGCAGGATTACGGTCCCATCTCCCCCAAGACAGTTGTACTTCGAATCACGTATTCAATCCAGCAGCCAGAACCTACAGACGAGTTAAAACTCGTTCATTCCGGCCGAAAGGCCATTTTTACCGGCGAAAGCTCAAGAATTCCGGCAAGACTAAAGCGACTACTAACATCTGATTTTTTTACATGATTCGATTGCAAATGAAACGATCTATATGATGATGCTTTCAAGAACATTCAAGAACATTCAAGAACATTCAACCCTAATTTTTTAAATGCAAAAATCAAACTCAAAATTAAACATGTCACTAAACTCCAATTTCATCATATAATATACCAAAATGATCAGGAAGAAAAGATCTACATAATTCAAGCATCAAATCACACAAACAACATCAAGAACAAAAAAATTTATTTTAATCCATAAATAATTCGAAATAAAATAATTAAATAAGAAAAATACCTTGATTTCTGTACTAAAATAGATGGTTGATTCAGAAAGGTATTTTCGAGAGCTTCGATTTGATATATTGCACGCTTGAATCGGAGTTCTATAACGCCTTCATCCGTGCATTTGATTCTCAAGAATGCGGTATTAATTCGATGTTTTTACGGGGTTTTACTGACTGATTATGATTATACGAATAAAATGAAATGATGAAAGGGCTATATATGTTTTTGGAATATTGGTTCATTTAGGATCGTTAAATTAGTTACTTAGCCTTTAAGTAACTGCGAAAATGATCCGATTTGATACCCGTACTGGATAAGTATCCAAACCGGACTTCTTATAAAACACTTGATACGAAAATATTGTATTAATATCCCATCTTTTGAGAATACAGGTTTTGATGATTCACCGAAATGATTATCTTATTGAAAATCTTGCGCCGGGCCGCGCACGGGTCAAACCGTAATCTGGATTGAAAAAGTCAAAACACGGAAAATGTCTGGAATTACCAAATTAGGTTAGGAAGGAGTTTTCGGAAGAGTTTCGGGTTGTAAAAACGTAAAAACGGTTGAAGTTGGACAATTCCCGGCTTTATAAAATAATTTTGTAATTATTCAGAAAATAATTAATAAAATCATAAATCAATATAAAATCATATAATAGTCCAAAATTTACCAGAAAAATACTGTAATTATTTATATTTTATTCTGGTCATCATAAAATTGACATACTTATACTTTACCACATATAAGTATCCACATATCCACATCAATCATTAGATAATTCACCAAAAATCACATAATAATCACATAAAAATTATTTATTGATAAAAATAATTATACGCAATATCCCGGATATTACATCCTTCCCTCCTTAAAATGATTTTGTCCTCAGAATCATACTAAGGATCAGATAATGATACACTCAAGTATCTCACTTCTATTTTCCAAGGTTAATTCCATAAACTTACAACTTTTCATAAACTTTTACTCGTAGCATCATTTATTACTTAACAACCTCTTGCTGATAACATACTCTTTTAGTCGCTCACATAATTCAACTTAAGTCCCCATTATATATATATGATGGAGCTTAATTATTTTTCCTGATTATACACACATAATACTCTGTGAACCATTTATACCTCTGGCGATGAAGCCAACCCACTTACATTTAACTTACCTATTCATTGTTTCTAAAAGACCGGTATAATGCATATTAATTCTCTTTTCTTTCTATTTCTAGTATTCGTGTTGATGAACGCTTCCAATAGAACTGGTTGTTGAACTTCATTCCCACATGTTTCTTTGTTCAATTAACCTAGTTTGTAATCGCTTCCAATCGCCTTCAAGGCTCTTTAATCGTTCTCTTAACCTTCATGTCTATTTGCGAATGATATACTGAAATCATAGCGTTCAATTTCTAACGTTATTGAAATTACTTTTGAATTAAGAATCAATGAGAAAGCTTGACTAGATATGATTGCCGCATAAACTTATCACCATATCTTAATTTCCTTGAATCATAGTTGAGTATATTTGCCGAGCGAACATCTCTTATTACTTATAAAACAATTTACTAATCTTGAGGCATCACCAATATAATCTAACCTATATTATTATTTACTTTGGTTTTAGGAAGTTCTCATACGAAACTGGATGCAATGCTCTTCCTGATGTTTAGTCACATATAACACTTATTCTTTCTTTATGCCATATTATCAGAAAGTCCTCTTTCACATCTATGCCTTATATCATATTCTTGAAATAAATTGAATCACTTGAGTTAGCGACGTTGAGCCAAATTCCTATCTTTTAGTTCTGCCTTACTTAATGCCCGTTCATCTAGGATTGGTATATACTATTCTGGTTTGACATAATTCATCGAATTCTGAATACTCCTGTCAAATCTTAAATCAAACAATATTGATCATTTACAATAAATGATCTGATGATGTACCACCATTTCTTTAAGCAGCAACTAACCCACTTATTGGACGAACTGTTTATTAAATAAAGAGAATGATTAGGTTTAGATAACCTATCGATAATGATGCAATTAACGCTTTCCTCAGCTTTAGTTTTCAGGTGATTTCACTACGACGTCTCCTGGCGAAAAGTATCCATCTAGCCTTTCATGCCCCGCCTTAATTCTTGGGTAGGTATAACATTTATTTATGTTTTCCCCCATTTTCTCTTCACGTCTGGTCACTAGATATTTCCCTTTAGCCTTTTGTACTTGATCGTACTCCTGGGATGCATTCCCTATCTCAATTTGCAAATGTTTCGTAAGTTTCTCACCTTACTCTTGTCTTTCATATTACCCATATCTTACCTATATCCTGGCATCTTATAAAGTTTCTTTATCACCCTTTGATTCCACTTCCTCTCCTATTTCCGTTCTTTATTTTCATAGCTCATTCAAACTGAACTCTTGAACTTAATACTCATTTTGATGTCATATCAAATTAGATATCAATATGAACTTTGATGCTCACCACATCCCATTTTGAAGTAAACATCAATTATCTATATTAATACCACTTTCGATATTTAACAACAACTTAAGTATCAACATCAATCAATCATAAACTGAACTAAGATTGTATCTCACATTTTATCCAAACCAGAATTACTTGATAAATCATTTATTGTATGATTATCAAACTAATTTGGAAACAAGACGTCCTTTACCAAAACTTTATTGCACATGATAAAATCTCTTTGATTGACTAATAAAATCCATATTGGTGTAGGTACTAATCTCTTCTTCATTCCACCTCCCTTTTTCCTTTCCTTTCTTTTTTTTCTTTGCTCTATCTTCAATCTTTAGTTCTGAAAACATTCTCCTTACTTGTCCATACAAATAACTTTTTATTTCTCTTGTCCCTTATAAAGGGCATATTCATCCAAGTAAAGCCTCACGCACGTGCAGTAATTCCCGAATTCTACTGTTGTCCTTACTTTTTCCCAATTCCTCATTGCTTTAATTTTGGATTTGAAAACCATATCAAAATTTGACTTAATCTAATTGGAATCATTTTCCATCTAACTGACCATTAATTGGTAAAATTACCCAATTAACTTACTTAATTGATCAATTGCACCAAATGATGACTAGCTAAATGAAATCAAAGACCAATTACATATATAGTCGAATTGACTGTAACAACTTCTTTCAAGAACCGAGATCACAATTGTTTGGAGTATCTACATGAAAATAAATAACATACGGAAGTATACTTTCTATCTTTAGAAGTAGGGTATTTTCTGAAAATTTGGGCACCATCTCCTTTATATTATTGACTACCAGTCGAACTCAAGCCGACACCAACAATCAATCAAACAACCAACAATCAATCCTCACATATACCAATCCATTGCCACTTTCTAAACTCACCATTTCACCACCTCATGTAATATTAATCAGTACAGCCCATGGCTCTAGTTTAGCTTAAGATTATAGCGAACAATTCTTATTATACCATACCTTTTTCTCATTTTTCTGATTGTAATAGAATATCACTACTGAGTACAATTACAAATTAAAAATTCTTTTAGTTCGTGTTTCAATTCAAGCTCTCTAATTAACAATTTATCCATCCTTAAAAATATACACTTATTCTTATTAGTCAACTTGTTCAACTTCTGATAACCAGCACGTGGTCTTAACCAACGCTATTATAATCTAGTGAAAGAATTCCTTTGGTTTTAAAGCATCACTTCTTAAAATTGTTGCAATCAAACAACCATACCTTCATCTCATTTATGTCTTTCTATACTGAACCTTCTTCGCTAACCTAGTTATAAGTATCAAATTTACCATAACTCACTTACTTGAGTGGGGAAAGCCCAACCATTCCTTGATGAACACAATCAGAGTTTGTTCGTAACTATCATTTCTTCGATCTTAAATATTCATGACAAATATCTCCCACATGATCGAGGTATGCTTCATCTTCACAACGTCTTAATCGATTATCTAGTTATTATTAAGAATTTCTTCATTCGCTTCCGTTGTCCAATCAATCATTTTCCTTATCTGATATACGCAGCTTTGCTTTTCTATTTTTTTCTAGTTAATTCACCTCATACGGTTTTCTAACTACTTCAATTTACGCCAAAATCTCAGACTTAGAATGTATCATGTATATAGATTTCCGCTTCCGATTTGATGTCGTCGCGATAACCACGTTACTGGCATAATGATTCTTCTTTGCACATAAATGTGCACCATTTGTTGGCTTGCAATTATCCATATTCATCATATAATTCCATTTGCTACACGGGTTCATTTCACGTCCTTTTTAAAATATTCAAAGGATAGACCTTACACAAGAAGGAATTTGTGTATATGATTCTGATTGGAAACCTTTTGTAAGGAATAAAAGTATAAAAAAATAATCAGAAAGATCCATGAATCAAGAAATCATAATTGAAGAGGAAAGAATGAATGATGATTTGCATATGAGTGAGACAACCATATTTGTACTCAAGATTGCCAGTCTTTCATACTATATGGCATACAACACATGATTAGGTGATGTCCCACTAGACTCTTTATCATTTCGACAAAGCGTCAAACCATAACACTGCTTGGCTCAATCAGAAGATAAGACTTGAGGGAAAAATGATTTTAAAAGGATTACAACAATTTTCTTATCACCTCATAGAGCTGATTATGAACGAGGTTCATACTTTATTCAAGATTCATAAGAACGAATGGTATTATAGAAAAGGATGATAGAATTGGTCGTCATCCAGATTTCATCTATTTACAGCTTCAATGCTGATTCGATCAATATATTCCAATCTGAGTCATATATTAACTTTAGAAAGTTCTCTAACATGCCTTCTTAATCGATCATTAGAATAATTATATCTTTAGCGCCGCACTTCCATATATATAATTCGACTCTATTTGCAGTATTACGAGATTTACAATCATAACTTTAAATTTGGCTTATGTTGTTGATCGTTCAACATATCGCCTCCTTTACTAATAACATTCTTCCTTTAGAAAAGTCTGGAAATTTTCTCAATCTTCTTTGCTCATACTCGGCTTCTTGTTAATTGACGTATTCTTCGAACTCTAATAGTCTCAAAAATTGGATGAACTGTTTCTCCGTACATTGGTTATGTTTATCAAACAACATTTGTATTCTTCTGCTAGGAACAATTAAACCTTCTCTATAATAGCGGGTCCACTTGGCCTTCTAAACGAACCATACTAACTTCTAGAACAAGTAATCTTCTAAATAATCCAAATTTTATAACAATCGAGAAACCCATAGAGTAATTGAACAACCAAGTTTTTAAAACATATTTTGTTTAAAAGTCTTTTAGAAAAAAAAATTGTTAAGAAAATCTCTTTCAAAACCTGGTTTAAAATTTTAAAAATCATACACCTGGTCGTTATCACTATATGAGTTGGTTGTCGCCCTTCTCAACAATCACAAGGAATCCAATTAGGAAAACAATCAGATAAAAGCCCATTCATTTCCATATATCTTCTACCCCTTATTGGGTCCATTTTGCCTTCATTGGTCAACAAAACTCCAGTTACCATTGCGTATTATTTTATTCGTAACTTCACTTCTAGTCTTTCATACTGGTAAGACACCCATCATCATCTCTTACGATTACTAAGTATAATAAGCCTATTCAGTAATCATTAAATCCATTTTATAAAATAAGGTCGACTAATATCACATCACATTACTACTATACGCATCATGTTTGGTCATAATATCATCATGTACTTCCAAGAAAATTCTCGATTTCCAATCTTTCCAAACTTCTTTAAAATCCATTTAGCTCACTCCACAAGATAATCATAGGTGGCATACTTACTAGTAGCTCCATATAACCTGGTAGCGGCTATTCAACGGAATATAAGAATCTTCTCTCTAGGTTTCTTCTCACTCTTCTTAATACCTCGTGTACTCACCATATGTTGTAGCTTTCGAATCCATCCTCATAGGTGCCGTTACTTCATATGACGGGTTTTAAACTGATGATATAGAACAAGGTGTAGGGTAGATAGAAAAGATGCACTCACAGCTGAACATCCGATAGAACTAGAATCAATATGTGGGGGAGTCTCGAATAGGTTGTCTCGCATCAGGGAATGAGATAATAACGTGAAAAGGTTCAATCTCCGCAACAGGATGTGACATGGCTAACACCAGTGGACGAGTAGGGTATGAATCAGATGATGGTCCTCCGACTTAATGCTCCGAATGATCAGACGATACCGAAATAAAATAATCTGCCATCACTGCCATCTGAAAATCACATCGCCAGATAAGAATTTCGAATCTCATCACGAATCATAACAAAACCTATTATACACTCGCACTTCACCTCTCGATGTTCTATCTTTCTATTTCCTAATCCTAGTCATAACCCTCTATCATTTCCGATATTCTAAGCTTGTTTCAGTGACTTATAACATATGGCTCTGATGCCAAATTATAACGCCCTCCAAACCCGGGTCAGAAGTCTGGGGTTCACATAACATACACCCAATATATAAACCTTTGTATAAAATATTATATGCATTGACCCTTCTTTATAAAACCACGGATCACAACAGGTTAAAGTATGAAAACAAGCCACAACCTTAACTTTTATTACATCGTACCAAATCCTAACTAGTTCAACTTACAACTGATAATAATATCATTCTTACAATCTTGCATAACTCATCTACAATATAAAGCTCATGCTAGCTCGATCCAACTTAACCCGGAATCCTAGCTCACACACTGGACTGGGAATCCTTATTACCAACAATTTCCTTTTCAACTGTTGGAAATATAAAAAGATTTACAAGAGTGAGCTAACTAGCTCAGTAATTCATAATAGCAATAACTGAGGTTAAACATTAACCAATTGAAATGTTTCAGAAGAATTGGATATTCACTTTTCATTTTAAAAACCAAGGTTACGCTGCTGATCAGTCACGCACTAACCCCGAGCAAGGGTCCTAGCTTTGCTCTATATACTGGATCCAAGGCACGCATTGGCCTATTATAACACCCTCCAAATCCGGGGTATAGATTTGGGGCATTATTAACAACAATTACCAACTAAACCTGCACAAGCGGAATATAAATATAATAATTACCCCGAACTAACACATACTACACTTTATTATAAACCCAAATAAATAAAACCTGTCTCAAGAACTCTCTTTGTTACAAAACTTTATTCTATCTACAATCTCACCACACAACTTTTATTCAAATTACACAAGACTTCTATTCAACCAAGCATTACTACTAATCCTGCTACACCTGATCTGGCAATTCAAAGCTCTCTTCGGGAATGGGAAGGAACACTCTTGGTATAAGAGGGTCCCGCTGCTTGACTCGCTTCTTGACTATGCGGGTCCTGATGGGTTTCATTCTCTACCTTAACTGTAAAACAATAGGAATAACAATAAAAGGGGATGATCCAAAATTGCTCAACAAGCCTGGAACAATATATATAGTATAAAGAAAGAAAAATAAGTGAACCAATAAGCTGCTGGTTGGAACAACCATCTGAATCTGTATAGGATTGTAATTTGCCAATGCTGGCGAGTACCAAATGAACAAGACGGAAACAAGAACCAATATATGCACTATAACCTGCTGATCAGTTAGAATATAGTGCGAATCTATACCCAACTGCATAGACCCAACCAACATAAAAAGTACTCAGGCAACTATGGCCTATTAAATAATAGTCTGGGTAAAACCCAACCCGTATAGTAACCATCCAGTCCAAGGCTTAGCATCCGAAACAATCAGAATGCTTTTAATATATCCCAACACCAGGATATACCAAAGTATATGTAATAAGGGTAAAAAGGATTGAAATATGAACAGGGAATTCAATAAATTGGTTGAAATCAAGAATCAAAATGAAATTGAAACAAGCAATAATAAATGGGTAACAGTGTATATGAATAATGATTATCAAAGGTAACTGATATGATAAAAAGGAAATATAAATCACTATTCTGAATTTAGAATACGGGAAAAACTTGCCTTGCGCATACTTAACCTGGTTTAACTCACCGCCTTTGGTCCCTAGCTTGCTCTGCCTTGCTAACACTGAACCAATCATGGAAAGATAGTCGTTTAGATAAGTTACTATATATGTGTATCTTGAATTGATATCACGCAACCTTATCAGTCTACCCATGCGTTTCTATCTGACTCGCATATATACACATACATTTATACAGCAGCATGTAGCACATAAAGCACATAATCAATTTTTTGACTTATAATTATTTTTAGAATCAATTTTAGACTCATACCTGCATTATTAGTCTTATCTGATTTTATTATAATTTTTCGGGATTTATTCAACTCAATTATACCCCTATTAGGACCTATAAACTATTAATTATCACCAAACCACTCTCTTTCGGAAGAAATTATAACTTACAACTATTTTTATTGGATTCGTCTCATTTTTCTGAGTCTAGGGGTCTTCGTTTCGCTCAAATCGGACTAACGGTTGAATTATTATGAATTAAACAAGATTTAATTAATTAATAATTAATTATAAATAATTAATTATAATTAAACAATCCTTAATTATATTTTTAAATAATTAATTAATAATTATTGTATTTAAAAATAATTAATCCCAAATTATTAGGAATTATTACTATTTATTATAAATTATTATTACTTATTCGATTAGATCGATTATTTACAAATAATTAATCTATTTAATTAACTGATACACTATTTATCGAATAACTACGAATTACTCGAATTATAGACCAACTTAACGATTAATCACTCGTATAACTACGAGCTACTCGCAATTCTCGCATAATTATCGAACTATTATATTATTATTGAAACTCATACGATTCGCTAATCAAATAATTACCGATATTTAATTATACGATATAAATAATTACCACAATATTATTCAAATAACTATCACTCGAATACTAATTCTAATTAGTGAATCACTATTCGCATTATTAACTAATTATTAGATTATTAATCACATTACTTAATTATTTCTAATTCTTATTTATTAATTAATTACTTAATTATTAATTAATTACCCAATTATTAATTAATTAGATAATTAATAAATAATTAGATAAATAATTAAATAATTAATTAAATAAATAAATTCGAATTTATAATTTAATAAAATAATTTAGAAATTAATAATACTATTTTTCAGAATTTAAAACTAATTTTAATTAATTTTTAGAATTATTAAAAACTAATTTTAATATACTAAAATATAAATAAATAATTAATTTCCCAAAAACACATTCAGGGAACTGGATTTGAGTTCTGAAGGATCAAACCGGTATCGTTTCTGGGTTGCAAACCGGGTCGAACCCGGGTCGCTCAAGAACAAGGTCGGCAACCCAGAAAACTCCGACGCCGGCGGCGTTTCCCGGCGAAAGTCCGGCGAGACAAAAACACGACCACAACTGCGATTTCAATCCCGTTTCTTCACTGTTTTTGTTCCACAACAACCACACGACGTTCCCTTCTGATCCTCCTTCCTCTTTCATCAACACAGCAGCCGGAAAACTGAGAAACGCGGCGGCGACGACGCTTTCCGGCCACCCCAAAAACAGAACCCAACCGGCACAAAACCGGTGCCAATCGACTCGCAACACAACGATCTAAACATTCGTAATCATCAAAACATCAAACAACAACCAGAAAATTAAACCCGAATTCGCGATTAAAACCCGAAAATAACAACTTTCAATTCGATCAATCAAACGTTAAAAACAATCACATAATTGAAAACTACAAATCATAAGCTTCAAAACGAGTACTCACATGACTGATTTGGACTCCGGAATCACGATGAAATTCGACCTTGATCCTCCTGCTCTGTTCTTCACAAACCCCAACCCTAATTCCCTTTTTCTTTTTCTTTTTATTTTCTGATTTTTAATTATAATTAACTGATTTAAGTAATAGTAATTCAGGTATTTATATTTATGAAAATAATACCCCTAGGTAAAATTAAGGGTCTAATTACACTCCTAATAAAAATATATGGCCCCAATTTTTATAATTTTTGGGTATTAATATTGAATTTTTAAATATCCAATAAATACAAAATAAATGCTAAAATTTTCCAAAAATTGTGATTGTTACAAAAATACAAAGAAAAATGATATATGATAATTTCATGATCATATAAAAATAAAAATGTAATTTTTGTGGGGTTTTTGGTACCCGTAGGGGTCCGGAAAAGTCATTTTTCGTGAAAAAGTCAATTTGTAAAACGTCTAGGGGTTCAGAATAGCGATATGGTATAAGGCATTTTAAATAAAATAGGTCCAATGATTTTGTTTGAAATACGGGCTTTTAAAACATAGTTTTAAGCTGTACGGGTTTTGATATAAAATATATAACTGACGATAAAACGCTCAATAAATATCCAAAACACGTTTTGAATCAAAACAGCCAACACATAACACATAGCAGTTAGGGTTTAATGACTTAACACATTTAATCACATAATAATACACATAATTTATTATTATTATAATATAATACAAACGTAATTTCTCGGTCGTTACATTCTCCCCCCCCCCTTAACAGTATTCTGTCCTCAGAATCACACTATGCAAATAACTGAGGATACTTTTCTAACATTTCACTCTCAAGCTCCCAGGTTGATTCTTCAACCACTGGGTTTCTCCAAAAGACTATCACTAATGACACAGACTTATTTCTTAATACCCTCTCTTGCCGATCTAAAATCCTAAAATCCTTATCGGCTGCTCTATATACGACAAATCTGCCTGAAGTTCTACTGGTTCATATTCTATTACATGCCTTGTATCAGGATTGTACTTCTTAAGCATAAATACATGAAATACGTTGTGAATGTGCTACATATGGGGTGGTAAAGCTAACTCGTACGCAACCTTCCCAATTTTCTTCAAAATCTCAAATGGTCCAACATATCGTGGCTTCAATTTCCCTTTATTGCCAAATCTGGTCAATCCTTTCCATGGCGATATCTTAAGCAATACGTGTTCTCCTTCCTGATAGTCCATATCCTTCCTTGCTTGGTCTGTATATTTGTTTTGCCTATTTTGCGCTACCTTGATTCGTTTTCGAATAAGTTCAATCTTTTCTTTTGTCTGCCGAATTAATTCTGGACCCAAAATCTTGCGTTTTCCAACTTCATCCCAATGCACTGGTGATCTGCATTTTCTCCCATATAGTGCTTCATACAGTGGCATTCCAATACTGGCATGATAGCTGTTATTATAAGAAAATTCCACTAGGGGTAAATGTTCATCCCAACTGCCTTCAAAATCGATCGTACAAACTCGTAGCATGTCTTCGATCGTTTGAATTGTCCTTTCACTTTGACCGTCGGTTTGCGGATGATAAGTTGTACTCATGTTCAACTTCGTTCCTAGACATTCTTGGAATTGTCTCCAAAATCTTGAATTGAAATGAGGATCTCGATCCGATACAATCGATACTGGTACTCCATGACGCATCACAATTTCTTTAAGATATAAGTGCACTAACTTATCCAGTGAAAATCTCTCGTTAATCGGAAGAAAATATGCTGATTTCATCAATCGATCAACAATAACCCAAATTGCATCGTGATTTGCTTTCGTCCTTGGAAGTCCCACTATGAAATCCATCGCCAGATGTTCCCATTTCCATTCTGGAATGTCTAACGGTTGCAATAACCCACTCGGACGTTGATGTTCTGCTTTAACTCGCTGGCATGTGTAGCATTTACTCACCCATTCTGCTATCTCCTTCTTCATATTTGGCCACCAAAAGTTTTCCTTCAAATCATGATACATTTTTGTGCTTCCTAGATGAATGGAATACTTCGAATTGTGCGCATCTCGCATAATTTCTTCTTTTAATTCTTCCACGTTAGGGATCCAGATTCTTGACGCAATACATAAAATTCCTTCATTATCTTTCTGAGTTGTAATCTCTTCTCCCGTTAAGTCGTCGTCTTGACTCATCACTTCATCTTGACAACGACGAATCTTTTCTAGCAACCCTGGTTGGAAAGTCATAGCGTAGATAGTTCCTGCAGATTCATGGGGAATACGAATCTCGATTTCCAATTTATCGAATTCCTTAACCAATTCTTCGCATGAAGTTAACCGATTCAATTTTTCTTTTCTGCTCAATGCATCCGCTACAATATTTGCTTTTCCTGGATGATAACTGATTGTAACATCATAATCTTTAATCAATTCCAGCCATCGACGTTATCGCATGTTTAGTTCCTTTTGCGTGAAGATATACTTTAGACTTTTATGATCCGTGTAGATTTCACATTTTTCACCGTACAAATAATGTCTCCAAAGCTTCAATGCAAATACAATTGCTGCCAATTCCAGATCATGCGTAGGATATTTCTGCTCATGAGGTTTAAGTTGTCTCGAAGCATATACAATGACATTACCATGTTGCATCAACACACATCCTAGCCCGCGATATGAAGCATCACTGTATATGACGAAATTTCCTTGCTCGTCTGGCAGTACTAATACTGGTGCGGTCACCAACCGATTCTTCAACTCTTGAAAACTTTCTTCACACTTACTATTCCATTCAAACTTTTCACTTTTTCGAGTTAACTTGGTCAGCGGTTTTGCTATCTTCGCAAAATCTTTGACAAATCTTTGATAATATCCTGCCAATCCTAAGAAACTTCGAACCTTTGTCGGCGTCCTTGGTCTTTCCCAATTCAACACAGCTTCAATCTTTGCTGGATCAACTTGAATGCCTTCTCTACTGATGATATGCCCTAGAAACTGCACTTTTTTCAACCAAAATTTGCATTTTGAAAATTTTGCATAAAGCTGTTCCTTTCGTAATATCTCCAATGTCGTTCTTAAATTCGCTGCATGTTCTTCTTCTGTCTTTGAGTAGATCAAGATGTCATCAATAAATACAATGATAAACTTATCCAGATACTTCTTGAATACTCGATTCATCAAATCCATAAACGCTGCAGGTGCATTCGTCAATCCAAAAGCCATTACAAGAAATTCATAGTGCCCGTACCTCGTTCTGAACGCTATTTTTGGAATATCTTCGGCCTTGATCTTTAGCTGATGATAGCCTGATCGTAAGTCGATTTTCGAAAACTATGCTGCTCCTTTTAGTTGATCAAATTAATCATCGATACGAGGTAAGGATAATTATTCTTGATAGTTAACTTGTTCAGCTCACGATAATCAATACACAGTCGCATACTACCATCCTTCTTTTTCACGAACAATACTGGTGCGCCCCATGGGGATACACTTGGCCTTATGATTCCTTTGTCGAGAAGTTCTTGCAACTTTTTTGCTAATTCCCTCATTTCAATAGGTGTCATTCGATATGGAGCTTTTGAAATTGGTTCAGTCCCTGGCGTCAAGTCAATAGTGAACTCGATTTCTCGATCTGGTGGAAGTCCTGGTAGGTCGTCTGGAAAAACATCAAGAAACTCACAAACTACAGGAATATCTTCAATCTTCGGATTACCCTTGTCAGCATCCCGTACATAAGCTAAATAAGCTTGACATCCTTGCCGTAGCAATCTTTTCGTCTGCATTATTGATAAGAATTTCTGCTTTTGCTTCTCACCTTTAAATATTACCGTTTCATTTTCTTCAGTTTGCAATTTCACTCGCTTATTCGCACAATCAATCTGAGCATTATTATTAGATAGCCAATCCATTCCTAAAATAATATCAAACTCCCCTAGCCTAAAAGGTATCAAATCAACTGAAAAATGTCATCTCCCTATCTCAATATCACAACTCGGGCATACTCGATCTACTGCAACCTGATCATCATTTGCTAATTTTATGACTAACACTTCATCTAACCACTGAACCTCACAATCTATCTTAGAGATAAAATCTTCAGAAATAAAAGATGTTGTAGCTCCTGAATCAATCAATACTAAAGCATTTACGAAATTTACAGGGAGTGTACCTGCAACCACATTCGGACTCTGTACCGCTTCCTTCATTGACATATTGAAAGTCCTTGCTCTGGGCTAATTTTATTGTGGTAATGGAGGTGGAGGTAATGCTAAAACTCTTGGAATACTAGCGGCCATTGCAACTCCTCTGCAGTCTCTGGAGATATGTCCTTTTCTCCCATATTGGAAACAAGTAACTTCTGCTTTTCTTGTCGGACATTCTCCAGAATAGTGTCCCATTTGCTTGCACTTAAAACACGTGACATTTGGCTTGTTGCAAATTCCCGTATGCTTTTTACCACACATTCCGCAATCAGGTATAGGCGGTCGAATAAGCCTTTGCTGAGTTGGGGCAGGAAGTCGATTACCCATCCTCTGGTTGTTTTGTTCCGGTCTCCTAAAGTTTACTTTTCCTCGAGCTTGAAATCCCGGCCTTTTATAGAAACAATTCTGAAAATTTCCTGGTCCTTTCTCTTTCTGAGCTGCTTGGCTTTCACCTTCAATAATCATAGCCTTCTGAACAACAGCTGTATAAGTTGTTAGTTCAAACACAGCTACTCTGCTACGAATCCATGGTTTCATTCCTTGCTGGAATCTCTTGGCCCGCTTCTCATCTGTATCCACTTGCTCTGGAACAAATCTTGCCAATTCAGTGAACTTGGTCTCGTAATCCGCCACTGATAAGTTGTCTTGCTTCATCTCCAGGAACTTGATCTCCATCTGGTTCTTCATAAAATGAGGAAAATATTTCTCCAAGAAAAGATCAGTGAATCTATCCCAGGTCACCACACCTTCTCCTTCCAAAGCTTTCTTCGATTCCCACCAGTAATTGGCTTCGCCTTTTAGAAAATAGCTAGCAAAATCCGTCTTCTGTTCTTCCTCTACTTTCACCAACGAAAAAGCCTTTTCCATCTCTTTCAGCCAAGCTCTCGCTTTTGTAGGATATGTGGAACCCATAAATTCCGGAGGCTTTACCGACTGAAATAGCTTGAAAGTGACCGTAGGTGCTGCTGGTGGTACTTGATGTCCTGGATGAGCGGCTTGTTGTAACATCTGTTGCTGGAACTGCTGCTGTTGCTGCTGCATTTATTGTTGCATCAACAACATCTGCTGTTGCATGAGATTAAACATCTGATCCATCTGGTTATTATTGTTTTGGCCCTCGGTGTTTCCATTTGATGAGTCGGGTTGTGCTTTTCTTTTAGGTGCCATATTTCTGGTAAATAAACAATGGGTCTTCTTTAGTAACAGTATATTAAACATGTATTAAAACAGTTAATTTGGAAAAATAAAACAGCTTATTAAATAACTAAATAGATAAAATAGTATGTTGTGTAAATAATTTTTTTTTTTTGAAAATATAAGGGTACAACATGATCGTAAATAAAACAACATTTGTAATTATGCAATGGTAATGAAATAAATGTAAATGCTTAAATGACTGGAAATAAAATAAAGAAAACATGCAAAAGACCATCTCATATATATATATATATAGGTAGAACACCAGCTGCAGGTGTCAGTGCTTGATACAAAAACCTATGATATATATTAGTCGTACTGCTACTACTATCAGTCAAAGTCAATAGCTACACTCATACAAACTAGTCATACAATACTATGCTGCCTCTATCTACAAAATGTACATGATACAATACTCCTCTATCGGCTAGTCTCAAAATCCTTGTGGCACGTGGCTCAACTCCTCCTGCAAGGCCTCTAGCACTGCCTCGGTAAGTCCCAATGCTCTGCGATATGCTGTCTCCGCACTAAGATCCTGCTGTCTCAAATCCATAAGATGCTGAGAACTAATCCGGTGAATCTGGTGTAGCCTCTCTCTCAGTATATAATCTGGTCGTGATGCTCTGACAGGACCATCTTCCTGCGTCTCATACAATCCAAGGATCTCTCTGCACTGGTTCTGCCATCTAATCTTCTCCCCCCTCTCCTCCTGAAAGCGCTGGTAAGT
Source organism: Apium graveolens (assembly GCF_009905375.1). Classification (NCBI taxonomy): domain Eukaryota; kingdom Viridiplantae; phylum Streptophyta; class Magnoliopsida; order Apiales; family Apiaceae; genus Apium; species Apium graveolens. The sequence goes on from NC_133651.1 coordinate 9,290,505, forward strand.
CACTGTATGATGCTCACGAAGATCAGTGCTAGAACCTCAAGAAGGTAATGGTCCATCTACCACTATCTCATCCATAAACTCTGGCTGAGGAAACAGATAAACTCCAGGAACAGGTGCATAAATGGCTAATGGGGTAGGGAATAAGACAGGCTGCTCCATAGGTGCATACACTGGCGGCTCTGCCTCCATCTGTGGCATCTCTGGAATCTCAACTGGTGGCATAGGAATCTGAGGCTCTAAATCCTCCCACTGTGAAAGATGAACCATGTCAGGAATATCGAACATCGAAAACTCTAATGGTGGAAAATCTGGTATCTCTGGCTCAAAATATGGAAAATAATCTGCAAAACCTGGTACCTCTAGGGGAGGTGGTATCTCTGGTGCTGGTCCAGGTGGCAATGGTGGAGGTGGTGACAATGGAGGTAAGATCTATTCTGACACTGGGGCTAATACCGGTGCAACAATTGGATCCCTCTCGGTCTGCTCCGTAGACGATGATAAAAAAGCTATCTAATATACATAAAAATAATAACACAAAAACAATCAAATCACAATCCTAAAAATCATAACTTCTAATCACATAAACAGACAATCCTAACACTCTTACTTTTATCCTATCTCATTTTCCTATCTTATCTTAACCCTAACGTTCTTGTTTTCAAAGGCCAAACCTAAGCTCTGATGTCAACTATAACACCCTCCAAATCCGGGGTATAGATTTGGGGAATTATTAACAACAATTACCAACTAAACCTGCACAAGCGGAATATAAATATAATAATTACCCCGAACTAACACTACTGAGGATCTTTTAAGGTCTGAGTTGAAAACAAGAACCACATACTACACTTTATTACAAACCCAAATAAATAAAACCTGTCTCAAGAACTCTCTTTGTTACAAAACTTTATTCTATCTACAATCTCACCACACAACTTTTATTCAAACTACACAAGACTTCTATTCAACCAAGAATTACTACTAATCCTACTACACCTGATCTGACAATTCAAAGCTCTCTTCGGGAATGGGAAGGAACACTCTTGGTATAAGAGGGTCCCGCTGCTTGACGCGCTTCCTCACTATGCGGGTCCTGATGGGTTTCATTCTCTACCTTAACTATAAAACAATAGGAATAACAATAAAAGGGGATGAGCCAAAATTGCTCAACAAGCCTACAACTATATATATAGTATAAAGAAAGAGAAATAAGTGAACCAATAAGCTTCTGGTTGGAACAACCATCTGAATCTGTATAGGATAGTAATTTGCCAATGCTGGCGAGTACCAAATGAACAAGACTGGAAACAAGAACCAACATATGCACTATAACCTGCTGATCAGTCAGAATATAGTGCGGATCTATAACCAACTGCATAGACCCAACCAACATAAAGAGTACTCAGGCAACTATGGCCTATTAAATAATGGTCTGGTAAAACCCAACCCGTACTTAGAATATGGGAAAAACTTGCCTTGCACGTACTTAACCTGGTTTAACTCACCGCCTTCTGTCCCTAGCTTGCTCTGCCTTGCTAACACTGAACCAATCATGGAAAGATAGTCGTTTAGATAACTTACTATATACGTGTATCTTGAATTGATATCACGCAACCTTATCAGTCTACCCATGCGTTTCTATCTGACTCGCATATATACACATACATTTATACAGCACATATATTCACATAATCACGCAAAGCACATAGCACATAAAGCACATAATCAATTTTTTGACTTATAATTATCTTTAGAATCAATTCTAGACTCATACCTGCATTACTAGTCTTATCTTATTTTATTATAATTTTTCGGGATTTATTCAACTCAATTATACCCCTATTAGGACCTATAAACTATTAATTATCACCAAACCACTCTCTTTCGGAAGAAATTATAACTCACAACTATTTTTATTGGACTCGGCTCATTTTTCTAAGTCTAGGGGTCTTCGCTTCGCTCAAATCGGACTAACGGTTGAATTATTATGAATTAAACAAGATTTAATTAATTAATAATTAATTATAAATAATTAATTATAATTAAACAATCCTTAAATATATTTTTAAATAATTAATTAATAATTATTGTATTTAAAAATAATTAATCCCTAATTATTAGGAATTATTACTATTTATTACAAATTTTTATTACTTATTCGATTAGATCGATTATTTACAAATAATCAATCGATTTAATTAACTGATATGCTATTTATCAAATAACTACGGATTACTCGAGTTATAGACCAACTTAACGATTAATCACTCGTATAACTATGAGTTATTCGCAATTCTCGCATAATTATCGAACTATTATATTATTATTGAAACTCATACGATTCGCTAATCAAATAATTGTCGATATTTAATTATACGATATAAATAATTACCGCAATATTATTCGAATAACTATCACTCGAATACTAATTCTAATTAGTGAATCACTATTTGCATTATTAACTAATTATTAGATTATTAATCACATTACTTAATTATTTCTAATTCTTATTTATTAATTAATTACCTAATTATTAATTAATTACCGAATTATTAATTAATTAGATAATTAATAAATAAATAGATAAATAATTAAATAATTAACTAAATAAATAAATTCGAATTTATAATTTAATAAAATAATTTAGAAATTAATAATACTATTTTTCAGAATTTAAAACTAATTTTTAAATAATTTTTAGAATGATTAAAAACTACTTTTAATATACTAAAATATAAATAAATAATTAATTTCCAAAAAACACAATCAGGGAACTAGATTTGAGTTCTGAAGGATCAAACCCGGGTCGTTTCCGGGTTGCAAACCGGGTTGAACCCGGGTCGCTCAAGAACAAGGTCGGCAACCCAGAAAACTCCGACGCCGGCGGCGTTTCCCCGTGAAAGTCCGGAGAGACAAAAACACGACCACAGCTGCGATTTCAATCCCGTTTCTTCACCGTTTTTGTTCCACAGCAACCACACGACGTTCCCTTCTGATCCTCCTTCCTCGTTCATCGACACAGCAGCCGGAAAACTGATAAACGCGGTGGTGGCGCCGCTTTCCGGCCACCCCGAAAACAGAACCCAACCGGCACAAAACCGGTGCCAATCGACTCGCAACACAATGATCTAAACGTTCGTAATCATCAAAACATCAAACAAAAACCAGAAAATCAAACCCGAATTCGGGATTAAAACCCGAAAATAACAACTTTCAATTCGATCAATCAAACGTTAAAAACAATCACATAATTGAAAACTACAGATCATAAGCTTCAAAACGAGTACTCACATGACTTATTTGGACTCCGAAATCACGATGAAATTCGACGTTGATCCTCCTGCTCTGTTCTTCACAAACCCTAACCCTAATTCCCTTTTTCTTTTTCTTTTTATTTTCTGATTTTTAATTATAATTAACTGATTTAATTAATAGTAATTCAGGTATTTATATTTATGAAAATAATACCCCAAAGTAAAATTAAGGGTCTAATTACACTCCTAATAAAAATATTTGGCCCCAATTTTTATAATGTTTGGGTATTAATATTGAATTTTTAAATATCCAATAAATACAAAATAAATGCTAAAAATTTCCAAAAATTGTAATTATTTCAAAAATACAAAGAAAAATGATATATGATAATTTCATGATCATATAAAAATAAAAATGTAATTTTTGTGGGGTTTTTGGTACCCGAAGGGGTCCGGAAAAGTTGTTTTTCGCGAAAAAAGTCAATTTGTAAAACGTCTAGGGGTTCAGAATAGCGATATGGTATAGGGCATTTTAAATAAAATAGGTCCAATGATTTTGTTTGAAATACGGGCTTTTAAAACATAGTTTTAAGCTGTACGGGTTTTGATATAAAATATATAATTGACGATAAAACGCTCAATAAATATCCAAAACACGTTTTGAATCAAAATAGCCAACATATAACACATAGCAGTTAGGGTTTAATGACTTAACACATTTAATCACATAATAATATACATAATTTATCATTATTATAATATAATACAAACGTAATTTCTCGGTCGTTACACCTATTGTGACCACGAATCTGGTCTGACCATGAATATGGTCAGTATTTATAAAATCATCCAATTCTAAAATAATTGAAAATGATAACTGATGTAAATCAATAAGCTAAATCATAAATAACATTTATCTTGACGCATAGGATGATTGACAATACCATGAAGGTATAACAAGAAATTCAAAAAAAATTGGCTTTCAATCAAGGGAAAAATCAGAAAGTAGAAGACCAAGGGTTCAAGGGTTCCAAGGATTGGTCTTCTGTTAAACAAGGAATAAGGGTTGGTATCACTACTAGAAATAGTAGATACGACATCGGTCCTTAGACATCGACATGTAATGCACCCGATGTTAAAATGCAGTTTAACATCGGTTTTGTAAAAAGCGATATTGAATACGCATATTGACATCGGTTTCACTTAGTAGCCATTGTCTATCTTCAGAAATTAAAAAGGCCATAAATTTGTTTTTAACTTTGACATCGGTTCATTTTTTTAACCGTTGTCTATGGCCTTTTAAAAAAAAATAAAAATTACTTAACTCCCCCCCCCCCCGCTTTTCAGTACACTTTCCCCCTTTAATTTTAACAAAAAATTCACTTTAACATATTTTCCCCCCTTTTTCCAACAAACCTCCCGCGAGCCTCTCATCTCTCCCTGACCCTCGCCTCTCTCGTCTCTCTCGTCCCTCCCCTCCTTCTCTCTTAGTCTTCTTACCTTTCTTCTCTCTTCTCTGAAACCCTAATTTTAGCCTCAATTCTAATTCAAGATTTGGAGCTTCAAATAAGAGCAAATTAAACTTGAAATTGAGCTAGTATATGGAGGTTGGAGCTAGTATCTGGAGGTAGACAACATCTGGAGGTTGGAGCACTAAGGTTTTAGAACATTGGGGTTTCGGAACATTGAAAGCATCCGGAGGTATATTCTTCTTTACTTATTTCCTGTTTATCTCCCTCATTTTTATGTTTAATATCTTCTTTGTGCATGTAAATGTTTTATGTTTATCTTCTTTTCTTCTTTACTGTTTTTCTTCTTTATGTATGTAAATGTTTTATGTTTTGGGGGTTTTATGTTTGTTTCTTTTTGGGGGTTTTATGTCCTGTTTTTGGGAATTTTATGTCGTGTTAAATATTTTAGGTACACTGATGTAAATCAATGTTTTTGGTACATTGATGTAAATGTAAATGTTTATGTTTTAGTTTTTAATTATGTGTTTTCTGGGGGTTGTTCATACATATTAGTGTGTTTTGGGGGGGTTTTGGGGGCTGCATTTGAATAGGTCTCAGATATGAACAAGTCTCTGCATTTCTTATTTTGTAAGATAGTCGTTTCTCTGATATGAACAAGTCTCTGCATTCCTGATATGAACTATCTGTTACTTGTGTTATATTATAGTAATTGTTTTGTATAATTATCCTTCTCACAGATACAAGTAACAGATAATTTTAATTTATTTATTTATGGGTTGAATTTGGTTCAATACTCAAGTTCTCACTGAGTTTTCTTTATGTGAAGGAAATTTAACAATTTAAACGTATGTTTAAATCTCCTTCCGCCGCTAAACTAATGTGTTGGCATGCGCAACAGCGGACAGAAGATGGTAAAATGCGACATCCAGCCGACTCTCTATCTTGGAAAAATATAGATTATAGGTGGCCATCCTTTGGTAGTGAACCGAGAAACCTTCGCTTGGCTTTATCGGCGGATGGTGTAAACCCGCACAATAATGGCCTATCTAATAGATATAGTTGTTGCCCAGTCATATTGGTGACTTACAATCTTCCTCCCTGGTTATGTATGAAAAGAAAATTTATGATGTTGTCGATATTGGTCCCTGGCCTGCATGAGCCTGGTAATAACATCAACATCTACTTACAACCGATGATTGATGATTTAAAAAAGCTTTGGAAGGAAGGGGAACCAAATATGTATGACACGTATAACAAATCATTTTTCACTTTAAAAGCAGTCTTAATGTGGACGATAAATGACTTCCCTGCTTATTGAAATTTATCTGGCTGCGTTAATAAGGGTTATAAGTGTTGTCCAGTTTGTGGAGATGACACCGTAGCTAAATATTTGACTCATAGTAGGAAAATGTGCTACCAAGGGCATCGTCGATATTTGCCTCTACATCATCCTTATAGAAGGCAGAAGGCTGCTTTTAATGGACAACAAGAGTTTGGGTAGCCGCGTCGAACCCTATCCGGAGAAGAAGTGTTAGCAGAGCAAGAACAAATCAAATTTGAATTTGGGAAGAAAATGAAGAAGGCAAAGAAGGTTGAAAGTCCATGGAAGAAAAAGTCAGTATTTTTCGAGTTATAATACTGGAAATTTCACCATGTTAGGCACTGTATTGATGTCAAGCATGTCGAGAAGAATGTATGTGATAGTCTGATTGGCACATTACTAAATATGCGCCATAAGACAAAGGATAGTGCGGCAGCCCGTCGTGATATGATAGATGGGCGTTAGATCTGATTTGGCTCCCCAAGTAGGAGTAAAGAAAACCTATTTGCCTCCTTCTCCCTTTACTTTGTCAAAGGCAGAAAAAAGGACTTTCTTGTCATCATTAATGTCGATGAAACTTCCATACGGACATGCATCGAACATAAAAAATTGTGTTTCCATGCCTGATTTGAATATTTACGGGCTGAAATCACATGATTGCCACATTCTTCTCCAACAATTACTCCCGGTTGCAATATGCTCCGTTCTTCCGAAGCATGTTAGGGTCACAATTATTAGATTGTGTTTATTTTTAATGCTTTGTGCAACAAAGTAGTAGACGTGTCAAAACTGGATAAGCTGTAGTCAGATGTTATACTAACCTTGTGCGATCTAGAAAAGGTTTTCCATGCGTCATTTTTTGATGTAATGGTACATATAGTAGTCCACTTGGTCCAGGAACTACGCATATGTGGACCAGTATTTTATAGGCGGATGTATGCGTTTGAACGGTTTAATAAAGTACTAAAGAGTTATGTTCAAAACCGTTATTATCCCGAATGTTGTATGGCAGAGAGTTACCTTGGAGAAGAGTCCGTAGAATTCTGCACCGAGTTTCAGAATTATTCCACTGCCGGTCTTCCAAAGGACCAAGATAATAAGATATCAGGTCCATTATCCGCTGTGATAATAAAATCAGTGGAAGAGAAGGAGCGAGATGAAGCACATCTACATGTCCTTCTAAACAACGCTGAAGTGTTTCCATATATTCTATGAGTTTATGCAGTTTGTTGTTTTCAATTCCTCATTATCCAGTAATTAGTCTTGTAATGTGTCTTTAATATATCATTCCATATGCATTTTTCAGAATGCATAAATATCTTGAAGAAATTGACCGAGGGAAAATGAAAAGCTTACAATGGCTCATGAGAGAGCACAATCGGCTCTTTGCTGATTGGTTTCAAAACAAAGTCAGTGTTGTATTAGGTTCTTTGATCTGTAGTGTAATGACGACTATTAGCTATTTAGGATTTAAAATTTCTTATCATATCTGTAGGTGAATGATGAACTAAGGGAGAATAACAAAGGTGTTTCAGATACGATAAGATGGCTCGCTGCCAAGCCATCATTTTTAGTACTAACTTATCAAGGTTATCTAATGAATGGAGTGCGATATTTTACAAAGGAATGAGATGACATACGCGTTGTTCAAAACAGCGGGGTGTCTGTCATTGCTAAAGCGGTCCAGATTTCTAGTGCCAAGGACTTGAACCCCGTAGAAAGTGATTTGACATTTTACGGTATCATACAAGAGATATGGGAATTAGACTACCATGCATTCAAAGCTCCCTTGTTCCTGTGTAAATGGGCAAGTAATGATAAAGGAATAAGGGTTGATGATCTCGGGTTCACACTTGTGGATTTTAGTCGACAAGGTCACAAAAAAGATAAATATGTTTCTGTTGACCAGGTCAAGCAAGTGTTTTACCTTGAAGATCCCGTTGATGCTACCTGGTCTATTGTTCTGTCCTCCACAACTCGAGACTACCATGAATTGTATAATGAAGATGACTTAGGAGACACGATCATGGAACATCCCCCATTCTGCACTGAAATCCCCGCAACTGATGTCACTACTGATGATGTCGCTCATACTGCTAGACCTAATGTTGAGGGAATTTGGATTTAAAATACTGCTACTAAAACTCCTGCACCTAATGTCGTTACTGACTGATGATGTAGCTTTATGTAAAATATATATCTAAATGGGAATTTGGATGACTGAATGAACCATATATATTTGCCTTTAATTGTGTTATAATGTGTAAAATATATTGTTAAATTTTTTTTTCTTTTGTTTTGCATTGTTAAATCATATAAGTAATTCATCCATAATTACTGATTGATGGCATTATTTTTTCATTAATTATTTTGCATTATTTAATTGTACTTCTATAAAATGCTTTAGAGTTATTTCAGATGTGATTAATTACTGATTGCAGTTTAGGTAAATTATTGTTCTTGTATAGTTGTATTCGTACTTGCTGATTTTACAATTTATTATTTATGCTTGACTGTAATTAATGACGGACTGAAAATATATTGTTCAACTGATGGCTTTATTATTTAATTTAATGCAGACTAAGGGAGCAAAATGGCAAAGAAGCAAAAAGCCAAGAAAGTAATTTTCGAAGAAAATGACAGGAAGAATAACTCGGAAAAGGTTGAGGATGAGATTGTTCCTGATGTCAAAACTTCAGAGACTTGTAATGATAAGTTGGTTCAAGTCCCTCCACAATATCAAACTCAAAGTAGTGGTGAAGAAATGATGACCACTTCTGAATCTGTAAAAAAAAGGCTAGGAGGTGCGCGTGGTGTTTCAGCTCTTCACAAAGTAGTGCTGAAGAAAGCTTGGGGAAAGAAATTAGATACAATGATTTTGGTGTTCCCATCGGAAATAACAGGCCTACTTTACAGTCTTACATAGGAATGCTCGCAAGGACAATGATTCCAATCGACACTGAAAACTGGCCAAAAGTGTATTGTGATCTAAAAGCAAAATTATGGGATGATGTCCAGGTTAATTATATCCCTTGTTGACTTCTTCATTTTATTTAAATTGTGACTGTAAATTATATGGCTAATTTATATTATGTGGCTCTTTAGGACACATTCAAAATTGCCCCAGAAAGTGAGAAGCTTGTGCTATAATCGGCAGGTGAAAAATGGAGGCAGTTTAAAGCCGATTTAACTGCAAAATATGTGATGCCATTTATTGGAAAAAAGAAGAAATTGATGAAGCCTCCGAAGAAGTACGCGTTTGTTGGTAAAGAACCTTGGAAGAAATTTGTTGCAGAGAGGACGAGCCCCAAATGGCTGGTATGAATATATTCTACTAATAAAAAATACAGGATTGCCATTTTACTTGCTAAATGATTAAATAGATTTTGTTAAATAATATTTATTAATTTTTACTAATTTATTTTGGTGCAGGAACAACGTAAGTTACAGAGCAATAGAGTGGGTAAACGGAAATATCATCACCGCTTGTCAAGGAAGGGGTATATTGGTTTGCGAGAAGAAGAAGTAAGAACCATATCTATTTGGCTTTGCAATTCTAAGTTTTAAGGGAGTTTAAACATTTTCTCTTTTTTAACAGATAAAGAAAGGGAACTTAAAGCAGAAAGCGAAACCTGATCGTGCAATTTTTTGGTGGAAGGCTAGGATGCCAAAGAATCCTGATGAGCTTACTGAAGAGCAAGCGAAAATAAATGTGAGAATTGTAAGTGATATTTTTAATACTGCATTTCCTTCAAAGATAATTGCGTCATAAATAATGCACTAATTGTTTGCATTTATTTTACAGGCTGAGTTACTTGAAATGAAGGAGAAGGGTGAATTTGTTCCACATGGAACAGAAGATGTGTTGACTACGGCACTTCAGACTCCTGAGCACGCAGGAAGGGTTCGAGGGGTTGGCGGCTTTGTCACTCCAACAACATTCTTCAATTGGCCCAAAGCAAAAAAGACTAAAATTACCATGGCAGAGTTGTTGGATCAGTTGGAAAGAAATCAGCGGGAGATGGCTGAACTTAAGGCCTTGGTTAATGCTTCGAATGGTCACTCTCCTATGTTCTCTGACAAATCAAGTTATCAAGTACCTGTTAATAAAGAGGGAGTTGCTAATAAGCGGAATGTTGGAGTTGCTGTTAAACTGCTGAGTGCCAAATAGTTTTTGGTAAATGATGAAGACTTTGTTGGTTTTGACCCCTCTCCTCTGAGCGGAAAGAAGGTAAAATTTTATTAAGATCTACTAGATATATTCCTACAGACTTGGGATTTATGCAATAAAATTAAATTGATCCCTCACTATAATATAGGGTCCACAGTCATGTTAGCTTCCACTGGATTGCATAGAGAACAAGGTTGCTTTTGGAACAGTTTTTTATGATCATGAAGAGATGAATGTTTCAGTATACGGAGTGCCTCTAAAGCCCGGACATGTTCGTGTATCGGTTGACGGACACATCCAGCCAGAGGCGTCGGTTCCAGTGCCCATACCTGGTGAAATTGAGGTTATACGCCAAGCAGTTGGCTCTCACGTAGCATTGCCTCGTGAATTGATCATCTACCCAACTCTGGCGGTATGTTATATAAAAATTATGTCAATATACTCTGAATTTATTGTTGCATTCTATAGTAGTTATGTCAATAATAACCGATTATTCTTGTTTTATTTAATTCTGTATAGAAAAATAAAAAGGAAGTGTTGCAGGGGCAGTCTAAGCGGAAAGATGAGTTGCAGAAACTTCAAGATGATTATAGAAAAATGAAGCAAAACAAGAATGTGCCAAAGCAGTACAAGGTGTTATACAAATATGCTACAGTCTTCATGAAAGCCACTGGGGAGTCAATACCAATTCCGTGTGATTCGGACGTGTTTGGGACTGAGAAAATAATTTATATATTGCATGAAAATGTGAAAGTATTGTTGGAGTTCGATATGATTGGCCAAGCTGCAATATCTGCTTATATGGCGTAAGTTAATTTTTTATCGTTACATATTCAATATTCATGTTTTATACGGATATTATAAGTAATGTAATTCACTCCCTGGTAGGCTCTTGCAAAGACTGATTAAGATTGAGAGGTAGAATGATGATGTGGTCTTATATGGATTTTTTGATCCAGGAGCTACATTTACATTGAACAAATCTTTTCATTCTTATTTTGTTAATCGGTTGAAAGAGAGTAGTCCCTATCGCATGTACTTCATGCCACATAATCATAAGTAAGTATTTTTAATTTAGACATGCTTTTACAAATTAATATATTTAGGTAGTTTTTTTAAAATTTCTGACTTGTGTTTTTCTTTTTTCTTTTTTATAAACATAGTTGCCACTGGATTTTGGTTGTAATTTGGGATGGCGACATTTATATTCTGAACCCTCTGCCACATCCAACACATTTTGACGAGTTGGAAAAATCATTAACAGAGTAATATATTTCTGTTAATTACTATATATAAATATATATATATAGTAAATATTCTCCCTTTTGAAAAATAATAATGTATATTATTGTTGTTCTGCAATGTAGAGCGATGAAATCCTACAATGCTCAAACTGGAAGGGGAAATAAAGCTCCTCAGATAAAGAATCTTCTTCTAATTTTTTTGTATTTTTTTATCACTTTGTAATTTTAATTAATTTCTGGTGCTAATTCAGATTTTATATTGTAACAGGGATCTCCCAAATAACCAGGAGGGGTTGAATGTGGCTATGTTATAATGCGATACATGAAAGATGTCATTGTTGATAAGGAGCTATCTTTTACTACCAAGGTATATATGCAAATCATTTCCGATAGATGGCATGTAGAATTTTTTTGTGTAGTTTTTCAGAACAGATAAATATGAGTGCCATTTTTATTATCAGTTTTTATTATTAGTGATTTCCAGATGGATCTTATTTTTATTAGTGATAAGGAACTATCTGGTATAGTTTTGGATTAACGAAGAAAATTACAGTTAAATATAGAAAAGGTCCTCTTCTAGTTAAATTAGAAATAGTTGGTTCTGTTTATTTTTAATTATACATATGGCAATTCTGGTTAATAATATTCTGGTTGCTAATTTTTACGTGTGTTTTATAGTGGGCAGCCAAAACTCGAAAGCCCTACACAAGGCAGGAGCTGGATGAAGTGCGGATGGAGGTGCTTGAATTTATCCAAGAAAAGATGTAAAAATGATAAGTATCTATATATATAGCTTTCCTCTGAACTATGTGAATTGATATTGTGTTTGCTGGTGGTTGGTGGTTAATTAAGGGATGTTTGGTGACAATTACATCCATCATTCTGATTTATGTTTGGAATTGTCGAAATTTGACAACTGGTACATATTAACTAGTCAAACATGTTTAGAATGTTGGATGTAATAACTAGAGAATTTGGGTTTTATTATTTTTAGTTGGGATGTTTCTTTTAGACTTGGAATTTAATGTCTGAATTGAGCTCTTGTTGGATTGAATGTTAGTAAATTTGGTATCAATGTATACCTCTATGTTTTTACAAATTTTGTTGGATGTATTGCATATTGTTGGTATTTTTCTGGTTGAAAATGCAATTGGTTCCCTGGGCTATTAATAGTACCAGGGTGGCATATGCAATTTACAGTACATTAACATCAGAATGATAATTTAAAACCGATGTAAAAATGAACAAAAGACATCAGGTGAAACAATATTAAAAGAAAAAAAACTACAAAAACTAATGTCAAATAGTCATTTGACATCGGTTCTGTAAAAAAATCAATGTATTTTAAGCCAAATAACATCGAATTTTCAATAGCTGATGTCTTAAATTTTACAATATTAAAGATTAAACATCGGTTAGAAAAAAACACTGATGTTAAACAAAAGGATTTAACATCACCAAATGAACGAAACCGATGTCTAACCCATTATTTTACATCGGTTGATAAAAGTACCCGATGTCTGATGAACCATTTCACATCGGTCAGATAACATAACCGATGTCAGATCTAGATTTTCACATCGGTTTGTTTGAAAGATTTAAAAAAAAATATCTTTTAGAGCTTGTAGGTTTCATGTTTTAATGGATAATTACCCCATAATATACTCATATTCACCTAGAAATACTGTAATATAAGCTGAAATTTGTTGCAAAGACATCAGAATTATTCTTAAAACCGATGTATAGCACTGTAATAGACATCGGCTGTGAACCGATGTCAAAGGCTGATGACATTTAACATCACACGCGAAGACATCGGTTCAGTTTTTTTTAACATCGGTTCAGAACCGATGTCTGATCCTATATTTTTAGTAGTGTATGTCAAGTAATTCAATATCAGAAATCAGTATGTGGTAGATATATATCTGTGGAGTAGTATCGTATGTGTATGGCTCATATCTGAGAATTCATCAATCAATGGTTTATGAAGAATAAAGCTTATGGCTCAAGATGAAGAAGAATTAGGGTTCAAGGTTAAATAGTTTAAAGCACTTGTAATATAAAACATGAGTTATTTTGAATAATAGCGACATGTTATGAGATAGTTTGAAAGTATTTGCAATATATCTTGAACAAAGGTTTAGAAGTACTTGCCTTATCACCGATGATTTCCAACTTTACTTGTACCCATTTAATAGTTTTACTTTCCCATCACTTTTCTTCTTTTTCTACGCCTTGCCTCTATTCATCAATCACTTGCTTTTTTTTCTACACTTCAGTTCTATTTACTGATCACTGGCCTTCTTTTCTATGTCTCGCTTACTCTGATAGGTATCATAAGTATCTATCAATACTCAATCTCATATCATTCTAATCATCACATAGACGTCATAAGTTTTTATCTACCCTTAATTTTACCCAAATCCGATTTACGGATTGAAAGTTATGACCGAAACAGTCAAACAATAACCACATAGGCATATAACACATCAATCAGATAGCACGTAGCACATAGCATGCAAGATTTTGATCAAAATAATTTTTCAAAGAAGATTCAAAGTCAAAATGAATTTCCAGGTATTTAATATGAATTTTTGAACATTTTTCGGAATTTAAACTGGTTTTCGGATCATTTTATAATTAATTAATAGGGTTCGAACACCCGAATCTGCTTTAAAATAATTTTATAATAATTATCGAGCCTTGAAAATAATTTAAAATAATATATTAAAGCTCGAAACTATTTTTCGGAATTTTTAAATCAAAATTAAATAATTAAATCTAATTATTAAATCAATTAAAATTAATTAATAACTGATTAAATTAATTAATTAATTAATTTTTAAATTAATTGACTAATTAAATAATTAATTATTAACTAAAATTAATTAAATAAATAATTTCAATTTAATTTTAATTTAAAAATAATTTTTTAGATTTAAATATTGATTTTTAGAATTTAAAATGAATTTTTAGAAATAAAAATAGAATTTTAAAACCATTTTTAAATAAAAGAAATTCAGAAACAAAAATTACATTTTGCAAATGGGTTTCAGGGGTCAAAACTGGGCTTTGGCAATCGGGTAAACGGGTCGGCAACCGGGTCGACGACCCGCCGGATTATCCTCCCAGAAACCGATAAACTGCCGTTTCCGGCAAGGTTCAATCGGTAACCAATCTGCAGGATTACGGTCCCATCTTCCCCCCAAGACAGTTGCACTTCAAATCACGTATTCAATCCAGCAGCCAGAATAAACATACGAGTTAAAACTCGTTGATTCCGGCCGAAAGGCCATTTTTACCGGCGAAAGCTCAAGAATGCCGGCGAGACTAAAGCGTCTACCAACATGTGATTTTTTTTCCATGATTTGATTGAAAATGAAACAATCAACATGATGATGCTTTCAATTTCATCCCAGATTTTATGGTTTAAAAATACCCAAATATTGATTAAGAACATTCAAGAACATTCAACCCTAATCTTTTAAATTCGAAAATCAAACTCAAAATTAAACATGTTACTGAACTCCAATTTCATCATATAATATACCAAAATGATGAGGAAGAAAAGATCTACATAATTCAAGCATCAAATCACATAAACAATATTAAGAACAAAGATTCTTATTTTAATCAATAAATAATTGGAAATAAAATAATTAAATAAGAAAAATACCTTGATTTCTGCACTAATATAGATTGTTGATTCAGAAAGGTATTTTCGAGAGCTTCGATTTGATATATTGCACGCTTGAATCGGAGTTCGATAACGCCTTCATCCGTGCGTTTGATTCTCAAGAACGCGGTATTAATTCGATGTTTTTACGGGATTTTACTGACTGATTATGATTATACGAATGAAATGAAATGAAATGATAAGGGGGTAAAACAGAGACACCATTCAAAAACTTCAAGGTAAGAGTTTGTTTAAGGCAGCGAGATAAAAAAAAATTCTTATTTTTCAAGTCAGCTTAATTTAAGAGATTTATTAAGTAGTTGCTACTGCTTTGTTTGCAAGTGAACTGGTTTTGTTTTTACCTTAAATTTTCATATTACTTAGATTTTGCTTTACTTATGTTGGACAATTCCTATATTTTGATGTTTGTTTGATTGGAATGTGAATGTAGTAGAATTTTTATGAAGTAATTTTAAGTCTTCTATATCTCATATAAAAGTGGAAAACTACTTATAGACTTATAGTATTATGTGATAAGCTGGGCAACAAAAAATAAATTAAAAAAGTCGGGAAAATGGGGAATTCTGAGAATTGAACTCGGAACCTCTCACTCCCTAAGCGAGAATCATACAACTATACCAAATGCCAACATGGGTGCCAACCAAAAATTAGTTTAGAACATCTCTATCACCCCCAAAAGCGGAACAAGTAACACAAAAAGACTTGAAGAATCCCATTTCCTGGTTTTTGTCTTTAATCGAAAGAGTTTATGTCGGGGAACATTAATTTTGTAGCAAACAACATTAATTTGGCAGCAAACACTTTCCTAGCTGTCTTTCCATTTTAGACGATAATTGGACAAACTATTTTGAAGTATTCATTATGGATTTTCTTGTAATTCACTAGAATTGTAATTACCTCATACCTCTTTGTTTCTAACCGTTGGCTGTGGCCTGGGGGTCAAGCGTATTAGGATCTAAAATATTATTATAAATTACAATTGGATATAGAAATTAAGAAATTAATTTTTGATGAGGAACCGAAAAGCTGTAAACATCCATCACCTCTCGAACAAAAAATGGATTAAGCTATCAATCCACTTCGAACACATTCATTTAATACATACAGAAACATCCTCAGACTACAGATGTCCAATTCCCTACTCACAATTCAAATTATTATACATGTAAATGGCGACATACCATTATTACAAATTTGTTAAGTCTTAAATGAAAACCATCAATTTCATATTCTTTTTTATTATTAAATTTCATATCCAGATTCGCTAGAAAATGCAGACATAATTCAAAGCAGAAATGAACATAGGAAAAAACAGAAATGAATATACGGGATGTTAAACAAAGTGAAGAATCTAGAAACATAATATTATACAATTTATGTGCTTCTTTGATGTTTCAACCAATTTTTTTAGAGAATATTGTAGACCGACCATAAGTATAAATTCATCTTGATCGCTTCCATGGATTACACTAAAGGCTAGAGCAAGAGTGAACCGGTATAGTTTATGCAGACTGCTTCTCCATTAGTTCCATCACAACAATTGCAAATCATTCCCAGTTTTCCTCTGATGTACCTCATCTATTTATCTTATCATTATTCATTTTACTAAGGCAGGACCATCAAATGAATTTAATTAAACTCAATTTCTAAATTACAAGTCATTATATTTATAGGGTTTATTTACACGCATATCACCATCATGAAGTAGAAACTTCAATCCCAGTGTTATTTAGTATCAGACACCCCAGTTCATTCTAATATGTTTGATGCGTGGATAATTGATTTCAGAAATTCTCATTTGACATGTAGTAATAATAAACTAGCATTTTCAGATAGTAGTTTGTAAAACTCCTATTCCACATTTGAATGCTGTCAAGTTATAGTTTTTAGTATCATAAGTAAAACTCATTATCTGGTAGTCCACGATTAAATGTCAAATAAAAATTTATAAATCCCTTACACACACATCAACAGATTAGAATGAAATTATGGGTGTAAGATAGCACATATCATATAGGCAACAAGGAGATTAGATGATTTTCCAAAGACCTCTTTATCAAATGAAAAATATATTGTAGCAAAAGTACTTAATAGCTACATTAACAAAATTAGCTAATTATTTTTCTACCATTGATACATATTTATATTAGAAACTAAAGTATGATAAATCACTATTAAAAATTGCTCTAGAAGATCAAGAGAAGACTACCTTCACTTGTACATTTGGTACTTTTGCCTTTAGAAGAGTTTCTTTTGGGTTATGTGGTGCACGTACCACATTTCACAGATGCATGATGACCATCTTCTATGACATGATTGGTCAGAATGTGGAGGTGTTCATGGACCAAAATTAGCTAATTATTTTTCATAATATTTGAATTTTGATATAGTGATGTATCACTATTATATTCACCAATGAATATAAACATACATGATTAAAATTGATAAACACAAAAATAAAAATTACACTAAAAAGTCTTTGTAATCCCATCTCCCATAGCTCAAGTTTTCAAATTATTGAAACAACTATTTACATTCACAAATCCTCAATAATATAACTAACCAATAATATAAAAGAAAATTGTATCACTAATTTTCTTCAATTAATATGCATTTCTATTTCTGTGAATACAATTGTTAAAAAACAAAATCTATATAACCTAAGGATTGTCCATCAAACGTCATCATCTTAAAAAAATTAATTTCAATATAATGATGTACCATGAACATCCTCAAATTATATGGATTTGATAAACTATAACACATTTTTGTTTAGAAATTTAAATATTTTTACACTATCTTAATATGAGAGGTCTTCTTACTATCATTCTATACAAGATTACATAAAAGGGGCACTCTATGATTTGTAATTTGTGTATCAGCAACATAAACTGTGTATATTTATAGTATTATACAGGGATATTAAAAAATAAGTCAATAATATTAGCATTGATTTCAACGTATACCGTATGTTTACAGCTGGATAACATTGGGGAATGGAAAAAATAAAGTACAATTTTTTGCATATATTTATATATAATATAGTTGGACTTTTTTGTTATGACTATAATATGAAAGACACATTTTTTATTCAATAACATACAATTTTAATTAATGAGAGGTATGTATATATTTAAAGATAAATTATTTGAATACAATGCACAATATACTTTTTTTAATCTTATGTACAATGTAACTTAACTACCATAGAAAACAAACATTTTCAAATATTATGAAATTTTGGATAGCAAGAGATAGTATATCCAAAAATAAATTATTTTAGTAGTAACGGGCACATTTTTATTACAAAAGGGATATGGTCATATATTAAATAAATAGTAATATATGAATATGTATATTTATAGATAATATATTTTTAAAGTGAAACAATGATTTTTATATTATTAAGATATATGCATACTCATGATTTGTTGGTGGTTCACCAAAAGGACATATGGGCTTTTTTGAAACTGGATTATACAAGTGTCTCTAATGGAAGGGTAAAAGACTAATTCTTAATTGGCTCAATACAATATTATTTTAATCTCTTTAGAAATAAATTGAATAGTCCTCTAAGTTTGTAAAGTTGTTTAATTAAAACTTGAATATCTTTTAATTCTCAATAAATTAAGATTTGAATGTTATTTAATCTAATATTTATGAGGGTGAAGCCACAAAATTTAGCTACATCAAGTCATGACCAATGCCAAAATTTTCAGAGAAGTTGTAGACATATGCCTTGAATAAATGGATGCTCTCTAACATTTTGAAGGCTTGATCAATCAATGATATTATAACTATTTACTTGTCAAGCTTCTTTACCAGCTATATTTTAGTAATCATTGCAAATTTGCTTTTATTTACTTTAAAGATTATCGTGATGAAGCCTTTTATTATTTCTTCTAATAGCTTTTATATACAACTTAACACATAATTAATATAATATATATTTTACTAATTAAAAAATCAAATAAATATATCTGGGTTTAAAGTATGGCCAAGTCTTTTAATAGTCATATATACAAGGAAATGGTGATAACTTATGTAAGATTTTATGATGGCATTGTTCTTAAATCATAGAAACTTTCTCGTGATTGTCCAGAGAATACAAAAATCAATAATGATACAGGTGTAGTCTTCAAAACTGTTGGAATTAATCTCAAATATTTATATTTGTTTAGTTTTGAAAAAATGACAAAAATAGCTGATTTTTGAAAAAATTTAACAAAAATAGCCATTCTGAAAAAAGTGGCCAATTTTGGCCAATTCAATACTCCACTGTCAGTTGGGTATCCCAATTTGTATAAGATACTCCACGGTAGTTGGGTATTTCATATATGGGATACTCCACTGCCAGTTGGGTATCTTATATAAAGTGGATACTCCACTGACAGTTGGGTATCCCATCGGCCAAAATTGGCCAACTTTTCAGAAATTGGTTATTTTTGTCAATTTTGTGTAAAAATAGGCTAAATTTGTCCTTCACCCTTTAGTTTTTATATTGTTATATCTCAGGTGTGTAGTGTAGCATTAGTTTGAATAAGTCGAACATGTTAACGTGTTTGTAGGATTGAGAATGGGTCAGTAGTGGTTGAGTTGTATTAGGATTTAATCTGGATCATATCCTAGTTTATATGCTTCAGTTTCAGTTGGTATTTCTATATATGTAATGTATTGCTTTTCATTTGGATAAGAAGAAATTTCAGTCGAGTAAATCTTTTCAGCATATACAAACAGTTAGGTATTATTATACTTGCTGAGGGTGTAAATTTATTATTAGTAAGAGTTGGTATCACAGCAGGAATGGTTGTTACTGTCATGGAACAATACCAACGATGGAGGTGAACAAAGGCAAGGGAGGGTCAATAGGCTTGAGTTACCCAATGCTGCAAGTAGTAACTATACAACTTGGGCTCTCAAGATGAAAGTCTTCATGCAGGCATAAGGTGTATGGATTACGATGGAACCAAGTGATCCCAAGGCTGCCATTAAAGACAAAACAGACAAAGTGGCCATGGAAATGTTGTATCAGGGCATACCTGAAGATGTATTGCTCTCATTGGTAGAAAAGAAAACGGCAAAGGACTTATCGGAAATGATAAAGACCATACATCAAGGTGCCGACAGAGTTAAGAAGGCCAGGATTTAAACTCTCAAATATGAGTTTGAAAATTTGAGCATGAAATATAATGAAAAACATTGATGATTTTCACATGAGGTTGAATGGATTTGTAATGAATATACGGGCATTAAGAGAGGACATGGTGGAGTCATATGTCGTGAAAAAACTCCTACATGCAGTCCCTTCCAGATTTTTACAGATCACAGCTACCATAGAACAATTCGGGAATCTTGACACAATGACTGTGGAGGAGGCTGTGGGATCACTAAAGGCACACGAAGAAAGAGTGAAAGGAAAGCCAGAGATCGGGGAAACTCAATTGATGCTCACGAAAGAGGAGTGGGCAAAGCGTGAAAATAATGAGGGAAAACTACTACTCACTCGAGAGGAGTGGCAAAAATGCAACAATACTGAAAGGTCAACAGGGTTGAAGAGCCGTGGAAATTCTGATAAAAATAAGATAAAATGTTTTAATTGCAATATTTATGGACACTTTACAGCTGAGTGTCGGAAACCTAAATGAAAGAAGGAGCAGAGACAAGAGGCATATATGGCTGCTGTAGAAGACGATGAACCAACGTTGTTATTGGCAAAGTATGACAAGAATGAATCAAATTTGACATTGGATGAGACCAAGGTAATATTCTTTTTACTGTAAAAAGATGGAGAGCAAACTAGTGAGTCCAACGTGTGGTATCTCGACAACGGCGCGAGCAACCATATGACTGGGTGTAAGGCAAAGTTCATAGACTTAGATAAAAACACGACTGGTCAAGTGCGCTTTGGAGATGGGTCTACAGTCGATATAGAAGTATGAGGTACCATGATGTTGGCATGCAAAAATAGAGAAATAAAAGTCCTACATGATGTGTACTATATCCCAAGTCTACGAAATAACATAATCATCCTGGGGCAAAAGTCAGAGGAAGGCAACAAAGTGGTACTCAGGGGAGAATTCTTGTGGGTTTTTGACAAACAAGAACAAGAAAGACTGTTGATGAAAGTCAAGATATCCACAAACAGACTATACAAGATTGTTATTGAGGCCAATAAATAGATCTGTTTGATGTCTAAATCGGATGAAGATTCTAGGTTGTTGCACACTCGCCTTGGTCATATAAACTACCAAGCCATGTCTCTAAGGTCCAAGAACAAGATGGTGAAGTGATTTCCAAAGACGATCAAACCAGTTACTGTATGTGATGTTTGCCTTATGTCAGAGTAAACCCGAAAGCAATTTCCAGTCAAGACAAATTTCAGAGCTAAGAAGGTGCTTGAATTGGTGCACGGAGATTTGTGTGGGCCAATTTCTCCAGAAACTGCTTCTGGATTCAAGTATTTCTTTTTACTAGTTGATGACTTCAGTCATTACATGTGGGCTTATCATTGGAATCCTAGCTCGATCCAACTTAACTTAGAATCCTAGCTCGCACACTGGACTGAGAATCCTCGTTACCGATAATTTCCTTTTCAACTATTGAAAACATAAAAAGGTTTGCAAGAGTGAGCTAACTAGCTCAGCAAGTCATAATAGTAATAACTGAGGTTAAATAACAACCAATTGAAATGATTCAGAAGAATAAAGTTTCTTATTAAGCAATGATTAGAATTGGATATTCACTTTTCATTTTATAAACCAAGGTTAGGTTGCTGATCAGTCACACACAAACCCCAAGCAAGGCTCCCAGCTTTGCTCTATATACTGGATCCAAGGCACGCATTGGCCTATTATGAATCTGGTCCGACTATAAATCTGGTCCACATTTATAAAACCATCTAATTCTAAAACAATTCAATATGATAACTAATATAATTCAATAAGCCGAATCATAAATAACATTTATCTTGAAGCATAGGGTGATTCACAATACCATGAAGGTATAACAAGGGTTTCAAAAAGATTGGCTTTCAATTAAGGAAAGGGTTGGTATGTCAAGGAAAGGGTTGGTATAAGACCAAGGGTTTAAGGGTTACAAGGATTGGTCTTCTGTTAAACAAGGAATAAGGGTTGGTATGTCAAGTAATTCTATATCGGTAATCAGTATGTGGTATATATATATTTATGGAGTAGTATAGTATGTGTCTGGCTCGTATCTGAGAATTCAACAATCGATGGTTTATGAAGAATAAGGCTTATGGCTCAAGATCAATAAGAATCAGGGTTCAAGGTTGAATAGTTTAAAGCGCTTGCAATATAAAACAGGATTTATTTTGAATACTAGCAACATGTTATGAGGAAGTTTGAAAATATTTGAAATATATCTTGAAGAAGGTTCAGAAGTACTTTCTTTATTACCAATGATTTCAAACTTTACCTGTACCCATCTAACAGTTTTACTTTTCCATCACTTTCCTTCTTTTTTTCTATGCCTTGCTTTTATTCCTCGATCACTTGCTTTCATTTTCTACACTTCAGTTCTATTTAATGATCACTGGCTTTTTTTTCTATGCCTCGCTTACTCTGCTAGGCATCACAAGTATCTATCAATACTCCATCTCATATCATTCTAATCATCACATAGACGTCATAAGCTTTTATCTATCATTCGTTTTACCCAAATCCGATATACGGATTGAAAGTTATGACTAAAATAGTCAAATAATAACCACATAGGCATATAACACATCAATCAGATAGCACATAGCACACAGCATACAGGATATTCGATCAAAATAATTTTTTAAAAAAGATTCGGGGTCAAAATGATCTTCCAGGTATTTAAAACTAATTCTTGAACATTTTTCGCAATTAAAATGGGTCTCCGAATCATTTTATAATTAAATAACAGGGTGCGAATACTCGAATCTGGATTTAAAATAATTTTATAATAATTATTAAAACTTGAAAATAATTTAAAATAATATTTTAAAGCTCAAAACTATTTTTCAGAATTTTTAAATCAAATATAAAAAAATTAAATCCAATTATTAAATCAATTAAAATTAGTTAATAATTAATTAAATGAATTAATCAATTAATATTAAATTAATCGATTAATTAAAAAAATTAAAAACTAATTAAAATTATTTAATAAAATAAATTAGATTTATTTTTGGATAAATAAATAAATTAAAACAATTTTCTTAATTTAAAATAATTAAAAAACTATTTTTTCTGATTTTTAAAATAATAAACAAATCATTTTCAAAACAGTAATCCATTTTCTGGAAGTTTTTAAAACATGCATCCATTATTTGCAAGATTCCAGAAACTTTGGGGGTCAACTTGTAAAAACATAATTTCATAAACGAATTTGAACCACAACAGATCAAAACTGGGTCGAACCCCGGGTCAAAATTGACCCGAATGGGTCACCCGATTCTGAAGAACACGGCGGCCGGGGAAAGAATCCAGCGAGGCAATTTAACAGCAAACACAAACTGGGTTAAACGATTCTGCATATCAAACGAATTCTGGCCCTAGCAGCAACCCAGGGACGTTCCTTTGTATCGCTTACAACCCCTGGAACCAGTTCCCCGGCGAACTCGCCATTAACGCCAGCAAGTTCGAAGGTTTTCCGGCATACTCATTCCGACGTCTAAACTTTGATTTCTTTACATGTTTCGATTGCTCATAAAATGATCTAATAGTTGGTACTCATCCAACATATCTAGAATCAACCCTTATAAAAATCCCAAATTTCGATTGAGTTTATTCATGAACATAAACCCTAATTTTCAAGTGTTCATAATTAAACATCAATTTCTATTTGTTATTGAACTCAATTTTTGACATATTATATACCAAATTAATCAGAAGAAAATTATCTACATGATTATACCATCAAATCACATCAAAAACATCAAGAACAAAAATTCCTAATTTAAACTTTAATTAATTCGAATTAAAAAAATTAAATAAAAAAATACCTTGATTACTGCACAAAAATGGATGGTTGATTCATAAAGGGTTTTTCGAGAGCTTCGATTTGATATATTGCACGCTTGAATCGGAGTTCGATAACGCATACGTTCGTGCGTTTGATTCTAAAGAACGTAACATTTTAGTGTTTTTCTCTGTATTTTCTATATTTTTGCTAATAGATTATGATTATACAAATCAAATGAAATAATAAAAGGGCTATATATATTTAAGGAATATTGGTTCGTGTTGGATCATTTTGGATCGATAAATTAGTTGTTTAGCAGCTAAGTAACTGCAAAAAGGATCCGATTTGACACTCGTATTTGATAATTATCCAAACCGGGCTTTTTATAAAAACTTTATACAAAAATAATGTAATAATATCCTGTATTTCGAGAATACGGGTTTTGTTGATTCACCGAAATAATAATTGTATCGAAAATCTTGCACCGGGATGCGCACAGGTCAAACCGTAATCCGGATTGAAAAAGTCAAATCACGGAAATTGTCCAGAATAACCAGATTAGGTTAGGAAGGAGTTTTCGGAAGAGTTTCAGGTAGTAAAAATGTAAAAACAGTTGAAATTGGACGATTCCCGGCTTTATAAAATAGTTTTGTAATTATTCAGAAAATAATTAATAAATTAATAAATTAATATAAAATCATATAACCCTCCGAAAATTACCAGAAAAATATCACAATTATCTATATTTTATTCTGGAGATAATAAAATTAACATACCTATACTTTATCACATATAAACATCCACATATCAACACCAATCATCAGATAATTCACCAAAAATCACATAATAATTATTTATTGATAAAAATAATTATACGCTATATCCCGGATATTAGGACTAGCAATTGGCGAGGTGGTCGTGGTTTCAAAGGCACGAGTCGAGACAAAAGCATTGTGAGGTGTTTCAACTGTATTATGTTGAGGCATTATGCTGCAGATTACAAGAGGCCTCGTCGAGAAAGAAATCAATAGTCTGAAGCAAATCTGGTGGAAATCAAAGATGACGAGCCTGCATTATTGCTGTCTGAGCTAGATGAAAGTAAAACAACAATGGACAATGGAGCGAGATTGGAGAAAGACCCAACAGCGAAGAGATTGTCACAAGTATGGTACTTGGACAATGGAGCTAGTAATTATATGACCGGAGATAAAATAAAATTCTCGATGCTGGATGAAGGAATAACAGGTGAGGTAAAGTTTGGAGACGGGTCAACCGTGAATATCAAAGGGAAAGGGTCCATCACTTTCAAGTGTAAAAATAAAGAAGAAAGAATATTTGATAATATGTTCTATATTCCATGCCACTACAATAACATTATAAGTCTTGCACAGATGTCGGAAGAAGGAAACAAGGTGATAATGCTTCGTGAACTATTGTGGGTTTATGAGAAAGATGGGAGGGCATTGATGAAAGTTAAGAAGTCAGTGAATCGGTTGTATAAAATTATGCTGGAAGAGTCACCAGGTGCCTGCTTACATACACAGAATACAAAGATGGAAGAAGACTCATGGCTATGGCAATGTCGCCTAGGCCACGTCAATTTTAATGCAATATCCACCATGAAGTAAAATGATATGGTTGTGGGTCTACCCAGATTACTTCAACCTACTGAAGCATGCAAGGGATGTCTCATGGCGAAGCAAACACGGACTCTGTTTCCCTCTCAGATGAACTATGCATCTAGCAAAGGGTTAGAGCTCGCCCGCGGTGACTTATGCAGACCAATCTCTCCACCGACCCCATTTGGAAAGAGGTATTTCTTACTTTTAGTCGATGATTTCAGTCGTATGACGTGGGTTTTCTTTCTGTCGACCAAAGATGAAGCTTTTGAAGGTTTTAAAAAATTTAAAGTACCGGTTGAAAATGAGTCAGACAAGAAAATTAAAACTCTCTGTACTGATAGAGGTGGTGAGTTTTGTTCCCTGAAATTAAAAAGATTTTGTGAAGATGATGGAATTTTTAGGCAATATACTGCTCCTTATTCTCTAAAACAAAATGGTGCGGTGCAATGAAGAAATAGAATAGTTATAGCCACGACACGAAGTTTTTTTAAAGGAGAAGGGCGTACCGTCAGAATTCTGGGGCGAAAAAGTAAGGCACTCAGTATACGTGCTAAACAGAGTGCCTGCATGAGCCTTGTCAAGCTATACACCCTATGAAGCTTGGACAGGGAGTAAACCTGATATCTCTCATCTCAGAGTGTTTGGTTGTTATGCATATATGAAGGTACCATCGGTGCATACTCAAAAATTGGATGATCGCCGTCAATATGTTGTGTACTTTGGACGGGAGCCCGACACAAAAGCCCATCGACTGTATGACCCAGACAAAAAGAAGGTATCTGTCAGCAGAGATGTAAAATTCGTGGAGTCAAACTCATGGGTTTGGAACATCGTGGGAAAAATAAATGCAGCCCATACTCAGTTCTTTACTATCGACACGGCTAATGAACAGATTTTTAGTGAAGCTGATACAGAGGAGGTAGAAGAACCTGCAACACCAGTTACCCAGACTATATCAATCCAGTCGAGTGAGACGCTCCCATTCAGTGGATCAATATCGACAGGTAGCAGCAGCTCTCAGACATCAGGTGCAAGCAACACACCAAAACGTTTCAGAACATTGTCTTCAATCTATGGCACTACAGAGGAAATAGAGGCTGAAGATAAGCACTTGTTATTCTTGGGGGTCGAGGAGCCAGTTACATATATTCAGGCCACCAAAGAACAGGCTTGAAATGATGCTATGCGAATCGAAATAGAAGCTATTGAAAGAAATAATACATGGCGGTTAGTCAAGCTTCCCATTGGCCGGAAACCAATAGGTTTAAAATGGGTCTACAAGTTAAAGAAAAATGTTGAAAGAGACGTGGTGAAGCAAAAAAGCTAGGCTTGTCATAAAAGGATATGTGAAGAAATAGGGAGTCGATTTTGAGGAGGTGTTTGCGCCAATAACCCGTCTTGAAACTGTGTGTTTATTGTTGGCGTTAGCAGCAAATCATTTTGAGGAAGTCCACCATCTTGATGTTAAGTCAGCCTTTTTGAATGGTGATTTGCAAGAAGACATATATGTTATGCAGCCAGAGGGTTTTGTGTAAAAAGACAAGGAATAGATGGTGTACAAGTTACTGAAAGCGTTGTATGGACTTTGATATTCTGGGCGTGGAAATTATGGGCTTCACTAAATGCCCATATGGGCATGCAGTATATACGATATGGGTAGGCAATGAAACAATGATAATTGAAGTATATGTAGATGACTTGTTGGTTACAGGAACCAGCATATCACTCATAAACTCGTTCAAGGAACATATGAGTCAGATATTTGATATGAGCGATCTTGGCTGATTATCTCATTATCTCGGAATAGAAGTAAGCCAAGGAAAAGAATTCATCGAGCCAAAGCAGACTTCATATGAAAAGAAACTGATATAGAGGTGTGGTATGAGTGAATATAAGCCTACAAAATATCCAATGGAGCCAACGTTACAGCTGCACAAGGATGTAAACGGAAAGCCAGTAGACTCAACTGAGTTTAAAAGTGTTGTGGGAGGTCTGAGATATCTAGTTCATACGCGATCAGATATCTCCTATCCTGTTGGAATTGTAAGCCGTAACATGGAGCGACCCACGGTCATGCACTGGAATGTTGTGAAGCGAATTCTCCGTTATTTGAAAGGTACGCTTGGTTTTGGTCTAATCTATTCAAAGGGAAGTGGAAATAACATATTATCGGGTTACTCTGATAGTGATCTAGCGGGGCAAATAGATGACAGGAAATCTACTGGGGGAATGGCTTTCTATTTAAATGAGAGTTTGATTACATGGGTGTCTCAGAAACAGCGTTGCGTCTATCATCATGTGAAGCAGAATTTATGACAGCTACATCGACTGCTTGTCAAGGTATATCGTTACAAAATTTTTTGGGAAATATTACAGAGGAGAAGGTAGGTCCTGTATATAGACAACAAGTCAGCGATCGATTAAGCTAAGAATCCTGTGTTCCACGGGAGAAGTAAACACATTGATATACGATACCAATTTATTCGTGAATGTGTTGAGCAAGGCGAGATAAAGGTTGAGCATATTAGAACTGGAGATTAGCGTGCAGATGTCTTGACTAAAGCTATGGCCACTGTCAAGTTCGAGAGACTACGGGCACTGCTTGGCATGAAGAACTTGTCGAAACCAAATTTAGATTAAGGGGGTATTTGTTGGTTTTAATTTAAATTTGGTTTTTATATTTTGAAGTTTGTTGTTAAATAAATTAGTTATTAAGCCAAGTCTGCAGCTAAGGCCTAGTCAGGTGTTTGTTTCCTATTTTATAGGATCATGGAGTAGTAGATCAGGAGTAGGAATGAAGTTGCTATTTTTTAGGAACCAGTAACTCTTGTTTATGTTTAAGTACTTCTTGTAATCTTTAGTTCTCAGTAACAAAAGAGGAGTATCACATTGAGCTTTTCAGCTATATCTATTTTGTCTATTAAAGAGTTTAAATATATAGTTCTGATTCTTTAATTATAAGTCTTCTACATCTCATATGAAAGTGGAAAACTACTTATAGACTTATAGTATTATGTGATAAGCTGGGCAATGAAAAACAAATTAAAATAGTCAGGAAAATAGGGAATTCCAGGAATTGAACTAAGAACCTATCGTGCCCTAAGAGAGAATCATACAACTAGACTAAATGCCATCATGGGTAAAAACCAAAAAATAGTTTAGAAAATCTCTATCACCCCCAAAAGAGGAACAAGTAACACAAAAAGATTTGAAGAATCCCGCTCCCTGATTTTTGTCTTTAATCCACAGAGTTTATGTCGGAGAGCAATGATTTTATAGCAAACAACATTAATTTGGTAGCAAATACTTGTCTATCTGTCTTTCCTTTTTAGACGATTATTGCACAAACTATTTTAAAGTATTCATTATGGTTTCTTTTGTAATTCACCAGCACTGCACTTACCTTACACCTCTTAATTTCTAACCGTTGGTTGTGGCCTGGGGGTCAACCGTATTAGGAGCTAAAATATTATTGTAAGTTATAATTGAATATAGACATTAAGAAATTGATTTTTGATGAGGAGTCGAAGAACTGCAAACATCCATTACATCTCAAACCACAAATGGATTAAGCTACCAATCCACTTCGAACACATTCATTTAATACAAACAGAAACATCCTCATACGATAGATGTCCAACTCCCTACTCACAATTCAAATTATTATACATGTAAATGGTGACATACCATTAGTACATATTTGTATAGTCATAAATAAAATCCATCAATTTTGTATTCTTTTTTATTATTAAATTTCATATCGAGACTCGCTTGAGAATATAGACATAATTCAAAGCACAAATGAGCATAGGCAAAAATAGAAAGAAATATACGCGAGGCTGTTAAATAAAGTGAAGAATCTACAAATATAATGTTATACAATTTATGCATTCAGTCACACATATGTGCTTCTTTGATGTTTCAACCAATTGTTTTAGAGAAAATTGTAAACGGACCATAAGTATAAATTGGTCTTGGTCGCTTCCATGGATTATAATGCAGACTAGAGCAAGACTCAACCCGTTTAGTTTATGCAGACGGCTTCTCCAATGGTTCCATCACAACACTTGCAAATCAATCCTAGCATTCCCTATAATTTTGAGTTACCTCCTCTATTCATTGTATCATTATTCATTTTACTAAGAGAGGACCATCAAATGAATTTAATTAAACTGAATTTCTAAATTACAAGTCATTATATAAATCCGGTTTACTTACATATCACCATCATGAAGTAGAAACTTCAATCCCCTGCAGCTCCTAGTGTTATTTAGTATCAGACACCGGAGTTCATTCTAATATGTAGACGTGTGGATAATTGATTTCAAAAATTCTCATTTGACATGTAGTTATAATAAACTAGCATTTTTAAATAGTAGTTTGTAACACTCCTATACCACATTTGAAAGTTGTCAAGCTATATTTTTTAGTATTATAAGTAAAACTCATTATCTGGTAGTCCACTATTACATGTGAAATGAAAATTTATAAAACCCATTACACACACATCAGCGATTAGAATGAAATTACCGGTGTGAGACACCAGATAGCATATAGGCAATAATGAGATTAGATGATTTTCCAAAGACCTTTTCATTAAATGAAAAATAGATTGTAACAAAAGTACTTAATAGCCACATTAACAAAATTAGCTAATTATTTTTCTACCATTGACACATATTTATATTAGAAACTAAAGTATGATAAAACATCACTTAAATATATGAATTTTGATATAGTGATGTATCACTGGTACCCCACTATTATATTCACCTATGAATATAAACATACATGATTAAAATTGATAAACACAAAAATAAAAATTATGGCAAAAAAACTTTGCAATCCCATCTCCCATACATATGGTTAAGGATCAGATTAGCTCAAGTTTCCAAATTATTAAAACAACTCATTGCATTCACAAATCCCCAATAATATAAAAGAAAATTGTATCACTAATTTTCTATGAATACAACTATTAAAAAACAAAATCTATATAATCTTAGCATTGTTCATGAAACATGGTCATCTTGAAAAAATTATTTCCAATATAATGATGTACCATGAACATCCTCAAATTATATGAATTTGATAAACTATAACATATTTTTGTTTACAAATTTAATTATTTTTACACTATAATCATATGAGAAGTCCTCTTACTTACATTCTATACAAGAATACATAAAAAAGGACACTCTTTGATTTGTAATTTATGTATGAGGAAGATAGATTGTGCTGGTATTTATAGTAGAATACATGCATATGAAAAAATAAGTCAATAACATTATCATTGATTTCAAAGTATAAGGTATGTTTACAGTTGGATAACATCCACCAAATACAAATTTCATAAATACTCATTTAATTTTTGATATGGTATACAACAGGAAAAATAAAGTACAATTTTTTACATATATTCATATATAATATAGTTGGACTTTTTTGTTATGACCATAATATGAAAGACACATTTTTATTAAATATTATGCAATTTTAATTGATGAGAGGTATTTATATATTTAAAAATAAATTATTTGAATATAATGCAAAATATACTTTTTTTAATGTTATGTACAATGTAACTTAACTATAATATAAAACAAACATTTTTAAATATTATGCAATTTTGGATAGTAAGAGATAGTATGTCCAAAAATAAATTATTTTAGTAGTAAGGGGCACATTTTTTTAAAAAAAGGATAAGAAAAAATATTAAATAAGTAGTAATATATAAATATGTATATTTATCCATAATATACTTTTAAAGTGAAACAATGATTTTTAGATTATTAAGATATATGCATACTCATGATTTGTTGGTGGTTCACCAAAAGGACATATGAGCTATTTTGACACTGGACTATACAAGTGTCCCTAATGGAAGGGTAAATGACTAATTGTTAATTGTCACAATATAATATTATTTTAATCTCTTTAGAAATAAATTGAATAGTCCTTTAAGTTTGTAAAGTTGTTTAATTAAAACTTGAATATCTTTTAATTCTCAATAAATTAAGATTTGACTGTTACTTAATCATATATTTATGAGCCTGAAATCACAAAATTTTGTTGCATCAAGTGACCAATGCCAAATTTTCCCAAGTTATAGACATATGCCTCTAATAAATGGATGGTCTCTAACATTTTGAAGGCTTAATCAATGACTCATATTATAACTATTTACCTATCAAGCTTCTCAAGCCTCTTTAGCTTCTTTACAAGCTATATTTTAGTAATCATTTCCATTATTTACATTAAAGATTACGGTGATGAAGTCTTGCATTATTTCTTCTAATAGCTTTTTTATACAACTTAACACATAATTAATATAATATATATTTTACTAATTAGAAATTCAAATAAATGTATCTGGGTATTCAAGTATTGTAAAATATAGACAAGAACAATACTATTAAACAGAAATGAAAGCAACTATATTGATAACTGATGTGTTTTACAATTTGAGAGAGTTAACTAAAAACAAATGCAAGTGAAGCAAATTTATCTAAAACTACTGAGTTTAAACTGATAGATACAAACCGGGGCAAAACACCTTAGTTTTCTCCACGACTTATTCTCCTAACTACACATCCTAACAACTGTGGAGTCCTACTCTTACTGCAATACTAATACTAGTGACCAGCTGATTTATTTAAATAATAAAACAAATAAAACGTTTAGATTAATTCCAACATACAACCCCTTAATCTAAACTGACTTGAGTTGCTTAACACCCAACAGGTTCCTCATTTTCTCAAACTTTGCTACGGACAGTGCTTTAGTGACAATGTCTGCACGCTGCTCATTTGTGCTGACATATTTAATTTTCATCAGACCTTGTTCCACGCATTCTCATATAAAATGATAGCGAATGTCTATGTGCTTGCTCCTACCATGGAAGACCGGATTCTTGGCGAGATCAACAGCAGAACGATTATCGATATATAACATGACAGGCCCGGGCTCAACATCTGAAATGTAACTAAGAACTCGTTGCAGCCATATCCCTTGACAAGCAGCTGCTGTGGCTGCCATAAATTCTTCTTCACACGACGATAATGCAACACATCTTTGTTTCTGAGAACTCCAAGTTATGAGACTGTCATCCAAGTAAAACGCCACTCCACCAGTGCTCTTACGATCGTCCACACATCCTGCCAAGTCGTTATCTGAATAACCTGCCAGCAAATAGTTACCTTTTCCATCCTTGTACAGTAATCCAAAATCCAAGGTTCCTCGTACATAGGCGACTCCTACTGCATAGGCGATATTAGGCCTGGGTGTACTAGGTAGCACAAACCTCCAATTATGGATTTAAATTATATCGGGTTCACAGGTTCACCATTTTCATCTTTGTGCAACAGCAGTTTTGGTTCCATAGGATATCTGACGGGATTACAGTTGTGGCGCCCTCCAAACCCGGGTCAGAAGTTTGGGGTCCACACACACACCTTAATTATAACCTGCTTATAACCACAATAAAGATAATAATAATATATGCAATGACCCTACTTACCAACCACCACGGACCGCAACAGGTTAAAGTATGCACACAAGCCAAACACACTAATATAATACAAACCGTTCAAATCGCAACTATTTCAAACTCAAACTGAGTATTAAACATTATTATAAACTTTTACAAACTTAAATTATTCCAAAAGAAACCTACTAGCTCAGCTTTCTCAATCTGAACCCCTAGCTCTCGCGCTGGACTGGGGATCCTCTTTACCAACTGGTTCCTTTTTAACTGGGGATCCTCTTTACTTGCTAACTAGCTCAGCAAGTCACAATGACAAAACTGAGAATAATGATCATCAGGTGAATATGGTTATGATATCAAGTGAACAATGGATTATGATTTAGAATTGGATATTATACTTTTAATTTAAAAACCAAGGTTAGGCTGCTGATCAGTCACTCACTAACCCCGAGCAAGGCACACAACATTGCTCACACTACTGGATCCAAGGCACACATTGGCCTAACTTGACCATTATATGGTCTGACCATGAATCTGGTCCACAATTTTATAAAAACAGTCCAATTCTAACATAATAACAGAATATGCAATAATAAACAATAACCGAAATCATTAACAACAATAAATATTTAACAATGAAAGGGTTTCAATCCTTTTAAGGATCAATAAGGCGGTTTAAAAGCTTGGATGCTGGGTAATGAAAGAATTGGATAACAAAGGAATCAACATTTCAAGGTTTCAAGGATTTGGTCTTTCCAAGTATAAGATACCATGGGTTGAGTATATAATAGTTCATTTCAGTGTTTGGTATTTAGTTTGTATGTATTTGTGGAGTAGTATCGTAGATTTGTGATTCTTGTTTGGGTATACAATAATCAATGGATTAGAAAGAATATGATTCATGGCTCAAGAATAATAACTGAAATCAGGATTTAGGTTTCTGTGCTTCAAAGCACTTGCAATATCACAGGATTATCAAGTATTATAATATCTCGAGAAAGTTTAGAATACTTGCCTGGTATTAGCTTACTACACTGCACTCGCTTCCAATCACAACCGTTCTACTCCTCAACTACATGTTTCCCTTTCCTACATCTTGCCTCTTCTGCTCACATATCATAAGCATCTATCAATAATTTACTCATGGAATTCTATTCAACACATACTTCTATCTACCCTTCGTTTTACCCAAATCCGATTAACGGATTGAAAGTTATGCAATAATCAAGTAAACACCGAATATATAGACCGATAGTCAATTAACAAGTCACATATAACACATAATACATCACGTAATCAATGATATATTATTTATCGAGCCTTAGAAATAATTTAGAATAATATTTTAAAGCTCGAAACTATTTTTCAGAATTTTTAAATCATTTTTAAATAATTAAATCTAATTAAATAATTAATTAAAATCAATTAACAATTAATTAAATCAATTAATCAATTAATTTTCGAATTAATTGACCAATTAATCAATTAGAAATTAGCTGAAATTAATTAACTAATTAATTTAGATTTATTTATGAATTAAAAATAATTTTCAGCATTAAAATAATAATTTTTAGAATTTTCAAAAATTAAAAACGAATTTTTATAATAAAAATAAATAGGAAATATGATTTTTAAACATTTTATAAATAGGAATCCTAAATTTGCAAAGTCTGGAAACTTCAGGGACCTAACTGTATCGTCCCCAAAAGTCCAGGGACCAAACTGCAATGTTACACCACGTCGCCGGAAAACAGTCGGGTTCGCCAGAGAACACGATTCTGACCTCCTCACCTTACCACAAGCTCCAGATCACATCAACAAATTACCAGGAATACAATCATGCAATCAAAACAACCTAACAATCCCTGAGTTGGCCGGAATTTGGCCGTGAAGTTTTCCAGTTTCCGGCGAACATCGGAAAACTTCAAAACACAACTCTCTTCTCTACAGACCTCGTTGGTTCATGAAACTTATACGACTAGATTGCAAATTTCACAGAGAACACAACCCACTATAACACAACATCAATCTATCACAGAATAAGAAACCCCCAAATTTCAATTAAGAACATTCATACGGGTTATAAACCCTAATTTTGAAATTCGAAAATTAAACCCACTTTTGAGCATGTTATTGAACTCCAAATCAGACGTATAACATATGAAAATCATCAGGAAAACAAGCTCTACAACATGCAATCATCAAATCATACAAACAATCATCCGAACAAAAATTCATATTTTTAATAAAATAAATTCAAAAATAAATAAATTTTTAGAAAAATAACCTTGATTTCTGCAGTGAAACAATGCTCAGAATCTGATAGAACACCTCAAATCCTTCGTTTTGATTACTCAAGCTTTGAAAACAGAGATCGGTAACGCCTTCGTTTTGCTGTTTGATTCTTAGAACAGTTTATGTAATTAGGGCTTTTCTCTGAAAATTATATAATTATCTGTCTGCAAATGATTTTGATACGAAATAAAATACGGAAAAAGGCTATTTATAATTATGGAAAATTAGTATCCCGTTGGATCATTCCGGATATAAAACGGTACGTTTATTTGTAAAAACTGATCCAAACGGTATCGGTTTTCGGGATAATTATCCAAATCAGTACAATTTGTACTGCGGTCTTGGTCTCAGCGCCTGGTTACACGTATTACGAAGTGATAATTGGGATAGTTTAATAAAAAGCTCCCGTTTATCGAAAATACGGGTTTTATTGATTTATCGAAACGAATATTGTATCGAAAATGTTGCGCCGGGACCCGCGCAGGACAAACCGTATGCCGGATCGAAAAAGTCGAAACATGGAATATGCTCGGAATATTACAATTAAGTTAGGAAGGAGTTCTCGAAAGAGTTTCGGGTTCCAAAAACGTAACAACGGTTGACGTCGGTTGGTTCCCATTTTTATAAAATTGATTTTAATTACCCGGAAAAAGATTTTAGAAATTTCATATGATTCTTATAAATCCATAAACAAACATAAAAATAATTAGGAAGATATGACAATTATCTATATTTTATTTTGGACATATAAAAATTAAAATACTCAATTAATATTATTTTTGAATATTCAAGTACAGATAACACTTAACAATTAGCTCACAGAATAGATACTGAACACCCATAACAATTATATAATAGCAAAAATAATTACATGATATATCCCGGATATTACATCCTTCCCCCCTTAAAAGGATTCCGTCCTCAGAATCCCTAAGAAAACAAAAGAGGGTAGTTTTCTCTCATATCACTTTCTAACTCCCAGGTTGACTCTTCAACCTTTAGGTTTCTCCACAATACTCTTACTAACTTTACCACTTTATTTCTCAATACTTTCTCTCTTTCCTCTAGAATCTCTATCGGACTCTCTATATAAGATAAATCTGCTTGAAGTTCTATTGGCTCATATTCTATTATATGCCTGGAGTCTGGATTATATTTCTTAAGCATTGATATGTGAAAAACATTATGAATGTGCTCCATGTGCGGAGGTAACGCCAACTCGTAAGCTACCTTGCCAATACGCTTTAGGATTTCAAAAGGTCCGACATATCTTGGGTTTAGCTTCCCTTTCTTCCCAAACCTCGTTAGTCCTTTCCACGGTGATACTTTCAATAATACCAAGCTTTCTTCTTCAAATTCGATGTCTTTTCTTGATTGGTCTACATATTTCCTTTGACGATCTTGTGCGGCTATTAATCTTTTCTGGATAATTTTAATAACTTCCTTTGTCTGCTGCACCAATTCAAGTCCGAGTATTTTGCGTTCTCCTACTTCATCCCAATATACTGGAGATCTACACTTGCGTCCATAAAGGGCTTCATAAGGGGGCATTCCAATACTGGCGTGATAACTGTTGTTATAGGCAAACTCTACCAGGGGTAAATGCTCGTCCCAACTTCCTTTGAAATAAATAGCACAAACACGTAGCATGTCCTCGATTGTCTGGATCGTTCTTTCACTTTGGCCATCCGTCTGGGGGTGATAGGCCGTACTCATATTCAATCTTGTTCCCAAACATTCTTGAAAACTCTTCCAAAATCTTGAATTAAATCTTGGATCTCGATCAGATACAATAGACACTAGAACTCCATGACGAACTACAATTTCTTTCAAGTACATATGAACTAACTTGTCGAGAGAAAATCTTTCATTTATAGGCAGAAAATGAGCTGACTTGGTAAGTCTATCTACTATAACCCAAATGGCATCATGATTAGTCCTTGTCCATGGTAATCCAACTATGAAATCCATGGTAATATGTTCCCACTTCCATTCTGGAATCTCCAATGGCTGTAGCAATCCGCTTGGTCTCTGATGCTCTGCTTTAACTCTCTGACAGGTATAACATTTACTAACCCATTCCACAATTTCCCTCTTCATATCTGGCCACCAATTATTCTTCTTTAAATCCCTGTACATTTTGGTACTCCCTGGATGGATGTAATATCTTGAACTATGTGCCTCTTTTAAAATTTCATTTTTCAGCTCCGTCACTGGTGGAATCCAAATTCTTGAGGAAAACCTAAGAATACCTTGATCATCTTGTTGCGTGCATAATTCCTCACCTACCAAACTATTTATATCTTGATCCATTACCTCTTTCTGGCATTTCTTTATTTTCTCCAATAACTCCGGTTGGAAAATCATACCGTACACTTTTGCTTCCTCAGGCTTGCAAATTCTAATCTCCAATTCCAATTTTTGAAATTCTTTATATATCTCTTCAGGTACGGATAATACATTTAATTTTCCTTCCGACTTAACGCATCTGCTACAACGTTCGCCTTACCGGGATGATAATTAATCGAGCAATCATAATCCTTGATCAATTCTAACCATCTCCTTTGTCTCATATTAAGTCCCTTCAGGGTAAATATATATTTCAAACTTTTGTGATCCGTGAAAATCTCATATTTTTTTCCATACAAATAATGTCTCCAAATCTTCAAAGCGAAAACTATAGCTGCTAACTCCAAATCATGAGTAGGGTACTTCTGTTCATGTGGTTTCAATTATCTTGACGCATACGCAATCACCTTGTTGTGCTGCATAAGAACACATCCTAATCCTTTGTAAGAAGCATCGCTATAAATTACGAAAATCCCTTGATCGTCTGGAAGTGACAAAATAGGTGTCGTGATTAATCTCCGCTTTAATTCCTGAAAACTTTCTTCGCACTTGTCATTCCATATAAACTTTTCATTCTTTCGTGTAAGCTTTGTCAATGGTGTTGCAATTCTTGAGAAATTCTGAACGAATCATCGATAATATCCTGCCAATCCCAAGAAACTTCTTACCTCAGTGGGTGTTCTCAGTCTTTCCCAATTCGTAATTGCCTCGATCTTTGCCGGGTCCACTTTGATCCCTTCATTACTGACTATGTGTCCTAAGAACTGAACTTCCTGTAGCCAAAACTCACACTTCGACAATTTATCATATAACTTCTTTTTCCTTAAAATTTCCAAAGTTGTCCTTAAATGTTCCGCATGATCCTCCTCCGTCTTTAAGTAGATCAAAATATCGTCTATAAATACTATAACGAACTTGTCCAAATATTCCTTGAAAATTCTGTTCATCAGGTCCATAAACACTGCTGGGGCGTTGGTCAATCCAAAAGACATTACTAAAAACTCGTAATGTACATACCTTGTTCTGAAGGCTGTCTTTGGTATATCTTCTGGTTTAATTTTCAGTTGATGATATCCTGATCTAAAATCAATTTTGGAGAAATACTTGGCTCTCTTCAATTGGTCAAACAAATCATCAATTCTGGGTAACGGATACTTATTCTTAATCGTCAATTTGTTGAGCTCCCTATAGTCGATGCACAGTTTCATGCTTCCATCCTTCTTCTTGACAAATAATATCGGTGCACCCCACGGGGATACGCTAGGTCTGATTACTCCTTTTTCTAACAGCTCTTGCAATTGTTTTGCTAATTCTTTCATCTCAACGGGCGCCATTCTATACGGGGCCTTGGATACTGGTTCGGTTCCAGGTGATAAGTCGATTGCAAATTCAATTTCTCTATCTGGAGGAAGTCCTGGTAACTCGTCGGGAAACACATCTGGAAATTCCTTCACAGCTGGAATATTTTCAAGTTTTGCTGGCTCCTGACTTCTGTCGATCACATATGCTAAGAAATGCTCACATCTTTGTCATAGTAACTTCTTGGCTTAAATCCTCGTTAAGAACTTCTTTACCTGCTTCTGTCCCTTGAACGATACTATTCTTTCATCTGGCGTTTTCACCATTACTTTCTTATTTCGACAATCTATCTGAGCATCATGCTTAGATAACCAATCCATTCCTAATATAACGTCAAATTCTCCTAATTTAAACGGTATCAAATCTACACAAAACTTACTACCAGAAATCTCAATCTCACAATTCCCACAAACTTGGTTAATAGTTACACATTCTTGATTTGCTAATTCCACCGTTATTATTTCATTTAAACACTCAACTGGACAATTTAACTTACTAACAAAATCTTGTGAAACAAACGATCGAGTTGCTCCCGAATCTATTAACACTTTGGCACATAAAGAATTCACATTAAGCATACCTGTCATGACATCCGTATCTTGGATCGTATCCTTCACCAACATGTCAAAAACTCTAACCCTCGGAGTCTCATTCACTGTTGGGGTAGATCCCATAATCCTTAATGCATTACTGGCTGGGGCTGGTGTTTTGCAATCCCTGGCCATATGTCCTGGCTTCCCACATTTAAAGCATGTAAATCCATTGGCTGGAACCTTCACTGCTGGATTCCGGATAGGCTGATCCTTATTTGCTGGCTCTCTTGCTGGCTGATTTCGGCACTCCCTCGAGTAGTGCCCTTTCTGGTTGCATTTAAAACATACCACATTCAACTTATTACAAACTCCTCCATGCTTCTTTCCACAAACTCGACAATCCGGAAAAGTTAATCTCAACTGATTCGGCTGATTCACATTAGCTGGACGATTGCCCTGGCCTCCGTCTCCTGTATTTTGTCTCCTGAAATTAAAATTTCTCCCTGGCTGAAACTTGCCCTTCTTAAAATTTGGAAACTTCCCTGTTTGTGACTGACCCTCACTTCCCTCAACATTCCTTTTCTTGCTTTCCTTTTCTTTCTGGAACATCTCACTCTCTGTCTCTGCGATCATAGCTTTCTGTACAACCCCGGCATAGGTATCCAATTCAAAAATAGCTACCTTCCCTCTGATCCATGGCTTCAAGCCTTGCTGGAATCTCTTAGCTTTCTTTCTATCAGTATCAACATATGACGGCACATATCTTGACAATTCCTCAAACTTCCCCTCATAATCTGTTACCGACATGTTCCCTTGCTTTAATTCTAAAAACTTCAGCTCCATTTGATGTTGAACAAACTGAGGAAAATACTTTTCTAAAAACAATTCCTTTAACCTTTCCCAATTAATAACATCTGTGCTTTCC
This sequence comes from Apium graveolens, assembly GCF_009905375.1. Lineage (NCBI taxonomy): Eukaryota > Viridiplantae > Streptophyta > Magnoliopsida > Apiales > Apiaceae > Apium > Apium graveolens. The sequence goes on from NC_133651.1 coordinate 9,331,185, forward strand.
AATGTCTTCACCATCTCCCACCAATAGGTGGCCTCATTCTTCAGATAGTAACTTGCAAATTCAACCTTCTGCTCCTCTTTCACTTTTACCAAGGCAAAAGCCTTCTCTATTTCCTTTAACCACACATTTGCTTCAATTGGCTCTAAGGAACCCTTGAATTCTGGTGGGTTTACTACCTCAAAAGTTTTGAAAGTTGCCTGGGGATTGGTCTGTCTCTGCTATTGTTGTGCCAGGTGAACTGTTTGTTGGGCCAAGATTTGAAGAATCTGGGCTATTGCTGGGTCCATGGGTCCTGGGTTCACATTCTAGTTTGTATCATCTTGGTTATTATTGTTGGTTTATTCATTCTGGGTGTTGGTGCGGGTATTTCTTCTGGAAGGCATTTTCTGTAAAGAATCAATCAATTTATTTAGCTTTTGAATCAAATCTTTGTATAAAAGAAAAGTTTTGTAAAATAGGAATATCTCTTTTTGAAGACAGTTGTAACTAAATAAATTGCATGCTTCTTTACAGAATATAAACAGTTATGGAAAACAGGGTATATGGTATCACAGGGTGTACTGGTGCAATAAATAAGGTAAAGTAAAACAGGTGCAATAAAGTAAATGACAATGTTGGAAAAGAAAAGGTACTGATATGGATCAAAAGTTTTAGGTAGTAAAAACGTAAAGACGCTTCGAAAGTAAAAGCAAAAGGGTACAACAACCTACTCACTAGTCAGCATCGCTAGTCTATAAATATAACTCAAAAGTCTACTGATACACACTATACACTACTGTCCATACTACATAACCATAACAACACTGCTCAGCATCTCCATCTCAAAATCTCTAACTCAGCTCCAAGGAAACTCTGGTCCTGCCAGCCTCTCAAAGTCCTCCATCACCTCAGTAGCCCAGCCCAGTAGTCATCAGGGCCTCTGCCAGGTAGTGTAGCTCCATGTAGCCTAGCATTAAGAACCCTCCGTGTCACATGAATCTCCTCTCGAAGCTCCCTCACACCACGATCAACATCTATAGTCCTAATGATATGCTGTAACTCTCTAATCTGAGCCAACAAGGAATCACGCTCCAATAGAAGAGCCTCATACCAGTAATAAGGAACTGGGGGCAATGTAGACTGGAATGGGGCACTCGCTACTGAATGCCCAGTGGAATCTGACTCAGCTGGTGGGGGTCCTCTGACAGGTGGCCTCATTCCTGGAGGTGGAATAGCCTGCAATGGTACGGGCTGCAACACCGGTGGAGGTAGAATAGCCAATGCTGGTGGAATCACAGGACGTGGATCTGATGCTGGTGCTCTAACTGAAGGCTCTGAGTGATCAGCTGATACGGGAATAAAAGAGTCGGCCATCTCTGCTATCTGAAATCATATCGTAATATAAGAATCTCCTACCACGACGCAAACTATACTAATACCGGTTATACCATAACACTCAACCTCTCGACGTTCTATCATCCTATACCTTACTTCTAATCTTATCCCTCTACCCATTCCCGTCAACCTAGGCTTGTGTCAGTGACTTATAACTTGTAGCTCTGATACCAAACCTGTGGCGCCCTCCAAACCCGGGTAAGAAGTTTGGGGTCCACACACACACCTTAATTATAACCTGCTTATAACCACAATAAAGATAATAATAATATATGTAATGACCCTACTTACCAACCACCACGGACCGCAACAGGTTAAAGTATGCACACAAGCCAAACACACTAATATAATACAAACCGTTCAAATCCCAACTATTTCAAACTCAAACTGAGTATTAAACATTATTACAAACTTTTACAAACTTAAATTATTCCAAAAGAAGCCTACTAGCTCAGCTTTCTCAATCTGAACCCCTAGCTCTCGCGCTGGACTGGGGATCCTCTTTACCAACTGGTTCCTTTTTAACTGGAAAGAATATAAACAACATCGCACAAATGAGATAACTAGCTCAGCAAGTCACAATGACAAAACTGAGAATAATGATCATCAGGTGAATATGGTTATGATATCAAGTGAACAATGGATTATGATTTAGAATTGGATATTATACTTTTAATTTAAAAACCAAGGTTAGGTTGTTGATCAGTCACGCACTAACCCCGAGCAAGGCACACATCATTGCTCTAACTACTGGATCCAAGGCACACATTGGCCTAACTTGACCATTATATGGTCTGACCACGAATCTGGTCCACAATTTTATAAAAACAATCCAATTCTAAAATAATAACAGAATATGCAATAATAAATAATAACCGAAATCATTAACAACAATAAATATTTAACAATGAAAGGGTTTCAATCCTTGTAAGGATCAATAAGGCAGTTTAAAAGCTTGGATGCTGGGTAATGAAAGAATTGGATAACAAAGGAATCAACATTTCAAGGTTTCAAGGATTTGGTCTATCCAAGTATAAGATACCATGGGTTGAGTATATAATAGTTCATTTCAGTGTTTGGTATTTAGTTTGTATATATTTGTGGAGTAGTATCGTAGATTTGTTATTCTTGTTTGGGTATACAATAATCAATGGATTAGAAAAAATATGATTCATGGCTCAAGAATAATAACTGAAATCAGGATTTAGGTATCTGTGCTTCAAAGCACTTGCAATATCACAGGATTATCAAGTACTACAATATCTCGAGAAAGTTTAGAACACTTGCCTGGTATTAGCTTACTACACTGCACTCGCTTCCAATCACAACCGTTCTACTCCTCAACTACCTGTTTCCCTTTCCTACGTCTTGCCTCTTCTGCTCACATATCATAAGCATCTATCAATAATTTACTCATGGAATTCTATTCAACACATACTTCTATGTACCCTTCGTTTTACCCAAATCCGATTAACGGATTGAAAGTTATGCAATAATCAAGTAAACACCGAATATATAGACCGATAGTCAATTAACAAGTCACATATAGCACATAATACATCACGTAATCAATGATATATTATTTATAAAGAAGTTTCGGGTCATAAATAGGCTTTCTGGTATTTAAAATGATTTTTAAAACATTTTTCGGAATTAAAACGGGTCATTGAATCAATTTCGGGTTAATAAACAGGGTTCGGTTGACCCATTCTGGCTCCGAAATAATTTTAGAATAATTATCGAGCCTTGGAAATAATTTAGAATAATATTTTAAAGCTCGAAACTATTTTTCAGAATTTTTAAATCATTTTTAAATAATTAAATCAAATTAAATAATTAATTAAAATCAATTAACAATTAATTAAATCAATTAATCAATTAATTTTCGAATTAATTGACCAATTAATCAATTAGAAATTAACTGAAATTAATTAACTAATTAATTTAGATTTATTTGTGAATTAAAAATAATTTTCAGAATTAAAATAATAATTTTTAAAATTTTCAAAAATTAAAAACGAATTTTTATAATAAAAATAAATAGGAAATATGATTTTTAAATATTTTATAAACAGGAATCCTAAATTTGCAAAGTCTGGAAACTTCAGGGACCTAACTGTATCGTCCCCAAAAGTCCAGGGACCAAACTGCAATTTTACACCACGTCGCCGGAAAACAGTCGGGTTCGCCGGAGAACACGATTCCGACCTCCTCACCTTACCACAAGCTCCAGATCACATCTACAAATTACCAGGAATACAATCATGCAATCAAAACAACCTAACAATCCCTGAGTTGGCCGGAATTTGGCCGTGAAGTTTTTCAGTTTCCGACGAACATCGGAAAACTTCAAAACACAACTTCCTTCTCTACAGACCTCGTTGGTTCATGAAACTTATATGACTAGATTGCAAATTTCACAGAGAACACAACCCACTATAACACAACATCAATCTATCACAGAATAAGAAACCCCCAAATTTCAATTAAGAACATTCATACGGGTTATAAACCCTAATTTTGAAATTCGAAAATTAAACCCACTTTTGAGCATGTTATTGAACTCCAAATCAGACGTATGACATATGAAAATCATCAGGAAAACAAACTCTACAACATGCAATCATCAAATCATACAAACAATCATCCGAACAAAAATTCATATTTTTAATAAAATAAATTCAAAAATAAATAAATTTTTAGAAAAATAACCTTAATTTCTGCAGTGAAACAAAGCTCAGAATCTGATAGAACACCTCAAATCCTTCGTTTTGGTTACTCAAGCTTTGAAAATAGAGATCGGTAACGCCTTCGTTTTGCTGTTTGATTCTTAGAACAGTTTATGTAATTAGGGCTTTTCTCTGAAAATTATATAATTATCTGTCTGCAAATGATTTTGATACAAAATAAAATACGGAAAAAGGCTATTTATAATTACGAAAAATTAGTATCCCGTTGGATCATTCCGGATATAAAACGGTACGTTTATTTGTAAAAACTGATCCAAACGGTATCGGTTTTCGGGATAATTATCCAAATCAATACAATTTGTACTGTGGTCTTGGTCTCAACGCCTGGTTACACGTATTACGAAGTGATAATTGGGATAGTTTAATAAAAAGCTCTCGTTTATCGAAAATACGGGTTTTATTGATTTACCAAAACGAATATTATATCGAAAATGTTGCGCCGGGACCCGCGCAGGACAGACCGTACGCCGGATCAAAAAAGTTGAAACATGGAATATGCTCGGAATATTACAATTAGGTTAGGAAGGAGTTCTCGAAAGAGTTTCGGGTTCCATAAACGTAACAACGGTTGACGTCGGTTGGTTCCCGTTTTTATAAAATAGATTTTAATTACCCGGAAAAAGATTTTAGAAATTTCATATGATTCTTATAAATCCATAAACCAACATAAAAATAATTAGGAAGATATGACAATTATCTATATTTTATTTTGGACATATAAAAATTAAAATACTCAAATAATATTATTTTTGAATATTCAAGTACATATAACACTTAACAATTAGCTCACAGAATAGATACTGAACACCCATAACAATTATATAATAGCAAAAATAATTACATGATATATCCCGGATATTACAACAGTCACTCATACTCGCCTTCTCCAGAATTTTCATAGCGTAAGCCGTTTGTTTTAGTTCAATAAACCCCTGGCCTTGCTCGACTTCCAGACCAAGATAATAAGTCAGCCGTCCTAAATCAGACATCTCAAATTCCCTACCCATTTGCTCCTTGAAGTTGATTATGTGTGAAGTACTGGTGCCGGTGATCAAAAGATCATCAACGTAGACACCAACGACCAGTGACTCGGTTCCATCTCTCCTGGTGTAAACAGCGTGCTCAAACGGACATTTAACAAACCCCAAATTATGAAGATATTTATTGAGCTGGGCATACCAGGCCCTTGGTGCCTGACGTAAACCATAAAGGGCCTTTAACAACCTGTACAGCTTTGACTCTTGTCCTCTTTCAACATACCCTTTAGGCTGCACGACATACACCTCTTCCTGCAATTCTCCGTTGAAGAAAGCTGATTTTACATCAAGATGGTGTACTTCCCAAGAATTCTTTGCCGCAAGAGCTAGTAAAAGTCTTACTGTTTCAAGCCGTGTAACCGGGGCAAAAACCTCCTCATAATCTATTCCATGTTTCTGAACATAACCCTTTTCTACTAACCGAGCTTTGTGTTTTAAAACCTCGCCATTAGTATCCTTCTTAGCCTTGAAAACACACTTTAAGTCGATGGCTTTATGCCCCTTAGGCAGGTCTTTAAGAACCAAGGTCTGGTTTTTCTCGATAGCATCGAGTTCAGCTTTCATTGCGTCCTTCCAGATTCGACTCTTAGCAGCCTGCTCATATAACACAGGTTCATCGATGTCCAACAAGTGCAATTCCTCTGTTAACTCTAAGTCTTCATCTTGAGCATAAATATTATTCATATTTCTGAACCTCAGAGGTGCATTGCTTTCGCTCGAGGTAGCTGAGATACTTCCTTCATTTATTTCAGATCTAGATTCAGTACTCTGAATGACAGACGCATAAGTTTGAGGAGTTACAGTCTGACTCTGACTCGAAGTACGGCTGCTTGATTGCGGTGTGGTCACAATGGTGTCTTCACTGTCTGCGGTTTCAGCCTCAGGTTCAATATCTTCTATTCCCACCACTATTAACTTTCCTACTTCGGCACTTGTCGATTCACTATGATTCCAGGACCAGCTTTTCTCTTCTTCAAAACAGACATCCCGACTGACATGTATAACTCCTGTGGTTGGGTCATACAGCCGATGGGCCTTTGTGCCCGGTTCTCTACCGAAGTACACAACTCGTTTGCTTCTGTCGTCCAACTTTTTAACATAGACATTTAGAATTTTCATGTAAGCTACGCACCCAAACACACGAAGCTGATCAACATGAGGTTTTTCACCATACCAGGCCTCGTGAGGCGTGATTTCTGAGAGGGCTCGAGTGGGAAATTTGTTGAGTACATAAATTGCGTGTCTAATTGCTTCTCCCCACATTTCAGATGGAACATTCCGCTCTTTTAGCATACTCCTGCCCATAGCTACCACTGTTCTATTACGCCTTTCGACCACCCCATTCTGTTGCGGAGAATATGGTGTTGTGTGTTGTCTCATAATGCCCATCTCTTCACAAAATTTATTGAACTCTGTTGAGAAGAACTCTCCTTCATTGTCAGTCCGTAATACTCGGATTCCTGGTGTAACACCATTCTCAACTAGAGCTTTAAAACCCTTGAAAGCTGTGAGTGCTTTAGATTGTACTTTGAGCATGTAAACCCACATCATTCTAGTAAAATCATCAACTAGCAACATAAAATATTTATTCCCCGCTGGTGTTATGGGAGTGATAGGGCCACATAAATCTCCATGTATTAATTCTAAAACACCCTTCGCAGAAAAAATAGAGTGATAAGGGAATGGCGTATGTGATTGTTTCGGCATGAGGCAGCCACTACATGCTCCTGCTGGTTGCATCACCTTGGGTAGGCCACAAACCATTTGTTTCTGGGACATAAGTTGCATAGCTGGAAAGTTGACGTGACCAAGGCGTAGATGCCAAAGTCGTGTCTCCTCTTCCACCTTTGATAGTAAACAGTCACCTCGAACTTCCTTGACACATAGCTTGTACAATCTGTTCGTACCTCTTTTTACCTTGATTAAGTGTTTCCCATCTGCGGTGTATACCCACAATATGTTTCCATCAAGAACAACTCGATTACCTTCCTCGGATAACTGACCCAGGCTAATTATGTTATATTTGAGGGTTGGTATATAGTATACGTCTTTCAGTTCACGTTCTTCACCATTTTTACACACCAGCTTCACAGTTCCTCTGCCTTTTATGTGTACCATACACCTGTTACCGAACTTCACTTGACCCATAACAGTTTCGTCTAAATCTTTTAACTTTCCACGATGCCCAGTCATATGACTGCTGGCACCATTGTCTAGATACCACGTGTTATCCTCCTCCATATTAAGTTTAGTGCCTCTGCTGTTGTCGATCTTGTCGAATTCAGCCACAAGCAATGCAGGCTCATTATCAGTGATTTGAGTCAGATTTGCCTCAGCTCGTTGTTCTCTGTCTCTCATTGGCTTATGGCATTCAGAAGCGAACTGTCCGTGATTATGGCAGTTAAAACATTTGCCTCTACTCCTGTCACGAAACATTCGACCGTCCTTACGGTAATCTCCATTGCCCTCATTTCCTCCTTTGTTAGCTCGCTTCAACCATTCATCCCATGTAAACAACAGTTTGGTCGTAGTGCCTTCACGTCGTGACCACTCCTCTTCAGTAAGCATGAGTTGGCCGTTATTCACTTCATTCTGTCCGTATATTCTCTCCTCGTATGCCTTGAGGGATCCCACAACTTCTTCTACGGATATTTTCTCCTAATCTCCAAATTGCTCAATCACTGATGCAATTTGAAGAAAATTCACAGGTACTGCTCTCAAGAGCTTTTTGATGACATACGTCTCCTCAACCTTCTCTCCTAACATCCGGATGTTGGTCACCAGGCTATTCATCTTCATATAGAAATCATCTAGCTGTTCTGTATCTTTCATGACAAGAGACTCAAATTCAGCCTTAAGAGTTTGAGCTTTCGCCTTTTTAACTTTGTTTGCTCCAAGGTGAACTGTTTTTATTGCCTCCCAAGCTGTCTTTGAGGTCGTTTTGTCAGCTATTGGTATTAACAGATCTTCACCTATCCCCTGATATATAATAGCCAAAGCTCGCTTATCTATCTTATCTTTAATTGCAGCATTTGCGTCTTTGGGTTCAACCGCATCCCATACACCATGGGCCTGCATGAACACACGCATTTTCATAGCCCATGCTGTGTAATTTTCATAGCTTAAACTGAAAGAACTTTCTTTTCCCTTGTTGGTCTCCATTTGCTTGAAGTGTGGCTTGCGATCGAGTGAAGCTCTGATACCAGGTGTAAAATATAGACAAGAACAATACTGTTAAACAGAAATGAAAGCAGCTATATTGATAACTGATGAGTTTTACTATCTGAGAGAGTTAACTAAAAACAAATACAACTGAAGCAAATTTATCTAAAACTACTGAGCCTAAACTGATAGATACAAACCAAGGCTAAACACCTTAGTTTTCTCCAAGACTTATTCTCCTGACTACACATCCTAATAACTCTGGAGTCCTACTCTTACTGCAATACTAATACTAGTGACCAGTTGATTTATTTAAACAATAAAACAAATAAAACATTTAGATTAATTCCAACAAGTATGGCCAAGTCTTTTAATTGTCATATATACAGGGAAATGGTGATAACTTATGTAAGATTTTATGATGGCATTGTTATTTAATCATAGAATCTTTCTTGTTATTGTCGAGAGAATACATAAATCAATAATGATACACCTGTAGTCTTCAAAACATGTTAGATGCATCTATCATCTAAATAAGAGAACACTATCTTTTGATGTTTGTATGTACAGCTGGAGTACTGAGTACTTATAAGCGTCCTTGCAAGCACGAGTTTTGTTAGATATGACTAGGACCATGGAATGCACATGATCCTAAGGCGTGTAACGGTTATTAGGAGACTGTGAGGAGAGAAGAATGTGAAGTTGTTAGGCTTAGAGCATCGGCTCACGAATACATCAAGAGATATACTTATAATTGTGAAAGGTGAGCTTTAAATCAAAAGTAAAGAGAGAAAGCATTAGCAGATCTACACGAGATATAAAATAAGAAACTTCAGAAACTCGAGAAAAAAAATTGTGAGCGAGAACACCTAAGCTTTTTTACCGAAGCTTGGGAGCAGATTTTTGAATAAAGGCTAGTGTTAAAATGGACTTATATTTATGGATATTCTATGCTACCAGAAGCATATACGAAACAAAAATATTTGAGTAACCACAAGGTGAGGCTGAGGTGGCTTTGGAAAGGCTCCATGATTATGCAGAGAATAAGCTGCTAAAATACTTTAGGGATGAGGCTAGCTCAGAAGAATTTAATAAAAAAAATTGTAAGGAGATTATAAACTTAACTAAGGTAACTGGATGATATTTTTCATGTTTTTGAAAAGGATTAGAAAATGGGCTATATGAAGTTGATGTTACTCTAATGGAAGAAAAACATGTCCAATTGACACATGCCTGGCAGTGTCAATATTGTACCGCCCTAAATGATTGTGCCCATAACATGTGCTAAGGGTGCTTGGTGCGTAAAGGGGGTTAAAACAGAGACACCATTCAAGAATTTCAACGTAAGATTTTCTTTAAGGCAGCAAGATAAAAAAAATTCTTATTTTTCAAGTCAGCTTAATTTAAAAGATTTAGTAAGTAGTTGCTAGTGCTTTGTTTGCAAGTGAACTGGTTTTGTTTTCACCTTAAATTTTCATATTACTTATATTTTGCTTTCCTTATATTAGATAATTCCTATATTTTGATGTTTGTTTGGTTGGAATATGAATGTAGTAGAATTTCTATGAAGTAATTTTTGTAGAAAACCAGCACCTGTTTATGTGTCTATATATAAGTATATTATATATATCAGGAAGACAACTTCCTGTGATAAAAACTCATGGTGTATATATTAAATAATGTATTCCACTAATGATAAAATGAATCATTACAAGTAAATATAAAGCAGCTAGTGTGCAACGTGCATAAACAACTAGACCTATAAAATAGCAACTACTCCTGGTTTTTCTCCAGTACTTCTGTTTATTAATGAGTCCATGACTTATTCTCTACTAAATGCATAACCTAGTCATACATGTACAAGCTGATCTTAAAACAAATAAAATAAAACTTTAACACAATAAAACAAGTTTAGATTAATTTTCCAATAATCTCCCCCTTAATCTAAACTTGTGTCATATAATCCTCCCAGCCCGTATGGCTTTCAAATTGAGCCTGTATGGCTAGTAAATTATAGAGCCCATATGGCTAATAAACTTAGCCCGTATGGCTAATAAATTGTTGAGCCCGTATGGCTAATAAACTGAGCCCGTATGGCTAATAAACTGAGCCCGTATGGCTAATATTTTCCCGTCTAACACTCTTCCTGCTCGTCTGCCCTTCAACTTATTTGCCCTTCTGGCACGTTCACCTCCAAGAAGTGTTCCATCTCGTTCTGCATGACATTCTACCAAAGTATCTCGTTTTCTTCTTTATGCAGGCTTCTCCGGCACCGTCTCATCTTTCTCGGTAGCCACATACTACACATGCATCCCATACTACACATGCAGCTTTGCCACCATCCTTGTGCAACGCCTACCTCAAGCAAAACAGAAACTACATTTTCTTTCTCTTTTAGACTCCAACACGGCATCATATCGGGTATGGCTTTTTCTTTTCAACAATTAACACCAGCATGTTACCATTAAGAACCGTAAGCTTTGATAGCAAATGTAGAAAACCAGCACCTGTTTATGTGTTTATATATAAGTATATCAGTGAGACAGCTTCCTGTGACAAAAAGTCATGGTGTATATATTAAATAATGTATTCCACTAATGATAAAATGAACGATTACAAGTATATATAAAGCAGCTAGTGTGCAACGTGCATAAACAACTAGACCAATAAAATAACAACTACTCCTCATTTTTCTCCGGTACTTCTGTTTATTAATGAGACCATAATTTATTATCTAATGAATGCATGACCTAGTCATACATGTACAAGCTGATCTTAAAACAAACAAAATAAAACTTTAACACAATAAAACAAGTTTAGATTAATTTTCCAACAATTTTAAGTCTTCTACATCTCATACGCAAGTGGAAAACTACTTATAGACTTATAGTATTATGTGATAAGCTGGGAAATGAAAAACAAATTAAAATAGTCGGGAAAATGGGGAATTCTACGAATTGAACTCGGTACCTCTCACTCCCTAATCATGGGTGCAAACCAAAAATTAGTTTAGAACATCTCTATCACCCCCAAAAGCGGAACAAGTAACAAAAAAAGATTTGAAGAATCCCATTGTCTGGTTTTTGTCTTTAATCCAAAGAGTTTATGTCAGAGTGCATTAATTTTGTAGCAAACAACATTAATTTGGCAGCAAACACTTTTCTAGCTATCTTTCCTTTTTAGATAATTATTGGACAAAATATTTTGAAGTATTCATTATGGTTTCTCTTGTAATTTACTAGAAGTGCACTGACCTCATACCTCTTTGTTTCTAACCGTTGGCTGTGGCCTGAAGGTCAAGAATATTAGGATCTAAAATATTATTATAAATTACAATTGAATATAGACATTAAGAAATTGATTTTTGATGAGGAGCCGAAGAGCTGCAAACATCCATCACATCTTGAACCACAAATGGATTAAGCTACCAATCCAATTCGAACACGTTCATTTAATACAAACAGAAACATCCTCAGACCACAGATGTCCAATTCCCTACTCACAGCTTAAATTATTATACATGTAAATGAGGACACACTATTATTACATATTTGTATAGTCTTAAATGAAATCCATCAATTTTGTATTCATTTTTATTATTAAATTTCATATCCAGACTCGCTTGAAAATGCAGACATAATTCAAAGCAGAAAGGAACATAGGCAAAAATAGTAAGGAATATAGGGGATGATGTTAAACAAAGTGAAGAATCTATAAACATAATGGTATACAATTTATGCTTTGAGTCACATATATGTGCTTCTTTGATATTTCAACCAATTTTTTTAGAGAATATTGTACACGGACCATAAATATAAATTGATCTTGGTCGCTTCCATGGATTACACTAAAGGTTAGAGCAAGAGTGAAACCGTGTAGTTTATCTCCATTGGTTCCATTATAACACCTGCAAATCAATCCCAACTTTCCTTTGTGTTACCTCCTCTATTCATCATATCATTGTTAATTTTAGTAAGAGAGGACCATCAAAAGAATTTAATTAAACTGAATTTCTAAATTATAAGTGATTATATTTATCGGGTTTACTTAGAGGCATATCACCATCATGAAGTAGAAACTTCAATCCCCTGCAGCTCCTAGTGTTATTTAGTATCAGACACCCCAATTCATTCTAATATGTTGACCGGTGGATAATTGATTTCAAAAATTCTCATTTGACATGTAGTCATAATAAACTTAGCATTTTTAAATAGTAGTTTGTTACACTCATATACCACATTTGAATGTTGTCAAGTTATATTTTTAGTTTCATAAGTAAAACTCATTATCCGCTAGTCCATAATTACATGTCAAATAAAAATTTATAAAACCTGTTACACATATTGACTCTACAATTTAAACACAAACAATATTCATAATGTATGATTGTAAAATAGAAAATGTAAGTGTTGAACAACTTAAAGATTTTATTGATACTCACTCCAATACTTAAACAAAACACAGCTAGAAAGTTTCCTACAAAAATAGTTTGTCCAGTAATCGTTTAAAAAGGAAAGATAACTAGAAAAGTGTTTGCTGCCAAATTAATGTTGTTTGCTACAAAATTAATGCTCTCCGACATAAACTCTTTGGATTAAAGACAAAAACCAGACAATAGGATTCTTCAAATCTTTTTTTGTTACTTGTTCCACTTTTGGGGGCGATAGAGATGTTCTAAACTATTTTTTGGTTTCCACACATGATAACATTTGGTCTAGTTGTATGATTCTCTCTTAGGTAGTGAGAGGTTCCGAGTTCAATTCTCAAAATTCCCCATTTTCCGGACTATTTTAATTTTTTTTTCATTGCCCAGCTTATCACATAATACTATAAGTCTATAAGTAGTTTTCCACTTTTATATGAGATGTAGAAGACATAAAATTACTACATAGAAATTCTACTACATTCATATTCCAATCAAACAAATATCAAAATATATGAATTGTCTAACATAAGGAAAGCAAAATCTAAGTAATATGAAAATTTAAGGTAAAAACAAAACCAGTTCACTTGCAAACAAAGCACTAGCAACTACTTACTAAATCTCTTAAATTTAGCTGACTTGAAAAATAAGAATTCTTACGTCGAAATTCTTGAATGGTGTCTCTGTTTTAACCCCCTTTACGCACCAAGCACCCTTAGCACATGTTATGGTGATAATCATTTAGGGCAGTACAGGCATCTGTCAATTGGACATGCTTTTCTTTTACTAGAGTAACATCAACTTCAGATAGCCCATTTTCTAATCTTTTTAGAAAGTTTGAAAAATATCTTCCAGTTACCTTAGTTAAGTTTATAAGCTCCTTACGAAATTTTTTATTAAATTCTTCTGAGCCAACCTCATCCCTAAAGTATTTTAGCAGCTTATTCTCTGCATAATCATGGAGACTTTCTAAAGCCACCCCAGCCTCACCTTGTGGTTATTCAAATAGTTTTGTTTTCATATATGCTTCTGGTGGAATAGAACATCCATAAATATAAGTCCATTTTAACACTCACCTTTATTCAAAAATTTTCTCCCAAGTTTCCATAAAAATGCTTAGGTGTTCTCGCTGGCAATATTTTTTCTCCAGTTTCCGAAGTTTCTTATTTTATATCTCGCTTAGATCTGCTAATGTTTTCTCTCTTGACTTTTCATTTACAACCCACATTTCATAATATTGAGCATATCTCTTGATGTATTCGTGAGCCGATGCTGTAAGCCTAACAACTTCACATTCTCCTCTCCTCACAGTATCCTAATAACCATTACACGCCTTAGGATCATGTGCATTCCATGGTCCTACGCACATCCAACAAAACTGGTGCTTGCAAGGACGCTTATAAGTACTCAGTAGCATGCTCTAACTGTACATACAAACATCAAAAGATCGTGTTCTTTGATTTCGATGATAGATGCATCCAACATGTTTTGAAGACAAGAGGTGTATCATTATTGATTTATGTATTCTCCTGACAATCGCAAGAAAGTTTACATAAGTTATCACCATTTTCGTGTATATATGACCATTAAAAGACTTGGCCATACTTTAATACCCAGATATATTTATTTTATTTTCTAATTAGTAAAATATATATTATATTAATTATGTGGAAAGTTGTATAAAAAACTATTAGAAGAAATAATGAAAGGCTTCATCAGGGTAATCTTTAAAGTAAATAATGACAAATTGGCAATGATTACTAAAATATAGCTTATAAAGAAGCAAAAGAAGATTGACAAGTAAATAGTTATAATATAATTGATTTATTAAGCCTTCAAAATGTTAGAGACCATCCATTTATTCGAGGCATATGTCTACAACTTATGTAAAAATTTTGGCATTGGTGACTTGATGCGGCTAAATTTTGTGGATTCACGCTCAGAAATATATGATTAAAAAACATTTAAATCTTAATTTATTGAGAATTAAAAGATATTCAAGTTTACACACATAAAACTTGTACGCAAAATAAGATTAGGGTTTTTAGAGTCGACCCCCGAAACTAGAGTTCTAGCCACCACTTCTCCATTCTTCAACCTTCATCCATCGATCGATCAAGCCCCCCTTCGCTCTCCCATATCCTCTTTATTTATCTATCATTTTCTCAATAAAACAAAGATCTAAGTCTTTTTGGGTGAGATCTTGTCGAGTACCTTGTTATCAAGGTTGTTAGTCGTGCCCATCTTTTTGGGATGTTAGTGTTTTATATTTTGATGTTATTTTGTCTTTTGTTGCTGGTTTTGGCCGCTCTGAAAAGGATTTATATGATATTTTTTGAGATCCGTAAGGCTTGTATCATATCTGAGACGGTGGTGGATATAGCAAAAGCTCACCTTTTACAACAAAAAAGTGTTCGTATTTTAGGGGCTTTTGTTGCTCTAATATCAATTGATATAATTGATAGTTCAGAACATTGGGCTACAGATGATGCTTATGTGAAGGTTAATTGTGTTACTACTAATTTCGGAATTGATGTAGGTTGAATTACTCGAGATGTCATTGTAATACTTTTTAGATTAAAGAATTTGAATATTCTATGCATTAAACAATCGGAAAACAAAACAGGTATTTGGTTAGCTCATTTTTTGTTTCACAATTGACCGTTCGCTGGTTTGTCACGGCTATGGTTCAATGTTTTAATGAATTCTTCATTTTGTTCGTAAAAAAAGATATTCAAGTTTTAATTAAAAAACTTTGCAAACTTAGACGACTATTCAATTTATTTTTAAAGAGATTAAAATAATATTATATTGAGCCAATTAAAAATTTGTCATTTACCCTTCCATTATGGACATCCAGTTTCAAAAAAGCCCATATGTCCTTTTGGTGAACCACCAATAAATCATGAGTATGCATATATGTTAATAATCTAAAAATCATTGCTTCACTTTACAAATATATTATCCACAAATATACATATTCATATATTACTACTTATTTAATATTTGTCCATATCGTTTTTGTAAAAAAAATATGCCCCTTACTACTAAAATAATTTATTTTTGGATATACTATCTCTTACTATCCAAAATTGCATAATATTTAAAAATATTTGTTTTATATTGTTGTTAAGTTACATTGTACAAAACATTAAAAAAATAAGTATATTGCGTACTGTGCATTGTATTCAAATAATTTATTTTTAAATATATAAATACCTCTCATCAATTAAAATTGCATATTATTTAATAAAAAAATGTGTCTTTCATATTATTGTCATAACAAAAAAGTCCAACTATATAATATATAAATATAAGTAAAAAATTGTACTTTATTTTTTTCAGCTGTATACAATATCACAAATTAAATGAGTATTTATGAAATTTGTATTTCCTATGTTATCCAGCTATACTTTGAAATCAATGGTAATGTTATTGACTTATTTTTTTCATATCCCGGTATTCTAGTATAAATACGTACACAATCTATGTTCCTGATACACAAATTATAAATCATAGAGTGTTCTTTTTTATGTATTCTTGTATAGAATTATAGTAAGAAGACCTCTCATATAATGATAGTGTAAAAATATTTAAATTTGTAAACAAAAAAGTGTTATAGTTTATCAAATCCATATAATTTGAGGATGTTCATGGTACATCATTATATTAAAATTAATTTTTTTAAGATGATGATATTTCATGAACAATCCTTAGATTATATAGATTTTTAAGAGTTGTATTCATAGATATAGAAATGCATAGTAATTGAAGAAAATTAGTTATACTATTTTCTTTCATATTATTGGTTAGTTATATTGTTGAGCATTTGTGAATGCAATGAGTTGTTTCAATAATTTGGAAACTTGAGCTAATTTGATCCTTAACCATATGGGAGATGGGATTGCAAAGTCTTTTTTCCATTATTTTTATTTTTCTTTATCAATTTTAATCATGTATGTTTATATTTATTGGTGAATATAATAGTGGGGTACCCGTGATACATCACTATATCAAAACTCAAATATTTAAGTGATGATTTATCATACTTTAGTTTCTAATATAAATATGTATCAATGGTAGAAAAATAATTAGCTAATTTTCTTAATGTAGCTATTAAGTACTTTTATTACAATTGATTTTTCATTTGATGAAGAGGTCTTTGGAAAATCATCTAATCTCCTTCTTGCCTATATGATATCTGGTATCTCACACCCGTAATTCCATTCTAATCCGCTGATGTGTGTTGTTGGGGTGTTAATTCAAACTTGAAGTTATCTTCTTTGTCTATTTATTTTTCTGAGTCGTTCTGCTATATCTTGTGTCATGGCTTGCCCTAGAGAGTTTGTAGGAGTAGTTTTTGAATAAGTCTTTGCTTAACATTAGTAGTTGATTTAGTCTAGGTAGGTTTGTTATGTAGTCCCTATTTTGTAGGATACTTTCTAGCTGTGTTTTGTTTAAGTTGGGGAGTGAGTATCAATAAAATCTTTAAGCTGTTCAACGCTTACATTCTCTGTTTTATAATCATACATTCTGAATATGGCTTGTGTTTAAATTGTAGTGTCAATATTCTCGTATCAGAGCTAGGCGACATAGTGGATGAACAAGTGTATGCCAAAGGCACAAATGATGGAGGCAGGGAAAATTAAGAACGGAATGATCAGCTTGAGCTATCCCATGCTATCACGAGCGAATTACACAACATGGGCCATGAAATGAAGGTTAATCTGTAGGCCCATGGAGTTTAGGATGTAATATCACCGAAGGATCCCAAAACAATTGTGGTTGAAGAGAAAGAGGATAAGTTAGCCCTGGCTGCGATATACCAGGCTATACCCGAGGACATATTGATATCTCTAGCTGATAAAGAGACAGCGAAGGAGGCATGGGAGGCCATCAAAGTGATGTGTGAAGGAGCTGAATGCGTCCAGACTGAAAAGGTGCGGACATTGAAAACTGAATTCGAGTCGTTGGTTATGAAGGAAACATATACCATCGATGATTTCAGCATGAAATTGGCTGGATTAGTTACAAACATACGAGCTTTGGGAGAGGAAATTGCTGAAAGTTATGTTGTAAAGAAGCTTTTACGGGTAGTGCCCACCAAGTTTTTACAAATTTCCTCTAGCATAGAGCATTTTGGCAACCTAGATACTATGACATTCGAAGAGACGGTAGGGTCATTGAAGGCTCATGGAGAGCGTCTAAAGGGATCGACAGACAGAGGAGGTAATCAACTCCTTCTAACCAGGGAACAATGGATTGAAAGGGAGAAAGATGAGTCCAAGTTACTATTGACAAGAGAAGAGTGGCTTAAATGAAGTAACAGGGGTAGTGGTGAAACTAATACATAGAGAACTCGAGGGAAATAAGGTGTACGAAGCAGTCGTGATAAAAGCAAGGTGCGTTGTTTCAATTTCCTTGCCTATAGACATTATGCCATCGAGTGTAGAAAGCCAAAATATGACAAGGATGTAAAGGAAGAGGCTCACATGGCACAGATCCCTGACGAGGAACCTGTACTCCTCTTGGCGGAATTCAAGAAAAATGAAAAGAAGGTATTTTTGATCAATGAAAAACAAGTAAAGCCAAAATTGAGTCAAGGTGATGTTGGCAGCCAAATGGAATCCAATATGTGGTACTTAGATAATGAAGCTAGTAACCACATGATAGGACAATTATCCAAGTTCGACAAATTGGACAAAAGTGTAATGGGACAAGTTAAATTTGGGGATGGATCAGTTGTGCAAATTAAAGGAAAGAGTTGCATCTCTTTGAAGTGCAAGAATGGAGAAATCAGAACGTTGAACAAGGTATATTTTATTCCCTCCTTACGTATTAACATTATTAGCCTTGGGCAACTTGCAGAAGAGGGATACAATGTCACTAGTAGAGGAGATTATTTGTGGGTTAGAGAACAAGAAGGAAATTTTCTTATGAAAGTTAAACGTTCAACAAATAGATTGTACAAAATTATAATCTATAGCAGCGATTTACAATTCTTGATTTCACGATGTGAAGATGAGAGCTGGTTGTGGCATTCTCGTCTCAGTCATGTTAATTTCAAGGCCATGAAATCCATGTCCACGGATAATATGGTGCTGGGAATTCCTGTCATGAAACAACCGAAAGAGGTGTGAACTGGTTGTCTCATGTCAAAGCAATGCAGAAAATCTTTTCCTAGCCAATTGAAGTTCTGTTATTCCCAGTGGACTAACAATGAGATTTACAGAAGGGGGGTTGAATGTAAATCTCAAAACTTTTTTAAGTTTTGAGCAGTTTGTAAGGCTAACTGTTTGAGTGATCAAATGTGTGTGAATTGCTTGGAGCTGATGCAGACAGATATATATTCAAACACAAATGTAATGAATAGAAAGAACTTAAAAACTTTTCTGGTGGATTTGTTGTTCCACCAGAGATGTGTTATTTCAGAAAATCTGTGATTCAAAATTAAATCACAGCTGCTTCCTAGTACAAACTAGATGATTTTCTCTCTTGATATTTCTAAACAGCTCAGGGAAAATTCACATCTAATTACTAGCTACTACTTGGTTTATATATCACCAAGTTTACAAGTGAAGACAAAGATAAAGTACAATAATAAAATAGTTCTCCACTTGTTTCCATTCCATTTTTATCCAGTATAATATGGAATTATCTGTTGACTTTCCATTTTGAACCAGACTAAAAATAGCTGCTTTTTCTGCTGTTCCTGAAATAGGCTACCACATCTCTGTCAATCCATGTGCCTCTGTCAGCTTTGTTAACTGTCACTATCAACTGCTATGAGACTGAGCATCCGTTGAAGCTTTCAACCGTTGATGGCTTTATCCGTTGATGCTCTAGCAGTTGAAGCTTTATCCGTTGAAGCACTTATCCGTTGATGGATATTTATCCGTTGAAGCATTAGAGACATCCGTTGAAGCTTTGTTTCTTATCCGTTGAAGGTCTTCAATATCCGTTGACACTTCTTCACTTATACAAAATTACAAGGCATGAAATATTTACAATTAGCCCTCCTATTTGTACATCCATTAGTAGTCAACATGACTGATTATTTCCTAACAACATCTAAGAATTACAGCTTGAAACCAGGGAGTGAAATGTGCTACAATACCAAACTTATTGCTAAGTAAGGCTACTCCTTCAACAGATAGGCAAGATGGTCTTATCCGTTGAGGCTACAAATACTAGATTTCTACTTAAGTGTTTTGCTTAACTTATCATCAAACTAATACACATATTCCTAACAATCTCCCCCTATTTATGTCTACTAGAACTGTAGGCATAAATTTGGGTTTAGCTTGATGATAACAAAACACTTAACAAATATATAAACTGTAACAAAGCAGAAATTCAAAAGTGCTACAAAAGTGTATATGCTGAGATGAAATTGAAGAAATACATTGTTTTCAAGGGTGCTCCTTTAGCCTGAGCAAATTACTTTCTTTTCCTTTGATCCCTGGTTTTCTTTCCTAGCCTCCTGTCATTCTCCTCTATTTGAAGTTAAAGTTGTCTATAGAATTCAGCTTCATCTTCTTCATTGATATCTAACTTAGATTGCATATCCTTGAGAGTTTCATTACTGGCAATCTTTAGCTGATCTTCAATTCTGAAAAATCTTCTGACTCCTTTGTTGTCTCTGAACTCCATCAACCAATGAGGTGATTTGTGAATTGTAATACCTCTCTCTTGAATGAGTAAAGTTCTAGGCTAGGCATTGGGCTCCCTCCAAGTTTTCCTTATGTTGGCAATCTTGTTGAGAATCTCAGTCCTGGCAGTCCTGGTAAAGCCAGAATCCTTTTGTATGGCTGAGTAGACTCTAATCAAGGTAGAGTAGCCTTCATTCAGAATTCTGTGATGAGGCCATGTTCTTTCCCCAGCTCCTTTGTATTTGAACACTAGTCTTTCTGGTAGCTGTCTGTAGACAGCTATTCCCCTTACATCCTCCAGCTCATCCAGATAGAGTTCAATATCTGAAAATTCTTTTATGTAACAGATGTGAACATAATCATCTTTAGAGGTTTGAGGTTTAGGCTTAGGCTTCTGTGTGAATTTGATTGAGGCTTTAGAGGGTGTTGATTTGATTCTTCGTTTCTGCTTCTTTGATGGTGTAAAAGAGGTTAGGAAGGTGGGCAATTTGATGGTGTCCCAATCAATTGGTTCCTCCTTAGGAATGATTGGTTCACCCTGAATGTTTATGAAGGGGTCAGGCACAATGGGTTCAAGAATAGAGGGTAGTGGTTTGGATATTGATTGGTTTTCTTCAGTCTCAGCTACCATCTTTCTCTTTGAATTGACCTTCTTTCTATTCCCTTTCTACCATTTTTCCTTACTTCTTTCCTCCATCTCAGTACCAACCATGTCCTCCATAGCTCTATCTTCACCTTTGTCTTCAATTTCTTTCTGTTCTTCAGCCTGACTTAACTTTAGCTGTTTTTCAAGCTTTGCGTGTGCTCTTTTGTTAGCCTTTAGCTGTTTGGCTTCTTCCTTCAACCTCTTGGTTTCTTCCCTCTTGGCTATTGAGAATTTGGGATGTCCTTGCATAACATAGATGCTCTTTCCCTCTCTAAAGATAACAGCCATGTTCCTCCTTACAGCCTCATCCATGTTCTCTTTCAGCTTTATGATACTTCTACCCAAAAGCTTGTCTTTATGAGGCTTTGGAAGAGGAAAATCCACTCCTTTCATTTGAGCAAGGCTTAGAGGGTTCTTTGTAGAGTCCTTGTTGAAGCTGTTGTTGGGCTTGAGAACCATAGGTTGCAGATCTTTGGAAGAAGTTTCTCCATCCTTATGCCTCCCTACTGGCTTGAGTTCCATAATAATTGATTCCACTTTTGTGCTATGCTTCACAGATTGTGATTGAGAAGTTGTAGAACCAAATATTAGTTGCATCTTTTCATCAATCTTCTTCCTTTGCTCTTTGACTTGCAATTCAGCTGCTGCTATCTGGATTAGATCAATTCCATCTAGCTTTCCTTTGACTTGAATTGGTGGAGAAGTTGTGATGGCAGGAACTAGCACTTGAGAAATCTGAACTATTGTAGATGGCTCTCCTTCCCCTTCCCCTTTATTCTCCCCCTTTTTTTTATCATCAAGGGTAGGGGTCAAGCCTTGTGCTTTTGCCAGCTGCATGAGTAGATTTGTTTGAGTTTGTTGATTCTGAAGAATGGTGACCGTAGAGTCTTCAATGATTTGAACCCTATCTTCCAATCTGGCCAGCCTCTTGTCAGCATCAGATGATTTCCTCAGTCTCCCCAAAAAATCTTGCATAGTACCATAGGGTATAACTGAATCCAATTTCTCAGCATTGTAGGATTTCAGATCTGCAATGTTCTGCTTGAGCTCATCCACACTTAGATTTTGCTAGTAATGCTGCAACTGCAAGAGATGCAGAGATTCCAGATGAGCTTGAAGAATTGCCTTGGTACCAGCATCTTGAGTCTCCTGAAAGGCCTTCTGAATTGTCATGACTTGTCTGACCAAAGTGTCACCAAATTCTCCTGGTGTTGGTGATTTGGCCAGTGCCCATTCAGGAAGAGCAGGAGCAGAACTTGGGCCTTCTACTCCCCCTAAGTTCATGCTCTCATTCAAAGAATTAGAGTCATCATCATTAGAATTTACTCCAAATTCTTCAGATGGCTCACCAGCTTGAGAAGGCAGCCTGTTGACAACAGCTTTATCTCTGAGAAGAGATTCTGAAGTGTGTACAATGTGTAGTGTCTGTTCTGCCTCCACATTGCCCTGAGCAGCCAAAAATTGAAAGGCTGAAACAGGGTGAGTAAAAGTGTCAGCATCCAAGGAAATGTTATCAATGACAGCTTTGTAATGTGCTGAAATTGTCTTTCCTTATCTGCATCATCCACTTTCATTAACTCACTAGCAATGGCTGGATCCACCCTTATAGCTTCGGTACCTGCCTTTCTCTCAATTTCTCTCTGTTCTTGCATCAGGGGCTCCCCCTGGCTCACACACACCCTCACACCCTCACCTTCACCTTCTAAGGTGGCACTCCTCTCACTTACTTTTGCCATGCTGGAAGAAATAGCATGCATTTGGTGACTCTCAACCTCTCCTTTTTCCAAGGGAGCAACCCAGCCTCTCACTCAAAAAATCAATCCCTTCCCTCAAACCTAAAAGTGATTGTACAGTTGCCATGTCCTCTACAGTTGGAATTGTTTCTGTTAAGTGTGTAGAGACCATCAACGGATAGGGAATATCTGTTGAAGTGGAAACTGATGGTATCAATGGATAACTGCTGTTAAGCTTATCCGTTGAAGAACAACCACTTGTCAACGGATGAGAGATATCCGTTGAAGAAGGAAAAGATGTAGATATAGAAAGTGACATAATTGTTGAATCTGTGTGGATTGATTTTAAGTGTGGTGACATAGATTCTGCAACTACATCTGAAAGAATTGGCTGATGATCCAACAAATCATCTAAAAGATGATGATCACCAGGTTTTGAGTGGGGCTCCTCCCTGAGTTTTAATGAGGGAGAATCAGGAATTGATGTGAATATCATATCCACATCCAGAGAGGGTGTTGGTGAGTTTGATGAATGGTGTGTTTCTATATTGAGAGAATGGGGCTGTGATTCCATATTTGCTAGAATCACATCAAGCTGAATTTGAGAAGGCACAGATACAGGTGGATGTATCTGTGCTGTGTGTGTCCCTTGTGTGGAAACTAGGGTCTTGGCCTTCTTCATCCTTGAAAAGGCTTTAAATGGTGAATGTGTGGCTTCAGTGTCCCTCCCTCTTTTGTTCTGTGTCCCTGGTTGGGGACTATTTTCAATAGTTACAACCTTTTGGGAGGATGTAACTAGGGATGTGCTGGACTCCTTTTGAACCACCACAGTCTTTTGAGAGACTGTGGCTTGGCTGGTTTGGGTACCACTCACCTCTCCCACCTTATCCTGGGGGGCGTTTTGATGTTCACCCCTCCCCTCACCACTCACACCCTGTTCACTCCCTTCAGGGTTTATGGTAGTTGTTACAACTGTTGTCTTTTGAGAAACAACAGAGGTAGGTTTCTTTGACTTGACTTTGGAAACTTTAGATTTGGTGGCTTTGGTAGGAGCCTGTTTGGACAAAGACACAGGTTCCATAGCCACACTAGAAGGCAAAGAAACATTAGGGTTGGAAATAGTAGGAGTTATAGAAACATTTACCTCACTTACCTGTGGTGCATTCATGATTGGCAAGTATACCAATGGCACCTGGCTGTTGAGGTTCATTCTTAAAAGGTCTGCAAGGACCCTTTTCTCTTGTGCCCAGCATTTGAGTTTATTATTCTCATTGGATATAACCAAACCTTCAGCAACATGGTTATCCAATAATATAAAGAATCTAGCAAAGTAGATGTTATGTGGTCTATTAGCTTTGTTGCCTAATCTGGAACCTAATTCTAGCATAACACAGTTGCTAAAATTAAAGTACCTATCAGAAACTAGCATAAAGAGCATATTAACAAGAGATGAAGTGATAGCATCAAAATTGCTAATCTTCCCAGAGAAAACCTTAATAAAGGCATCTCCAAGAAAACTCCATTCTTTCCTAAGGCCTTTCCTTCTAATACTACCTAAACTAGCAGAATCAAAAGCATAGCCTATGGAATCTAGCATTGCAGAGACATCTTTATCAGTATGTGGTGTCATGGCATTATTCTCAGGCAACTTAAAGAAATATTGTATATCATCACAATTAATGCAATAGTCCTTACCTTTGAGAGAGAAGGCAATAGTCATATTTGTGGAGTTGAACTCTGCAGTTGTCCAAATTTCCTCAATCACTTCACAGTAGATGGTTGGGGCTTCCAGCATTGCATAGCTCAGTTTGTAGTTCTTGATGAAGTCCATCATCTTGTCATAATCAGAATGGGCTTCATTCTTTTCAACCAAGACTATGAAATTATTCTTTTCATAAACAAATCCTGTTTGAGACATAATTTTGACTACTGGTGTCATTGTTCTGAGTAGAGGTTGAAGAGAAAAACTTGAGAATTGAGAGAGAAAGAGAATGATAATTGCAAGAAAGCGTAAAGTGAAAATAAGAATTCAATTGGGCTTTTATACTTTCTTGAATTAAAACATAAATAAAATAATTAAATGATACTTTTAAGTATGTGACAGCCGTTCAGGAATAAATAAAACTGTAGAAATTCTGAAAACTACCGTAAATACAAATACATACAACACTGTATATTTGTATCAACGGTTGAGTAAAAGAATCAACGGCTGTGACTCACTGACGTGACACATCAACGGATAAGGTAAATAGTTATCCGTTGATGAACAACACCATTTTATCCGTTGAAGGATAAAATTACCAGAAATGTATTTATCTTTCAACGGATGACGAATATCCGTTGATAGAACAATTTTGGCTTTCAACGGATAGGGAATATCCGTTGACAGGATAAGTCTTGATTAAAGCCAACTTTGTTCTTGCAGCAAATTCATTTCAGGCTACAAGACAGATTACATAGATTACATAGATTATGAATAGTTAAGCATACCTAACTCACTTACTAATCTTGTGAATGTTGATTCATCAAGTGGCTTGGTAAATATGTCTACAATCTGCTTTTCACTAGGAACAAAATGAAGTTCCACTGTACCTTTCATCACATGTTCCCTAATGAAGTGGTTCTTGATATCAATGTGCTTGGTTCTTGAGTGTTGCACTGGATTTTCAGTAATGGCACTTGTGTTGTCACAAAATATTGGAATTTTGTCAACAGTTATACCATAGTCAAATAACTGGTTCCTCATCCATAGTATTTGTGCACAGCAACTACCAGCTGCAATGTATTCAGCTTCAGCTGTTGATGTGGAAACATAATTCTGCTTCTTGCTGAACCATGATACAAGCTTGTTCCCTAGAAATTGACAGGTGCCTGTTGTGCTTTTCCTATCTATTTTGCAACCTGCATAATCTGCATCTGAGTAGCCAATTAGATCAAAACCAGACTCTCTAGGGTACCAAATTCCTAGATTTGGAGTCCCCTTGAGATATCTGAAAATTCTTTTAATAGCCACTAAGTGAGATTCTTTAGGGTCAGCTTGAAATCTAGCACATAGACAAGTAGAAAACATAATATCAGGTTTACTAGCAGTTAAATATAAAAGTGAGCCAACCATGCCTCTATAACTTGTAATATCCACAGACTTTTCAGCCTTGTTTAATTCAAGCTTAGTGGCAGTGGCCATGGGAGTTTTTGCAGGTGAACAATCCATTAAGTCAAACTTCTTTAAAAGATCATAAATATATTTAGTTTGACTAATGAAAATTCCACTACTAACTTGTTTAACTTGTAAACCAAGAAAGTAAGTTAGCTCTCCCATCATGCTCATTTCATATTTACTTTGCATTAATTTAGCAAACTTTTTACAAAGTTTATCATCTGTGGATCCAAATATAATATCATCTACATAAATTTGTACAAGTATCTTAGAGCCATTAACATTTCTAAAGAAGAGAGTTTTGTCAACAGTACCTCTTGTGAAGTGACTATCTAGAAGGAACTTTGACAAAGTCTCATACCAGGCTCTAGGTGCTTACTTTAGTCCATAGAGTGCTTTCAACAGATAATACACATAGTCTGGAAAATTTGGATCTTCAAAACCTGGAGGTTGGCTTACATAAACTTCTTCCTCCAATTCCCCATTTAGAAATGCACTCTTGACATCCATCTGATAGACTTTGAAATTGGCATTAGCTGCATAGGCTAGAAAGATTCTGATGGCTTCAAGTCTGGCAACAGGAGCAAATGTTTCATCAAAATCTATTCCCTCTTGTTGAGAGTAGCCTTTAGCAACCAATCTGGCTTTATTCCTTATGACAATGCCATTTTCATCCATCTTGTTTCTGAATACCCATTTTGTGTCAATAGAACTCTTATTCTTTGGCTTGGGTACCAGCTTCCATACTTTGTTCCTCTCAAATTGGTTTAGCTCCTCTTGCATTGCTAAAATCCAATCTGGATCCAAAAGAGCTTCTTCCACTCGCTTAGGTTCCTCCTGTGATAGAAAGCTACTATACAGACATTCATCTTAAGTAGCCCTTCTAGTTTGTACTTTTGATGTAGCATCACCAATGATCAGTTCAAAAGGGTGATTCTTGGTCCATTTCCTTTGAGGTGGTAGATTAGCCCTTGATGAGGTTGCCTCAGTATTGTCATGATGTGAGATAGAGTGTTGATTTGTTGAAACTCCCCCTGAGTTGTTGATCCTTTGAAAGGAATTGGGAGTTCTATCAACTGACGAGGTGAATTGATTATCCGTTGACAGACTGTGATCAACGGATGCTTCGTTATGAACTTCAACGGATGATGCACTTTGTCTTTCAACGGATGCTGCATTGGTTCTTTCAACGGAAGCTGAATTATGACTTTCAACGGATGCAGCATTCTGTGCATTATCCAAAGGCAGACTCTGGTTTCTTCTTGAGATGCCTTCTTCATCATTCTCATCTTCACTATCATCACAATATATCTCAATATTGTCAAATTTGAGTCCTTCATGATGTCCCTCATCTGTTAGTCCATCAATCTTTTTATAATCAAACACAACATGTACAGATTCCATGACAATGTTGGTTCTTAGATTGTAGACCCTATATGATTTTCCAGCAGAATAACCAACAAATATTCCTTCATCAGCCTTTGCATCAAACTTTCCTTTGTGATCAGATTGATTCCTTAAGATGTAGTATTTGCAACCAAAGACATGTAGAAAGTTTAAAGTTGGTTTTCTTCTCTTGAATAATTGATAGGGAGTCATGCATTTTGCTTGATTGATTAGAGAAATATTCTGAGTGTAACATGCACAGTTAACAGCCTCAGCCCAAAAATAAGTTGGGAGTTTTGACTCCTCAAGCATTGTCCTTGCAGCTTCAATTAGTGATCTGTTCTTCCTTTCCACCACACCATTTTGTTGTGGAGTTCTTGGAGCTGAGAACTCATGCATGATCCCATTTTCTTCACAGAACATTTTCATGGTTGAATTCTTGAACTCAGTTCCATTGTCACTCCTAATATTCCTTACTTTGAAATCATGATGATTGTTGACTTGCTTGATATGATTGATGATGATTTCACTAGCTTCATCCTTTGACCCAAGAAAATAAACCCATGAAAACTTTGAGAAATCATCTACAATCACTAGGCAGTATCTTTTCCTTGAAATTGACAATACATTGACTGGTCCAAAAAGATCCATGTGTAGAAGTTGCAGTGGTTCATCAATTACAGATTCAAGCTTCTTACTGAATGATACTTTCTTTTGCTTTCCTTTCTGACAAGCATCACACAGTCCATCCCTTGTAAATTCCACTAGAGGCATTCCTCTAACTAAGTCCTTTTTGACTAGATCATTTATTGTCTTGAAATTCAAATGGGACAGCTTCTTGTGCCATAGCCAACTTTCAACTGGACTTGCTTTGCTGAGAAGACAAGTAATGGATTCTGCATCTGTAGAGTTGAAATCAGCTAAGTACAGATTCCCTTTTCTAACTCCAGTTAGAACCACTTTATTGTCCTTTTTACTTGTGACAATACAAGCTTCAGAATTGAAGGAAACAGCATTCCCTCTATCATATAGTTGACTGATGCTCAATAAATTATGTTTGAGACCATCAACCAATGCAACTTCATCAATGATGACATTTTCTCTTGAAATCAAGCCATATCCCATAGTGAATCCTTTGCTGTCATCTCCAAAGGTTATGCTAGGGCCAGCTCTCTCCTTAAACTCTGTAAGCAGGGTAAAATCTCCTGTCATGTGTCTTGAACAACCACTGTCCAAGTACCATAGATTCCTTCTTTGTCCCTGCACACAACAAAATCAATCAAGTTGATTTTGGTACCCAAGTTTCCTTGGGTCCACCCTTGTTAGTCTTTTTCCTAGACTTCATTCCTCCTGCATCTTTTGACTTAGGTAACTTTGGGTCAACCTTGGTCTCAGATGTGGTTGGTTGAAGTGTAGGGTTAGTCACATAATCATTTAACACATTTGATTGAATTTGATAAGGCATATGTTGTGCAAGCATGTTATTCCACATAGGCATACTGTATGGCATTTGAGGCATACTAAATGCAGTAAAATAAGGATTATTAATGTATGGCATGTTTGCAAAATGTGCATGGGGATTCTGGTGAGACATAACAGGCATAACATGCAGAGATAACATTGACATGTTAGGTATGGATGGATTTGAAGGCATGGGAGTATTTTTAACAGATTTGCAATTATCAGATAGGTGATTAACACTTTTACAATGCATACAGCTTTTTCTAGGAGCATACCTATCAGGTGTGTAATTGTTGTGTTTATTAATCCCTACCATCCCATTTCTTTTAGATTTTCTTTTAGTTTCCTTCTTATCCTCAACCAACTTAAGTCGATCTTTTAGCTGATCTAAAGTCATATGTCCTATATTCACCTTACTAACATCTCTGGATGTGCTAGCTCCTTCTTTGACAAAGTTCTTGAGAGTTGAATCATTCTTTTTATTTAGATTTTTATTTTTAAAAGAACTTGCCTGTTTTAATTGATGAGCCTTCAACGGATGCTCCTTTTCTTCCTTCAACGGATAACTTTCATCATCCGTTGATTTCACATCCGTTGACAATCCATCAATTAATTCTAACTTCTTTTTGTTTTTCTTCCAGGCATCCTCACAGAATGATTTAATTCCCTGGACCTTTGCAATCTGAACACTGACATCCCTAGATGTTTTCCAGGCCTTGATTACCTCTTGCTCACTTTCTAACTGTTTAGAAAGAATTTCCACTTTCTTAACAGCTTCTGCTAGTTCACTCTCAACAGTCAGGCATTTAAGTTTTATCTATTCAAGCTCAATTACCTGATCCTCTAACACAGCATTCCTATCACTTAAAAACACATTATTCTCCTTGATCCTAGTGTTTTCTTTTGCTAGAGATTTAAGGGAAACACGCAAATGATATAATTCATTTGTCATATCATTTATGGCTTCATTGTATTCATGTTTAGAGAGCTGAGAGAGATCAGTAGTAATTACCTGGTTGCTTGATGAACTAGTTTCATTTTCATCAGAATTAGCCATCAGGGCTAGGTTGATATATTCCACATCATCATCTTCGTTTGCCCCATCTACTGCCCAATCATCTTGAGTGAGAAATGCTCTTTCCTTTTGTTTGAGCAAATCAAAATACTTCTTTTTGTTATCAACTTGCTCAAATTTCTTTTTCTCAGAATTTGCCTTCCTACACTCACTTGCAAAGTGTCCACTAATGCCACAGTTGTAACATTTAAACTTTGATTTGTCCACCATGTTTTTGTTTGGCTTAGTGAACTTTGTGTTTTTCCTGAACTTCATCTTTGCAAACCTCCTGGACAGAAAGGCCAAATGTTCTTCAATATCATCAGATTCAACCTGACTGGAATTGTCTTCATCCTCAGCAACTTGCTCTTTACCCTTGCTTGATTCTGATTTGCTTGTGCCAACTTTGAGACTTGGCATTGTCTTGTCCTCATTCCTGGCTTCCATCTTCTCACAGTCAGCTACAAGAGCAACTGTTCCTCCTTTTCTTTTTCCCTTTTCCAACAGCTCATCCTGCTCCATTTCAAGTTCATAAGTCTTCAAAATTCCATATAATCTTTCAAGTGTGAAGTTCTTATAATCTTGAGAGTGTCTCAAAGACACAGTCATGGGCTTCCATTCCTTTGGTAGAGACCTAAGAAATTTTAAGTTGGAATCCTTGACTTGGTACACTCTACCATACAGCTTCAATCCATTCAACAGTTTCTGAAACCTGTTTAAGGTATCATTTAATGATTCACCTTCTTCAAAGTGAAAATATTCATACTGTTGAATAAAAAGCTGCATTTTGTGCTCTCTGACCTGCTCAGTACCTTCACAGATGATTTGTACAGTATCCCAAACTTCCTTTGTAGTTTGGCAATTGATGACATTGTCAAACATATCTTGATCTAAGCAATTAAACAAATTGTTCATGGCTCTCTTATCCTTGCGGATTTCTTCCATGTCTTCAATAGTCCATTCTGCTCTTGGCGTGGGAATAGACTATCCAACAGCAACTGTTGCAGTAGCAGCTATGGCTACCTTGTGAGGGATGTGACGACCATTTTCAATACAGTTGATGTAGCTTTCATCTTGAGAAAGAAGATGTAAATGCATCTTCACTTTCCAGTGATGATAAATATCCTCTTCCAGGACTGGAATCTTTACACCAATATCCTTCCTATTCATGATGGTAATAGGAGAGTTCTTCTGTGCACTCATGATGTTAGCAGAATAGATCTTTAACTCTTTATATGTTAAGAGCTTGCTCTGATACCAATTGTTATTCCCAGTGGACTAACAATAAGATTTATAGAAGGGGGGTTGAATGTAAATCTCAAAACTTTTTCAAGTTTTGAGCAGTTTGTAAGGCTAAATGTTTGAGTGATCAAATGTGTGTGAATTGCTTAGAGCTGATGCAGACAGATATATATTCAAACACAAATGTAATGAACACAAAGAACTTAAAAACTTTTCTGGTGGATTTGTTGTTCCACCAGAGATGTGTTATTTCAGAAAATCTGTGATTCAAAATTAAATCACAGCTACTTCCTAGTTAAAACTAGATGATTTTCTCTCTTGATATTTCTAAACAGCTCAGGGAAAATTCACATCTAATTACTAGCTACTACTTGGTTTATATATCACCAAGTTTACAAGTGAAGACAAAGATAAAGTACAATAATAAAATAGTTCTCCACTTATTTCTATTCCATTTTTATCCAGTGTAATATGGAATTATCTGTTGACTTTCCATTTTGAACCAGACTAAAAACGGATGCTTTTTCTGCTGTTCCTGAAATAGGCTACCACATCTCTGTCAATCCATGTGCCTCTATCAGCTTTGTTAACTATCACTATCAACTGCTATGAGACTGAGCATCCGTTGAAGCTTTCATCCGTTGATGGCTTTATCCGTTGATGCTCTAGCAGTTAAAGCTTTATCCGTTGAAGCACTTATCCGTTGATGGATATTTATCCGTTGAAGCATTAGAGACATCCGTTGAAGCTTTGTTTCTTATCCATTGAAGGTCTTCAATATCCATTGACACTTCTTCACTTATACAAAATTACAAGGCATGAAATATTTACAATTAGCCCTCCTATTTGTACATCCATTAGTAGTCAACATGACTGATTATTTCCTAACAACATCTAAGAATTACAGCTTGAAACCAGAGAGTGAAATGTGCTACAATACCAAACTTATTGCTAAGTAAGGCTACTCCTTCAACGGATAGCCAAGATGGTCTTATCCGTTGAGGCTACAAACACTAGATTTATACTTAAGTGTTTTGCTTAACTTATCATCAAACTAATACACATATTCCTAACAAGTTCATCGCAACGAGACCTCTTGAGTTGGTGCATGAAGATCTCTGTGGCCCAATCTCACCAAGCACGCCTGCAGGTAATAAATATATCTTTGTTCTAATTGATGATTATAGTCGAGTAATGTGGACTTATCTTCAGAAAAATAAAAATGATGCTCTTGATGCCTTCAAGAAGTTTCGTGTGTTAGTCGAAAATAGTCCAGGGAAAAAGATTGGTACATTTAGAACAGACAATGGGGGGAATTTACCTCAAAGGATTTTGCTTGATATTGTGATGAAGCTGGGAATACTCGCCATTTTTCTGCTCCATTCTCGCCACAGCAGAATGGCATGGTCGAAAGGTGTAACAGGACCCTAATTGAGATGTCGCGAAGTTTACTAAAGGATATGAAGATGCCAAACTATATGTTAGGGGGAAGCTGTTTGGTACTTAACATATTTGTTGAATCGACTTCCAACCCGTGCTGTAACTGGTGTTACTCCATACGAGGAATGGTCCAACGAAAAGCCAAGTATAGATCATTTGCGAGTCTTTGGATGTATGGCACATATGAAGGAACGGAATGTGAATCTGAAAAAGCTTGACAATAGAAGTAGACCAGTAGTGAATCTTGGTAGGGAACCCGGTACAAAGGCCTATAAGCTGCTAGATCCTGAAACTCGACCGTGAGTAGAGACGTGATCTTTGAGGAGAAAAAGGCGTGGAATTGGTGTGAAACTGAAGATGCATGTAAGATTAGTACTGGTAATTTTGTTGTGATGTCGACTTTACAAACTCAGCACACAGATGTTGAAGAGACAATGCAAGGACCGCATGAAGCAAGTGATAACCTTGAAGATGAAGACAGTACAGGTCAAAGTTTGAGCATATCAGAGTATGGGCCTGAGACTGATGAATCACCTGTAAAGTTCAAAGCACTTAGTGAAATTTATGCTGCCACTGAACCAATAAAACTGGAGGAGGACGAACTATATCTTATGGGCATAGATGAACCAGTCAATTACTCGCAAGCTGCTAAAGGGGGTGAATGGAGGAAGACAATGCAAGCGGAAATTGAGGCTGTTGAAAAAATGGAATCTGGGATTTAACAGAATTACCAAAGGGGCGAAAGGCAATTGATCTGAAGTGGGTATATAAAATAAAACAAGATGCAGAAGGTAAAATCACAAAACATAAGGCCAGAATTGTGGCAAAGGGCTATGTGCAAAGGAAGGGTGTGGATTTTGATGAGGTTTTTGCACCTGTTACTCGTATCGAGACAATACGATTGTTGCTGACACTTACAGCTAAAGGTAATTGGAAGGTGTACCATCTCAACGTCAAAACATCATTTCTTAATGGAGAGATCAAGTAGGAAGTATTTGTGAAGCAACCTGAAGGATTCATGAAATGTGGAAAAGAGCATCTCGTGTATAGGCTATTGAAGGCTTTATAAGGAGATGGATACATATGTCTAAAACAAGCAGGATATGCAAAGAAGATACTTCACAAGGCTGGAATGTTTTAGTCTAATCCCACTAGAATTTCGATGCATCCTAAAGAGATCATGAACAAGGATGAAAGAGGCAAACTGGTGGATTCAACAAATTTTAAAACCATAATTGGAGGGCTAAGATACTTGATTCACACTAGGCCTGACTTGTCCTACTTTGTTGGTGTTATAAGTAGGTTTATGGAAAAACCTACGATGATGCATTTGAATGCAACAAAACATGTCTTACGATATATGAAAGGAACAATGGATTTTGGCTTGATTTATACTAGTGATGAAGAGAATAATGTTGTGATTGGGTACTCAGACAGCGATCTGGTAGGAAATGTAAAAGATAGGAAGAGCACGGGCGGTATTGTCTTCTATCTAAACAAAAGCTTGATAATATGAAATTCGCAGAAACAGAAGTCTGCTACACTCTCCTCATGCGAGGATGAGTTTATGCCAGCAACCGCTCCCTCATGTCAAGCGATATGGTAGAGAAAATTGTTGACACAAGTTACTGGGTAATACATTCAACCTGTGATGTTGTTTATCGATAACAAGTCGGCCATTGACTTGGTGAAGAACCCTGTATTTCATGGAAGGAGCAAGCACATAGACGTTAAATTTCATTTTATTAGAGAGTGCATTAAAAATGGAGACATCATTATGAAACATGTGCATTCAGAGGAACAATGAGTTGACTCTCTCACGAAGGCATTAAGCGATGAGGAGTATACTTGGAGTAAGAAACTGTGTTGAGACAAGTTTAAATTAAGGGGGAGTCTATTGGGGTGTTAATTCAAACTTGAAGTTATCTGCTTTGTCTATTTATTTGTCTAAGTCGTGCTGCTATATCATGTATGGGTCATGGCCTGGCCTGGACAGTTTGTAGGAGTAGTTTTTGAATAAGTCTTTGTTTAACGTTAGTTATAACGACTTGTGTATTTTTGAATTATTTAAATATGTGATTATTATGGAAATTATTAAATAAAATATGTGTCTTGGTTTTGACAGCAGTGTGTTGGTATATACTATTTGTCTGTGATTTATTGGTATAAAGGATTGGAATGTGCAATTAAACATTTTGTTCTATTGTTCTGTTTTACTTTTAAAAGGTGATTTTATTATAATTTTAAATCCGTAAATATTTGGATTGTATCTAAAATTAGTTTTATGATTTCATATTTTTAATAATTATTTTTGGGATTTTACAAAAATTAGATATCAATATTTTATCAATTATTTAACCCTGTATGATTTTCTGATTACATTTAATTGTAAAATCTGTATTTAATTCCAGAATTCTTTAAAAATTATAAAACTCATGATTATTTAAGTTTGGAATATTTCAAGAATTATAAAATTATTTTGCAAATTTTAAGGATTAATTTCACCCGCGCGTTATTTCGTTAATTGTTAAAAAGCAGGTACAAATTGCTTTTTAGAAATTGTTTAAAAATTTCAAAATTTATGTTTTTATTAACTTCGGGATAGTTATAACATTTTAAGATTATTATCGTAATTTTCCAAATTTGTTTTAAGTGCAACTTAATTCGTTAAATTGTAAATTTCGAGCCGAAACCGGACTTTCGGGGAAGGGAAGGACATGTGTCTGATTATTAGGCTATGGGCTGACACGTGTCTATTTTATGTTGAGCCATTTGGAAGTGTGGCATTGCAGTGTTGGTAGGAAAAGAAAATAAAAATAAACAAACAAAACATACATAAAGTATTTCCCTGTGCTTGTTTTCATCACTCTCGATCAATTTTCTCCGTGCCTCTCTCTTTATTCACTCTCCTATCCTTATTCCTCCCTCTTCCTTTCTCGTTTTCATGTATGTGTTGTCCCCTTCCCCTATTCCGGTGAGTTCTGCTCCTGCCGTGTTGAATTGCCGGTCGTCGTCCTCTTTTTCCGGCCATTACTTTAGGTTGGTTCTGTAGGTTGTATATCTGTATATCTATACGCCTGTGTATATATATATTTGGTGTCCAGCTGATTGATTATGGTGTTGCCTGTGTTGCTGTTGTGCTATATTGCTATTTCCGGCGATTAATTTTCACCGCCGCCCCTTTGCCACGCGTGTGGCGCGTGTAGGATATCCGGTTGTTGCCGTTTGTTACTTGGTTCAGTTAATTCTGAATTTCTTTATTATTGCTTTTGCAGGGAAATATTTGACTGTATTTTGTGAACTAAATAATTTTCGTGCAAGAAAATAATTTATCGCCGAAATTCGTGTGGAAACCCGGAATTATTCGGGCACTGACGAATTTTACCACCGTCCGCGATGAATTTCGATGAGCGGACGGTGGTCGATGATGATATATATCTGAGTCCTAATATTTTGAAAATAAATAAATTAAAATAAAGTACGAGTAATAATTAATAATTACGATTGAGTTGGAATTTGAAATTGTATAGATCTTGATTGATATTGTTGGTCTGAAGCAATGATTGGATAATTGTTGCGATTGTTATGTTTGAGATTTGACGTCGATTGATGTTTCGACGGGAAGTCCGATATGTTGGGTTTCGAAGGCATAAAATGCAGTGGATAAACGTAAATAAAACAAAAATTTTGAAACCCAAAAACAGGATCCATGTATAATTATGGGCAGATTATGGAGATAACGAATCATACCTTTCAAGAGCTTAACTTTCACGAACTCAACGGAGATCCTAGCTATCACGCGTTGTGTCTACTTCTCGGAGAAACACCTCTATGGTATCCACACGAGCACCTTCAAGAACGTCTCACGAACTTGACTACGGAATGGATGTACTAGCCTCCTTCTTGATGATCTGAATTGCCTCTGCCTCTCTTTGCTGCTACGGTTTTCTCAAAAACGTACAAGCCTCTTTAACCTATCATTATGTATTTATAATGGCTGATTAAAAAGGCCCATAACAGCAAAGCCCAACCCTAGTAGGTATTGGATTAAATAATAAAAATGAATTTCTATTATTTAATTAATAACAAAGTCATACTTAATTATTATGGGCAAAAAATATTCCTTTTAATTCGAATTTATATTATCTCAATTAATTCTTACTTAATTATAATAAAATTCAAATAATCATCAATTAATTTAAATCCATAATTTAAATTAACTATTCCATTAAGTGCTCTATTTGTGCGACCCTATAGGCTATTATTTAATTGGCAATAATTTTATTCTCTAATAAAATTATAAACAATGAGCGGTATCTAGTAATACATCATTGTTACCCAATTAAACAATAATTAAATCGTGATTAGATAAAACCTTTCGTGATTAATGTTTTTCATGTAATATAATCCCTTTAACCATACATATTATAGATTAAACTCGAGGCATGTATTTAGTCATCCTCTTCAACATTTAATCCGGGTTTACTTGATCCATGAGTAGATTATCGAGACAAATCATTATTTGAGCATGGCCATGCTTTTATAATCTCACTCAATCAGGAGGCCAATAATATCTCTCCTAATTATAGGAGGGTTAAATCCTTTATCTATCATTCATATTTCTCATACGACTCATGATATACCCGATGTCCACTTTTATCATCACCCGATCAAAAGTAACTTTTAATGTAGTCAAAGTATATTAATCTTCGTATAGAAATATAATAATTTCAAGTCAAAGGATCGTTACACCATTATCACTGTGAGTCTTTCTTATGACTTTATTAAACATGAAGAATCTCACTGTGGGTTTGTCCAGTACCATGTACTCTCACATGTACCTATGTATTGACTTTAGTACCCCATACTTATAACCAATGAGATGTGGTTATCTTGTCAAACAACATACTAGTCTATCTATGTATTATTGTTGTCCTATATAATAATACTCGACTAGGGATTTTTAAGAATATGATATATTATATAATCTCAAGTTCAAGTCATGTACTTAAACTATACAATTTGTATCATGATTCTAAGGACATTTATTATGCTAACAAAATATCGCAGTAATTAAGGTCATAATAAATACATTTATTGAATGATCAACTGACATAAAGATTGTAAAAGAATAATGTATTGCCTCTAGGGCACCTACACTAACACGATAAACAAATTAGACGCTGCCCGATTTCTGGGAAACTGAATTACGTAAATATGGGAATGTATCCGATGAATATCGGGACATCGAGAGACTATATTTATATATGTGTGTGTTTTATACGAAACTTGGTGGTGCGATGTGATGAACTAATTTGCCAAATTGATAACCCTAATTTTATAAAATAAAGAATATATGTATTTTCCGAAAACGAACACCGAACCGATTTTCGAGATTATGAACCCTATTTGTTGCGTGTTTTAATATAATATACATAATTACGAGTCGAGTTTTAATATCGTGGTGTAAAATTTGTATCGAGGATATGTCAAGCATACATAGACGTCTTACGTAGGGTATTTTGACCCTGTAGGTTATAGTCGGGAACCTGAAAGTGGACGATGGACTAAAGATAACCTAGTGATCAGTCGGTGAGCTCAGTAGAGTTTCAACAGAAAAACCTGAGTGTCGAAGTTGAATCCAATGGGATCTAGGGGATAGACAATAAAGCCTGAACGGCAGAGTCGACCCAGAGTTGATCCGTAATAGTTGTAAAGCCATGTAAGGCAAGTAGTTCTAAACCTTTCTTCGAGATATATTGCAAATATTTATGAACTTTCTCATAACATGTTGTTATTACTCAAAATAAATCATGTTTTATATTGCAAGTGTTTTAAACTATTTAACCTTGAACCCCAATTTTCTTCATCTTGAGCCATAAGCCTTGTTCTTTGTAAACCATCATTTATCGATTCTCGGATACCAAGCCACCCAAATATGACACTACTCCCCAAATGTATAACTACCAAACACAAACACTGAAGCAAAATTGTTTGAAAACACAGAAACTTTTATACTCCAACCATTGTTTATAACATCAAAGAATTATACCTTGAAAACCATAATTTGTCTAATACCTAATCCTTTTACAGGCTGAAAACAATTTCTCGTACATACCTTGATATACCTTTATGATACTCGTGAATCGCATTGCGTTTTTATACCAATGCTTTATTACTGTTCATTATGATCTGGCTTATTGAATTACATTGTTTATTATACTGAATTGTTTTAGAATTGGATAGTTTTTTTATGTGGACCAGATTCGTGGTCAGACCAGATTCGTGGTCGAATTAGGCCAATGTGTGCCTTGGATCCAGTTCGTAGAGCAGAGTTGTGTGCTTCGCTCGGGGTTAGTGCGTGACTGATCAGCAGCCTAACCTTGGTTTTTAAAACTTAAAATTAGTATCCAATTCTAATAATTAGTTAAAAAGAAACTTTATTCATCTGAATTATCTCAGTTGATCATTGTATAACCTCAATTATCATTATTATGACTTGCTGAGCTAGTTAGCTCACTCTTGCGAATCTTTTTATGTATTCTACAGTTAAGAAGGATATGGTTGATAGCGAGGTTTCCCAGTTCAATGAACGAGCTAGGATTCCAGATTGAGTTGGATCGAGCTAGCAGGAGCTTATTGCTGTAGTGAAATAGTAAGATTGTAAGGATAATTTTATTGTCAGTTGTAAGTTAAATTAGTTGGGATTTGGTACGTTGTAATAAAAGTTAAGGTCGTGGCTTGCTTTCATACTTTAACCTGTTGTGATCCGTGGTTATATAAAGCAGGGTCATTGCAATTAATATTTCATATGCAGGTTGATATATTGTGTTTGTGTTGTGGACCCCAAACTTCTGACCCGGGTTTGGAGGGCACCACAGGTTGGTATCATAGCTACAGGTTATAAGTCACTGAAACAAGCCTAGATTGTCGGGATTGGGTAGAGGGTTAGGATTAGGAATAGAAAATAGAAAGATAAGACATCGGCATGATTCGTATTACGATTCGGGATTCTCAGCTTGCGACATGATTTCCAGACAACGGCAATGGCAGATCTTGATTTCCCGGTGTCATTTGATCGTTTAGAGCTTTCCATTCGAGGATCATCATCTTCTCTCAGATTGGATTTGCACCTTGTTCCTCCACCCGCATTAATTGTACTACCTTCTGTTATGACACTGCACCTCTTTAAATTATTCTACGCTATTCTACCACCTCTTGTTATGAGACTACCTATTTAAGAACCTCTATTCATTTATTCTTATTTTACTGGACATTCGGTTGTGAGTGTATCTCTTCAGTTTACTCTACACCCTGTTCTATACCCCCAGTTTAGAACTTGTCCTATGAAGCAATTGTACCTATCAGTATGGATTCGGGAGTTACAGTGAATGATGAGTATTGAGATACAAATAAAGGTAAGAAGAAGTTTAGGAAAAAGATTCAAGTGTTCCGGAGGAGAGCTGTTATCAGGTTACAAGAAGCTATTACTGATTAGGTCTCCCGTGATTAGTTGTGGGATGGATTAGATGAGTATTGAAAAGGGAATTAGAGGAGATTATGGATCTGAAGATTTCTTGAAGTTAGATAATGGTGTTATGACGATGTGATATATTTGTAATAATAATGTGATGTGTCGCCAGTGGACTTGTTGACTATTGGATAACCTGTTCCACTTTACGACTGCAAAGTTGATGACGGGAGCATTACCATTATGAAATTGTTGACGTGAAGCTATGAATACGATAACATACAACGACAATTGAAGTGATCGTCGATGAAGGAAGGCATATGGACATGATAAAGGAGAAAAGGTAGGTTGAAGTGAACGGACTTTTATGTGATTGTTTCTTTAATTTGGTACCTTGTTATAGGTCAGAAGGACAACAACCAACTTATATAGGAAGGACAACCAGATTTGTGATTTTCAAAATTCTTAACAAATTTTTGAAAAGATTTTTCCTTACAAAAATTTCTAAAAGTCTTTTTGAATAAAATAAGTTTTAAACCTTGGTTGTCAAGTTACTACTTGAGTTTCTTGTTTGTTAAAAGACCCGGATTGCGTGGAAGGATGTTTGTTTCAGACTTAGTATTGTTAATTCGAAAAACGAAGTAATCCGCGATTATGAAGAAGTTGACTATTCCTAACGATTTAACAAGGTCAATAACAGAATCCGCGTACGGAGTAATTATTCATCCAATGACGGAGACCATTAAAGTTTAAAGAATTCATTGATGTAAAAGGGGCCTATGCATGATCGAAGAAGATTGGGAAGATTTCTGAACTTTTTTAAAAGAAGAATATCATTAACAAAAGGATCGTTATATTGAATGGTTCGTGGTTATTATAAATTAAAAAGAGGAAACCCGAAGTTATCTGATGAGAATGCCATTATGATCGAATTGTTAAAATATTATACGTGTAGATGCAATGCTAAAGATGCAAGACTTAGCAAGTAACAATCTACCATAATGCTTAAATTGCGAAGATATTTCAGTGTACCTTCTAGCGTTATTATATGACGCAATTGGGATATGATCGAACAAGCTCGAAAGATGAATACAAATGAAATGTGGATGGTGACCAATGGTATCATTTTTGTCTTCAATATTACAACGTATATTCCTTTTGATTCCTAAATAAGGTTGAATTTCTTTTTTTAAATAAACTCTTTGCTATGATATCGAAAAGGAGGATATTGCATTCCTTTCAAATTTAATTGTTTCCCTCAAGTTTTGCTTTCTGATTGGGACAAACAGTGTTATGGTGAGACACTTTGTCAGAATAACGAAGAGTCGGGTGGGACGCCTGTAATATCCGGGATATATCGTGTTATTATTTTTGCTATTATATAATTATTATGTGTGTTCAGTATCTATTCTGTGAGTTAATTGTTAAGTGTTATCTGTACTTGAATATTCAAAGATAATATTAATTCAGTATTTTAATTTTTATATGTCTAAAATAAAATATAGATAATTGTCATATCTTCCTAATTATTTTTATGTTGGTTTATGGATTTATAAGAATCATATGAAATTTCTAAAATCTTTTTCCGGGTAATTAAAATCTATTTTATAAAAACGGGAACCAACCGACGTCAACCGTTGTTACGTTTTTGGAACCCGAAACTCGTCCGAGAACTCCTTCCTAACCCAATTGTAATATTCCGAGCATATTCCATGTTTTGACTTTTTCGATCCGGCTTACGGTTTGTCCTGCGCGGGTCCCGGCGTAACATTTTCGATACAATATTCGTTTCGGTAAATCAATAAAACCCGTATTTTCGATAAACGAGAGCTTTTTATTCAACTATCCCAATTATCACTTCGTAATACGTGTAACCAGGTGCTGAGACCAAGACCGCAGTACAAATTGTACTAATTTGGATAATTATACTGAAAACCGATACCGTTTGGATCAGTTTTTATAAATAAACGTACCGTTTTATATCCGGAATGATCCAACGGGATACAAATTTTTCATAATTATAAATAGCCTTTTACCGTATTTTATTTCGTATCAAAATCATTTGCAGATAGTTAATTATATAATTTTCAGAGAAAAGCCCTAATTTCTTAAAACTGTTCTAAGAATCAAACAGCAAAACGAAGGCGTTACCGATCTCTGTTTTTAAAGATTGAGTAACCAAAATGAAGGATTTGAGGTGTTCTATCAGATTCTGAGCTTTGTTTCACTGCAGAAATCAAGGTTATTTTTCTAAAAATTTATTTATTTTTGAATTTATTTTATTAAAAATATGAATTTTTGTTCGGATGATTGTTTGTATG
This sequence comes from Apium graveolens, assembly GCF_009905375.1. Taxonomy (NCBI): domain Eukaryota; kingdom Viridiplantae; phylum Streptophyta; class Magnoliopsida; order Apiales; family Apiaceae; genus Apium; species Apium graveolens. The sequence goes on from NC_133651.1 coordinate 9,373,494, forward strand.
ATTTGATGATTGCATGTTGTAGAGCTTGTTTTCCTGATGATTTTCATATGTCATACGTCTGATTTGGAGTTCAATAACATGCTCAAAAGTGGGTTTAATTTTCGAATTTCAAAATTAGGGTTTATAACCCGTATGAATGTTTTCAATTGAAATTTGGGGGTTTTTGATTCAGGGGTTATTAACTGTTGATTTATAGTGGGTTGTGTTCCTTATAAAATTTTCAATCGATTGATATATAGCTCGTTAACAGAGGATGCTTGAAACGAAGGGAGTTGTGTTTTAAAGATTTGCGATGTTCGCCGGAAACCGGCGATGTTCTTGGCCAATTTCCGGCCTGAACAGGGATGATTAGAATTATTTGAATTCATGAACAAGTTCCTGGTGTTGTGTAGTGTTGATCTGGATGTGTTGGTGGGGTGAGGACGCCGGGATCGTCTTCTCCGGCCACCCCCGATTTTCCGGCGACTGAAACTGCAAAATTGCAGTTTAGTCCCTGTATTTTTGAAGATGGTGAAATTTAGTCCCTGTAGTTTGCAAAGTTTTCAAAAATAGGATTCATGTTTATAAAATGTTTAAAAATCATATTTCCTATTTATTTTTATTATAAAAATTCATTTTTAATTTCTGAAAATTCTGAAAATTATTATTTTAATTCTAAAAATTATATTTAATTCACAAATAAATCTGAATTAATTAGTTAAATAATTTCAGTTAATTTATAATTGATTAATTGGTCAATTAATTCGAAAATTAATTGATTAAATGATTTAATTAATTATTAATTGATTTTAATTAGTTATTTAATTAGATTTAATTATTTAAAAATGATTTAAAAATTCTGAAAAATAGTTTCGAGCTTTAAAATATTATTCTAAATTATTTCCAAGGCTCGATAATTATTCTAAAATTATTTCGGAGCTAGAATGGGCCAACTGAACCCTGTTTATTAACCCGAAATTGATCCAACGACCCGTTTTAGTTCCGAAAAATGTTTTAAAAATCATTTTAAATACCCGAAAGCATATTTATGACCCGAGACTTCTTTATAGATGATATGTCATTGATTATGTGATGTATTATGTGTTATACGTGACCTGTTGTTTGACTATCGGTCTATATATTCAGTGTATACTTGGTTATTGCATAGATTTCAATCCGTTAATCTGATTTGGGTAAAACGAAGGGTAGATAGAAGTATGTGTTGAATAGAATCCTGTGAGTTGATGATTGATAGATGCTTATGATATGTGAGCAGAAGAGGCAAGGCGTAGGAAAGGGAAACAGGTAGTTGAGGAGTAAGACGATTGAGATTGAAAGCAAGTGCAGGATAATAAGCTAATATCGGGCAAGTGTTCTGAACTTTCTCGAGATATTATAATTCTTGATAGTCTTGTTGACATTGCAAGTGCTTTGAAGCACGGAAACCTAAATCCTGATTTCAGTTATTGTTCTTGAGCTATGAACCATATTCTTTCTAATCCATTGATTATTGTATACCCAAACAAGAACCACAAATCTACGATACTACTCCACAAATACATACAAACTAAATACCAGACACTGAACTGAATTATTATATACTCAATCCATGATATCTTATGCTTTGAAAGACCAAATCCTTGAAACCCTGAAACGTTGTTTCCTTTGCTATCCAATTCTTTCATTACCCAGCATTCAAGCTTTGAAAGTACCTTGTTGATCCTTACAAGGATTGAAACCCTTTCATTGTTAAATATTTAATGTTATTAATGATTTCGGTTATTGTTTATTATTGCATATTCTGTTATTATGTTAGAATTGGATTGTTTTTATAAAATTGTGGACCAGATTCGTGGTCAGACCATATAATGGTCAAGTTAGGCCAATATGTGCCTTGGATCCAGTAGTTAGAGCAATGCTGTGTGCCTTGCTCGGGGTTAGTGCGTGACTGATCAGCAGCCTAACTTTCGTTTTTTAATTAAAAGTATAATATCCAATTCTAAATCATAATCCATTGTTCACTTGATATCATAAACATATTCACCTGATGATCATTATTCTCAGTTTTGTCATTGTGACTTGCTGAGCTAGTTAGCTCATTCGTGCGATGTTGTTTATATTCTTTCCAGTTAAAAAGGAACCAGTTGGTAAAGAGGATCCCCAGTCCAGCGCGAGAGCTAGGGGTTCAGGTTGAGAAAGCTGAGCTAGTAGGCTTCTTTTGGAATAATTTAAGTTTGTAAAAGTTTGTAATAATGTTTAATACTCAGTTTGAATTTGAAATAGTTGGGATTTGAACGGTTTGTAATATATAGTGTGTTTGGCTTGTGTGCATACTTTAACCTGTTGCGGTCCGTGGTGATTGGTAAGTAGGGTCATTGCATATATTATTATTATCTTTATTATTGTTATAAGCAGGTTATAATTAAGGTGTTTGTGTGGACCCCAAACTTCTGACCCGGGTTTGGAGGGTGCCACAGGTTTGGTATCAGAGCTACAGGTTATAAGTCACTGACATAAGCCTAGGTTAACGGGAATGGGTAGAGGGTTAGGATTAGAAGTAAGGCATAGGATGATAGAACGTTGAGAGGTTGAGTGTTTCGGTATATCAGGTATTAGTGTAAATTGCGTTATGGTACGAGATTCTTATATTACGATATGATTTTAGATAGCAGTGATGGCCGACTCTTTTATTCCCGTATCAGCTGATCACCCAGAGCCTTCAGTTGGAGTGCCGTTTTCGGATCCACGTCCTGTTATTCCACCAACATTGGTTATTCTACCTCCACCGGTATTACAGCCCGTACCATTGCAGCCCGTACCATTGCAGGCTATTCCACCTCCAGGCATGAGGCCACCTGCCAGAGGACCCCCACTAGCTGATTCAGATTCCACCAGGCATTCAGTAGCGAGTGCCCCATTCCAGTCTACAATGCCCCCAGTTCCTTATTACCGGTATGAGGCTCTTCTATTGGAGCGTGATTCCTTGTTGGCTCAGATCAGAGAGTTACAGCATATCATCAGGACTACAGATGTTGATCGTGATGTGAGGGAGCTTCCAGAGGAGATTCATGTGACACAGAGGGTTCTTGAGGCTAGGCTACATGGAGCTACACTACCTGGCAGAGGCCCTGATGCACTGATGGGCTGGGCTACTGAGGTGATGGAGGACTTTGAGAGGCTGGCAGGACCAGAGTTTTCTTGGAGCTGAGTTAGAGATTCAGAGATGGAGATACTGAGCAGTGTTTTATGGTTATGTAGTATGGACAGTAGTGTGTAGTGTGTATCATAAGACTTTTGAGTTGTATTTATAGACTAGCAATGCTGACTAGTGAGTAGGTTGTTGTACCCTTTTTGCTTTGACTTTCGAAGCGTCTTTACGCTTGTACTACCCTAAAACTTTTGATCTATATATATCAGTACCTTTTTCCTTTCCAACACTGTCATTTACTTTATCGCACTTGTTTTACCTTACCTTATTTATTGCACCAGTTATACCCTGTGATACCATGTGCCCTGTTTTCCATAACTGTTTATATTCTGTAAAGAAGCATGCAATTTATTTAGTCACAACTATTTTCAAAAAGAGATATTCCTGTTTTACAAAACCTTTCTTTTATACAAAGATTTGATTCAAAAGTTAAATAAGTTGATTGATTCTTTATAGAAAATGCCTCCCAGAAGAAATACCCGCACCAACCCCCAGAATGAAGAAACCAACAACAACAACAATAACAACCAAAATGATATAAACCAGAATGTGAACCCAGGACCCATGGACCCAGCAATAGCCCAGATTCTTCAAATCCTGGCCCAACAAACAGTTCACCTGGCACAACAACAACAAAGACAGACCAATCCCCAGGTAACTTTCAAAACTTTTCAGGCAATAAACCCACCAGAATTCAAGGGTTCCTTAGAGCCAATTGAAGCAAATGTTTGGTTAAAGGAAATAGAAAAGGCATTTGCCTTAGTGAAAGTGAAAGAGGAATATAAGGTTGAGTTTGCAAGTTACTATCTGAAGAATGAGGCCACCTATTGGTGGGAAATGGTGAAGACACTGGAAGGCACAGATGTTATTAGTTGGGAAAGGTTCAAGGAATTGTTTTTAGAAAAGTATTTTCCTCAGTTTGTTCAGGATCAAATGGAGCTGAAGTTTTTAGAGTTAAAGCAAGGGAATATGTCGGTAACAGGTTATGAGGGGAAGTTTGAGGAATTGTCAAGGTATCTGCCGTTGTATGTTGATACTGATAGAAAGAAAGCTAAGAGATTCCAGCAAGGCTTGAAGCCATGGATCAGGGGGAAGGTAGCTATTTTTGAATTGGATACCTATGCCGGGGTTGTACAGAAGGCTATGATCGCAGAGACAGAGAGTGAGATGTTCCAGAAAGATAAGGAAAGCAAGAAAAGGAAAGTTGAGGGAAGTGAGGGTCAGTCACAAACAGGGAAGTTTCCAAATTTTAAGAAGGGCAAGTTTCAGCCAGGGAGAAATTTTAATTTCAGGAGACAAAATGCAGGAGACGGAGGCCAGGGCAATCGTCCAGCTAATGTGAATCCGCCGAATCAGTTGAGATTAACTTTTCCAGATTGTCAAGTATGTGGAAAGAAGCATAGAGGAGTTTGTAACAAGTTGAATGTGGTATGTTTTAAATGCATCCAGAAAGGGCACTACTCGAGGGAGTGCCGAAATCAGCCAGCAAGAGAGCCAGCAAATAAAGATCAACCTATCCGGAATCCAGCAGTGAAAGTTCCAGTCATTGGATTTACATGCTTTAAATGTGGGAAGCCAGGACATATGGCCAGAGATTACAAGACACCAGCCCCAGTTAGTAATGCATTGAGAATTATGGGATCTACCCCAACAGTGAATGAGACTCCGAGGGCTAGAGTTTTTGACATATCGGTGAAGGATGCGATCCAGGATACAGATGTCGTGGCAGGTACGCTTAATGTGAACTCTTTATGTGCCAAAGTGTTAATAGATTCGGGAGCAACTCGATCGTTTGTTTCACAAGATTTTGTTAGTAAATTAAATTGTCCAGTTGAGTGCTTAAATGAAATAATGACTGTGGAGTTAGCAAATCAAGAACGTGTAGTTGTGAATCAAGTTTGTGAGAATTGTGAGGTTGAGATTTTTGGTAGTAAGTTTTGTGTAGATTTGATACCATTTAAGTTAGGAGAATTTGATGTGATATTAGGGATGGATTGGTTATCTAAGCATGATGCTCAGATACATTGTCGAAATAAGAAAGTAGTGGTGAAAATGCCAGACGAAAGAATAGTAACATTCAAAGGTCAGAAATAAGTAAAGAAGTTCTTAACGATGATTCAAGCCAAGAAGTTACTACAGCAAGGATGCGAGCATTTCGTAGCATACGTGATTGACAAAAGTCAGGAGCCAGCAAAACATGAAGATATCCTAGTAGTGAATGAATTTCCAGACGTATTTCCCGACGAATTGCCAGGACTTCCTCCAGATAGAGAAATTGAATTTGCGATCGACTTAGCACCTGGAACAGAACCAGTATCCAAAGCCCCGTACAGAATGGCGCCTGTTGAGATGAAAGAGCTAGCAAAGCAATTGCAGGAATTGTTAGAGAAAGGAGTAATCAGACCCAGTGTATCCCCGTGGGGTGCACCGGTATTATTTTTCAAGAAAAAAGATAAAAGCATGAGACTGTGCATCGACTATAGGGAGCTCAACAAGTTGAAAATCAAGAATAAGTATCCGTTACCCAGAATTGATGATTTGTTTGACCAATTAAAGGAAGCCAAGTATTTCTCCAAGATCGATTTAAGATCGGGATATCATCAACTGAAGATCAAACCAGAAGATATACCAAAGACAGCTTTCAGAACAAGGTATGGACATTACGAGTTTTTAGTGATGTCTTTTGGATTGACCAACGCCCCAGCAACGTTTATGGACCTGATGAACAGAATTTTCAAGGAATATTTGGACAAGTTCGTTATAGTATTTATAGACGATATTTTAATCTATTCAAAGACGGAGGAGGATCATGCGGAACATTTAAGGACAACTTTGGAGATTTAAAGGAAAAAGAAGTTATATGCTAAATTATCGAAGTGTGAGTTTTGGCTACAAGAAGTTCAGTTCTTAGGACATATAGTCAGTAACGAAGGGATCAAAGTGGACCCGGCAAAGATCGAAGCAATTACGAATTGGGAGAGACCGAGAACACCCACTGAGGTAAGAAGTTTCTTGGGATTGGCAGGATATTATCAACGATTCGTTCAGAATTTCTCAAGGATTGCCACACCATTAACAAAGCTTACACGAAAGAATGAAAAGTTTATATGGAACGACAAGTGCGAAGAAAGTTTCCAGGAGTTGAAGCGGAGACTAATCACGGCACCTGTTTTGTCACTTCCAGACGATCAAGGGAATTTCGTAATTTATAGTGATGCTTCTCATAAAGGATTAGGATGTGTTTTAATGCAGCACGAAAAGGTGATTGCGTATGCGTCAAGACAATTGAAACCACACGAACAAAAGTATCATACTCATGACCTGGAGCTAGCAGCTATAGTTTTTGCTTTGAAGATTTGGAGACATTATTTGTATGGAGAAAAGTGTGAGATTTTCACGGATCACAAAAGTTTGAAATATATATTTACCCAGAAGGAACTTAATATGAGGCAAAGGAGATGGTTAGAATTAATCAAGGATTATGATTGCTCGATTAATTATCATCCCGGTAAGGCGAACGTGGTGGAAGACGCGTTAAGTCGGAAGGAAAAGTTAAATGAGTTATCAGTATCTGAGGTTATATATAAGGAATTTCAGAAATTGGAATTGGAAATTAGAGTTTGTGAACCTGAGGAAGCGAAAGTGTACAGTATGAATTTCCAGCCGGAGTTGTTGGAGAAAATAAAGAAATGTCAGAAAGATGTAATGGATCAAGATATAAATCATTTGGTAGGTGAAGAATTATGCACGCAGAAGGATGATCAAGGCATTTTGAGATTTTCATCTAGAATCTGGATTCCACCAGTGACGGAGTTAAAGAATGAAATTTTACAAGAAGCACATAGTTCAAGATATTCCATCCATCCAGGGAGTACCAAAATGTACAGAGATTTAAAGAAGAATTATTGGTGGCCAGATATGAAGAGAGAAATTGCGGAATGGGTTAGCAAATGTTATACCTGTTAGAGAGTTAAAGCAGAGCATCAAAGACCAAGCGGATTGCTACAGCCATTGGAGATTCCAGAGTGGAAGTGGGAACATATTACCATGGATTTCATAGTTGGATTACCAAGGATAAGGGCTAATCATGATGCCATTTGGGTTATAGTGGATAGACTTACCAAGTCAGCTCATTTTCTGCCTATAAATGAAAGATTTTCGCTCGACAAGTTGGTCCATATGTACCTAAAAGAAATTGTAGTTCGACATGGAGTTCCAGTGTCTATCGTATCTGATCGAGATCCAAGGTTTAATTCAAGATTCTGGAAGAGTTTTCAAGAATGTTTGGGAACAAGACTGAATATGAGTACAGCTTATCACCCCCAAATAGATGGCCAAAGTGAAAGAACGATCCAGACAATCGAGGATATGTTACGTGTTTGTGCGATTGATTTCAAAGGAAGTTGGGACAAACATTTACCTCTGGTAGAGTTTGCTTACAACAACAGTTATCATGCCAACATTGGAATGCCACCCTATGAAGCCCTTTATGGACGCAAATGTAGATCTCCAATATATTGGGATGAAGTAGGAGAACGCAAGATACTTGGACCTGAACTGGTACAGCAGACATAGGAAGTTGTTGAACTTATCCAGAAAAGATTAATAGCCGCTCAAAATCATCAGAGGAAATATGCAGACCAATCAAAGAAAGACATGGAATTTGAAAAAGGAAGCTTGGTATTACTGAAAGTATCACCATGGAAAGGACTAATGAGGTTTGGAAAGAAAGGGAAGCTAAGCCCAAGATATGTCGGACCTTTTGAGATCCTAAAGTGCGTTGGCAAAGTAGCTTACGAATTGGCGTTACCTCCGCATGGAGCACATTCATAATGTTTTTCATGTATCGATGCTCAAGAAATATAATCCAGACTCCAGACATGTAATAGAATATGAGCCAATAGAGTTTCAGGCAGATTTATCATATGTAGAGAGTCCGATAGGGATTCTAGAGGCAAGAGAGAAAGTATTGAGAAATAAAGTGGTAAAGTTAGTAAGAGTATTGTGGAGAAACCCAAAGGTTGAAGAGTCAACCTGGGAGTTAGAAAGTGATATGAGAGAAAAGTACCCTCATTTGTTTTCTTAGAGATTCTGAGGACAGAATCCTTTTAAGGGGGGAATGATGTAATATCCGGGATATATCGTGTAATTATTTTTGCTATTATATAATTATTATGTGTGTTCAGTATCTATTCTGTGAGTTAATTGTTAAGTGTTATCTGTACTTGAATATTCAAAAATAATATTAATTGAGTATTTTAATTTTTATACGTCCAAAATAAAATATAGATAATTGTCATAACTTCCTAATTATTTTTATGTTGGTTTATGGATTTATAAGAATCATATGAAATTTCTAAAATCTTTTTCCGGGTAATTAAAATCTATTTTATAAAAACGGGAACCAACCGACGTCAACCGTTGTTACGTTTTTTGAACCCGAAACTCGTTCGAGAACTCCTTCCTAACCTAATTATAATATTCCGAGGATATTCCATGTTTCGACTTTTTCGATCCGGCTTACGGTTTGTCCTGCGCGGGTCCCGGCGCAACATTTTCGATACAATATTCGTTTCGGTAAATCAATAAAACCCATATTTTCGATAAACGGGAGCTTTTTATTGAACTATCCCAATTATCACTTCATAATATGTGTAACCAGGAGCTGAGACCAAGACCGCAGTACAAATTGTACTAATTTGGATAATTATCCCGAAAACTGATACCGTTTGGATCAGTTTTTACAAATAAACGTACCGTTTTATATCCGGAATGATCCAACGGAATACAAATTTTTCATAATTATAAATAGCCTTTTACCGTATTATATTTCGTATCAAAATCATTTGCAGATAGTTAATTATATAATTTTCAGAGAAAAGCCCTAATTTCTTAAAACTGTTCTAAGAATCAAACAGCAAAACGAAGGCGTTACCGATCTCTGTTTTTAAAGCTTGAGTAACCAAAACGAAGGATTTGAGGTGTTCTATCAGATTCTGAGCTTTGTTTCACTGGAGAAATCAAGGTTATTTTTCTAAAAATTTATTTATTTTCGAATTTATTTTATTAAAAATATGAATTTTTGTTCGGATGATTGTTTGTATGATTTGATGATTGCATGTTGTAGAGCTTGTTTTCCTGATGATTTTCATATGTCATACGTCTGATTTGGAGTTCAATAACATGCTCAAAAGTGGGTTTAATTTTCGAATTTCAAAATTAGGTTTTATAACCCGTATGAATGTTTTCAATTGAAATTTGGGGGTTTTTGATTCAGGGGTTATTAACTATTGATTTATAGTGGGTTGTGTTCCTTATAAAATTTGCAATCGATTGATATATAGCTCGTTAACAGAGGATGCTTCAATCGAAGGGAGTTGTGTTTTAAAGATTTGCGATGTTCGCCGGAAACCGGCGATGTTCTTGGCCAATTTCCGGCCAGAACAGGGATGATTAGAATGTTTTGAATGCATGAACAAGTTCCTGGTGTTGTGTAGTGTTGATCTGGAGGTGTTGGTGGGGTGAGGACGCCGGGATCGTCTTCTCTGGCCACCCCCGATTTTCCGGCGACTGAAACTGCAAAATTGCAGTTTAGTCCCTGTATTTTTGAAGATGGTGAAGTTTAGTCCCTGTAGTTTGCAAAGTTTTCAAAAATAAGAATCTTGTTTATAAAATGTTTAAAAATCATATTTCCTATTTATTTTTATTATAAAAATTCATTTTTAATTTCTGAAAATTCTGAAAATTATTATTTTAATTCCAAAAATTATTTTTAATTCACAAATAAATCTGAATTAATTAGTTAATCAATTTCAGTTAATTTATAATTGATTAATTGGTCAATTAATTCGAAAATTAATTGATTAATTGATTTAATTAATTATTAATTGATTTTAATTAGTTATTTAATTAGATTTAATTATTTAAAAATGATTTAAATATTCTGAAAAATAGTTTCGAGCTTTAAAATATTATTCTAAATTATTTCCAAGGCTCGATAATTATTCTAAAATTATTTCGGAGCCAGAATGGGCCAGCCGAACCCTGTTTATTAACCCGAAATTGATCCTACGACCTGTTTTAATTCCGAAAAATGTTTTAAAAATCATTTTAAATACCCGAAAGCATATTTATGACCCGAGACTTCTTTATAGATGATATGTCATTGATTATGTGATGTATTATGTGTTATACGTGACATGTTGTTTGACTATCGGTCTATATATTCGGTGTTTACTTGGTTATTGCATAGATTTCAATCCGTTAATCGGATTTGGGTAAAACGAAGGGTAGATAGAAGTATGTGTTGAATAGAATCCTGTGAGTTGATGATTGATAGATGCTTATGTTATGTGAGCAGAAGAGGCAAGGCGTAGGAAAGGGAAACAGGTAGTTGAGGAGTAAGACGATTGAGATTGAAAGCAAGTGCAGGATAATAAGCTAATATCAGGCAAGTGTTCTGAACTTTCTCGAGATATTGTAATTCTTGATAGTCTTATTGACATTGCAAGTGCTTTGAAGCACGGAAACCTAAATCCTGATTTCAGTTATTGTTCTTGAGCTATGAACCATATTCTTTATAATCCATTGATTATTGTATACCCAAACAAGAACCACAAATCTGCGATACTACTCCACAAATACATACAAACTAAATACCAGATACTGAACTAAATTAATATATACTCAATCCATGATATCTTATGCTTTGAAAGACCAAATCCTTGAAACCCTGAAACGTTGTTTCCTTTATTATCCAATTCTTTCATTACCCAGCATTCAAGCTTTGAAAGTACCTTGTTGATCCTTACAAGGATTGAAACCCTTTCATTGTTAAACATTTATTATTATTAATGATTTCGGTTATTGTTTATTATTGCATATTCTGTTATTATGTTAGAATTGGATTGTTTTTATAAAATTGTGGACCAGATTCGTGGTCAGACCATATAATGGTCAAGTTAGGCCAATGTGTGCCTTGGATCCAGTAGTTAGAGCAATGATGTGTGCCTTGCTCGGGGTTAGTGCGTGACTGATAAGCAGCCTAACCTTGATTTTTAAATTAAAAGTATAATATCCAATTCTAAATCATAATCCATTGTTCACTTGATATCATAAACATATTCACCTAATGATCATTATTCTCAGTTTTGTCATTGTGACTTGTTGAGCTAGTTAGCTCATTCGTGCGATGTTGTTTATATTCTTTCCAGTTAAAAAGGAACCAGTTGGTAAAGAGGATCCCCAGTCCAGCGCGAGAGCTAGGGGTTCAGGTTGAGAAAGCTGAGCTAGTAGGCTTCTTTTGGAATAATTTAAGTTTGTAAAAGTTTGTAATAATGTTTAATACTCAGTTTAAATTTGAAATAGTTGGGATTTGAACGGTTTGTAATATATAGTGTGTTTGGCTTGTGTGCATACTTTAACCTGTTGCGGTCCGTGGTGATTGGTAAGTAGGGTCATTGTATATATTATTATTATCTTTATTATTGTTATAAGCAGGTTATAATTAAGGTGTTTGTGTGGACCCCAAACTTCTGACCCGGGTTTGGAGGGCGCCACAACGCCACCTAATCATGTGATGTATGCCATATGGTATGAAAGACTGGCCATCTTAAGTACCAATGCGGTTGTCTCATTCATATTCAAATCCTTGTTTCTTTTTTCTTTTCAACTCTAATTTTTTTTTAAATTGTGAATCATTTTAGTTACTTCGTTGTACTGTCATTCTTTGCAAAAGGTTTTCAAACAGAAATCAACGTATTATGGACCAAGTGGGCAAAATTCCATCTACCTCTCATGCATGGAAAGCAAACAAGGGTATTTGGCGAGAATTGCAAATCTCTAACCCAGTCAGGGATGCACAAAGAATCAAAGGAATCTACTCCAATAAGGAATACGTCTTTGAGAACGAGAAAATGCGACTTTTCTGTGAAAAATGTTGTTCAAATTACGGACGTGACAACATGGATGATTATGGTAAATACCTTATGCGTTAAAGTATTAAAAGATGTGAGAGAAACTTAATTGTTTATATCTCAAGGGTTTGTTGATGAAATGAAGTACTCTGTTGAATTGATAAGATTATGATTAAAGGACTAGCAAGTCAAGAACGTGTAATTGCTATATAAGTGAATACCAATGATGGAATTGAGATTTCTGGCAATAAGTTATGAAGAATTGATATCATTTGAGACAAGTGGACTTGACATTATTCTAAGGAATGGATTAACTATGGAAGCATGATGCCCAGACAAACCGTCGTGATGAAGAGATAGTCCTGAAGATGTGTAATGAGAATATAATGAGGTATAAAGGAAAAAGGAGGGTTAAGAACTTGTTAACGATGATTATGGTGATCAAGATGTGAGCATTATGGTGATTATGAGATAAATAAAAGTCAGAAGCAAACATTATTTGAAGATTTTATAGCAATTAAGGAGTTATCAATATTTCCTCCCGATAGAGAAATAAAGCTCGCGATTGACGTAGCACCTGAGTCGAAGCCAGTGACCAAGGCCTTACACAAAATGACACTAGTAAAAATGAGGAAGTTAGCAAAGCAGATGCAAGAAATGTTAGAAGAAGAAACAATTAGAACCAGTGCATCCTATAAGGTGCACCGGTACTAATTGTTAATAAAAAAAAGAAAAAAAGATGAAAGTATGAGATTATAGGTCGACTAGCGGAAGCTCGCCAAGTTTACCATCAAGAGCAAGTATCTGTTACCTAGAACCAATGATTTGTTTGATCAAACGAAAGAAGTAAAATACTTTTATAAGATTGATTTAAGACTTGGTATTTCACCAATTGAAGATTAAACATATGGACATATCAAGGATAATTTTCAGAACTAAGTACGGTATTATAAAATTTTTGTATTATCATTTGGATTAACCAATATACCGGTAATATTTGAACTTGATGAACAAAATCTTGAAGGAAGATTCGAATAAGTTGTTTTTATGTTACTTAAAATTAAAAGAGGATTATACATGTGTTTAAGGATAGTTGAAAAGTTGAAGAAGAAAGAAGTTGTATGAAGTATAATTCTTAGCATAAATAGTCAATGTGGAGAAGATCAAAAGAGATTCAGTAGAAACTTAAAGTTACTATGAATGAAAAGAGACCAGAAACACCAACAAAAGTAAGAAGTTTTATCATAGGCAGTTGCTATCAAATTGGCGCAAGATTTCTTGGAAGTTGCAATATCTTGGACGAAGCTAACCAGGAACAGCAAGAAGTTTATATTAAGTAGAGAAGGGTAAAGAAAGTATTTGCGGAGTTAAGTGAAAGAATGGTTACAACACCTCCTTTATCATTTTGAAAATATCAAGGACATCTGGTAGTTATAGTGATGTTTCTCATAAGGGAGTAGGATGTGTATTGATGCCACACAATAAAATTATTGTATATGCATCCAGACAACCAAAACCTTATGAGCAGAAGTATCCTACTCATAATTGAAACTAGCAGTAATAATATTTTCTTTGAAAGATTGGGAAACATGATATGTATGGAGAAAAGTGTAAAATCTATATGGGCCATAAAAGTTTGAAGTATGTACTCACGAGGAAAAGCAAATGTAGAGGCAGGCGATAAGTAGAAAGGTGAGAACGAATATAGAAACTGTATCGGAAGAATTATCTATGAAATTTTAGAAGTTGGAGTTGGAAGTCAGATATATAATCCCAAGAAAACAAGGATGGGTAGTATGACCTTTCAGTCAAAGTAGTTAAGGGAAGGATAAGAAGCTGTTAAAAGAAGATAATGGATCACGATGTTAGCAGTTAATAAGAGGAAATTTATACGCCCAGGAGAACGATCACGATATCCCCAGGTTTTCTTCCAACACTTGGATGCTACAAGTAGAAGGATTAAGAAATGAGATCCCACTGGGAATTCACTATATGAAGTATTGAATTTATTAAAGACATGCCAAGATATACGGAAATTTAAAGAAAAATAATGATAACCAGGTATAAGAAGGAAACTTCAAGATGGATTAGGAAGTGTTGGACATGTCAAGGGATTAAGGCAAAATATTGGAGGCCTCGTGGATAAGGCAGACCCAGGGAGTGGTTTCATAAGAAGCGAATCGTAAGGTCTACCAGTAATGTTGATAGAGAAAAGGAATGAAATTATGAGGTTACGTACTGATTGTCGGGAGCTGGACAAAACAACAAATTAGAGTGACCCCTACAAAGAATAAATTACCTACAAAAACTAATTCATGAAGTGTGTCATGTCTCAAAAATTAACTTAAGATCCGACCTGAGAACCTATCAGAGATTATGATTAAAGTGAGTTAAGAGCATTACAAGCTCTCGTGATATTATGTGAAATAACAAGTGTACCAGGTGATTATAAGAAATTAAGGAACATGGTGTATAAGGAGTACTTAAATAAGCAAACTGTATTTATTAATATCATCCTCAGCTACTCAAAGAATAAGAAAGTTTGCGTGAAATGCCCAAGGATTTTTCTCCAAGGATCAGAAGGAAAGCAACTATGCGCTGAGTTTTCAAGAATGAAATTTTGAAGAAGATTAACAAAAGAATCTGATTAATCCCTTAATAACCACCTGAGCAAAGTCGTATGGTAACAGATGCCTTATGCCGACAGAAAGGATTGGATGTAATTAAGATCACCGAGGAGTTAACAAACGAATTGGAAAGAGTGGGATATGAAGTCCAAATACCTAAAAGTGTTAATAAGTGAATATATGAGATTATTTTTCAACCTTAACGGATCAAAATGAATAGAAGATGTTTAAATGTCTGGAAGCTGAAGTTGAAAATGAGCACCGCCTATCATCCTTAAACGGAGAGTCAAAGTATGAAAGTGATTCAGGAAATGTAAGATATGTGGAGAGATTGAGTTTTAAGGAAACATTGGAATGATTATTTATCATCGATGTCAGCTTTGGAATGCCACTTTACCAAGCTTCATGTGAATGCGAGTGTAGGTCCCCATTTTTATTGAGATAAAGTGAGAGAAAGGAAGTTGTTAAATTTTAAGTTAATTCAACACACCAAGAGCGTAGTGCTATTGGTTGAAGCAACTCGGAGTAGACAAAGGAAGAAGGCGAAATTGTATCGAAAGAGAATATGAGTATAGAAATAGGACCAGTAGTGTTAGTAAAAGTGTCATCTTGAAAGAGAACAGATAAATCTAAATAGAAGGGACATATCATGCCCTAAAATTAGTGAACCATTCGAGGTATTGATAGATATAAATAAAAGTTGTTCATGAGTTGATATTACCGTTACAAACGTGTGTACATATAATATGTTTGACCCGATAAAGTTAAAGCGATAAGTATTTGATTTGAATTAAGTGATTGATCAGGAGCCAATAGGGCTCTTGTCCAAGTTTGTTTTGCGTATAGTAATCAATCAAATTCTTGATCATTAAAGACGAGTTCTTGGAAATGAGAGTATATCCATAGTAAGTACGTTTGAAACCCTCAAGTAGAAGAGCCTACTTGGGAACTAGAGTCAGATATGCTTGACAAATATCCTCACTTGTTTACTCAGATTAGATTCTGAGGACAAAATCTTTTTAAGGGGGGAAGGATATAACGACTCGTGTATTTTTGAATTATTTAAATATGTGATTATTATGGAAATTATTAAATAAAATATGTGTCTTGGTTTTGACAGCAGTGTGTTGGTATATACTATTTGTCCGTGATTTATTGGTATAAAGGATTGGAATGTGCAGTGAAAAATTTTGTTTTATTGTTCTGTTTTACTTTTAAAAGGTGATTTTATTACAATTTTAAATCCGTAAATATTTGGATTGTCTCTAAAATTTGTTTTATGATTTTATAATTATAATAATTATTTTTGGGATTTTACGAAATTTAGATATCAATATTTTATCAATTATTTAACCCTGTATGATTTTCTGATTACATTTAATTGTAAAATCTGTATTTATTTCCAGAATTCTTTAAAAATTATAAAACTCATGATTATTTAAGTTTGGAATATTTCGAGAATTTTAAAATTATTTTGGAAATTTTAAGGATTAATTTCACCTGCACGTTATTTCGTTAATTGTTAAAAAGCAGGGACAAATTGCATTTTAGAAATTGTTTAAAAATTCCAAAATTTATGTTTTTATTAAATTCGGGATAGTTATAACATTTTAAGATTATTATCGTAATTTTCCAAATTTGTTTTAAGTGCAACTTAATTCGTTAAATTGCAAATTTCGAGCCGAAACCGGACTTTCGGGGAAGGGCAGGACAAATGTCTGATTATTAGGCTATGGGTTGACACGTGTCTATTTTATGTTGAGCCATCACTATAACATATTTTCAATCATACAACTATTTTTTTACCGTTGTGTGACAAGTATGTTTTCCATTGTCTATCCAACACTCGTGTGATTGAACTTGAGACAATGGTTGTTTTTACCATTGTATAAAGAGAGGTTAAACAACATGTTAGAGTACTTGTGTTAACATAGAAGACACAACAGTTATTCTAAACAAACCATTGTTGAAACTTTTTTAAACAACTGTTTCTTTATTCAACTATTGTCTAACTAACTTAACAACAATGGTTTTTCTTCAAAACCATTGTAGTTAATTTATTTGATATTTTCATAAACAACACTTTATAAACTTCTTTTTAATTAGTTAAAATGGTTGTCATGATTTTTGTTTAAAAGACAATGGTGTAAAAGATTTAAACCATTGCAAAGAATATCAAAAGACAACAGTTTTTATAAAAAAAATATGTGCACTGAGCCGTACAATGGTTTTCATCATTTTTAAGTGGGTTTCACATAACCGTTTACAAAAATAATCTCATTATTTAAAATAAATTAATTTTAAAATATAATAATATTATAATAATTCAATTGTTATTTCACAATTGAAATTAAATTTGTAATACTAAGGTTCTTTACAAGAATTACAACTTTAACTTAAAATCTATTTCTAAACATGCTCATTAAGGTAAACAATAACTAATTTGCAACATTCACACTAGTCATGTGTGGCCAGGTTTACTCTCTGGTGATGGCACTCCTCCTCTGTCTACTACTGGTTTTCTTCTCTCTCCCGGTGCTTCCAACTCTCTTTTTTTGCCCATTTACTGGTCTGGCACAATCTGTGGTCCAACTCCCTCTACGCTTGATGCAACGGGTAAATTCAGTTGTGCCACTGTTGATTGTGGCTCGGGAACTGTAGAATGTGTTGGCACTGGCTCCATTCCTCCAGCCACTCTAGCAGAGTTCACGCTAACCTTAAACCCCTTCATAAAAAATCCTACCCATATCATAAATGCATTAACCTAGTGTAAATGTGTGAAGTAATCTATTTACATGATCCAGAGCCCCCACAAACATCTAAAAAACTAAAGTAAGCATCTAATTATAGTGCAATTTACAAAACTAAAAAAAATAAGTTGCATATCCATCGAACAAATTTATGATCCTACATTGCAAAATATAATAAATTAACAACAGGATAGAGCCGAAAAGTTAAGATAAGATATGCTAAATAACTTAGTTATGAACGGTATCTTTGAATTTCTCCTCGTCCAAGAATTGCTGTATCAGGAAAACTAGTTCCCGACTCAAAGACGACATGTTACCTGCTCCCGGGAATCCCGAGATACGCCAGCAGAATGTAAGACTAAATTGTAGTGTCAGGTGTATTTACCTCGCATTTCATATACAACCCTTATATTTTGTTAAATAGGAATATGGGCTGACTACTCTCATAGCATAACATAGAAATTGTCGACTGTCGATGTAAGTGAAGGTGTTTTGTACAATCATTTTACTGAACTATATTTATTTGAAAAAGCAAGTGTCACTTGGTCACTTAATCTAGTCTTGTTGGGAATCTGATATTCAATAGTATCACTTTTAAAAGAGTAAAGCACTTAGTTATCTTACGATTGATTTATTTGAAGTACAGAGATGATGACACAAAAAGTAGAATAAGATATATAAATTCCAACAAGTAATAATTAGTGCAACCAAACACAGACTACAAAACATCAGAGTTGACTCTATGAAATTTCATTGGTTCATGATTGCCTCCAGTTATATTTATTCTATTTTTGTGTTACCTATACTTATCCAATTCGCGCATCACAATGATTATACTAAATATGATGATGTTAAATAATATTACAAGAGAATATGAGCTAACCTCCATGGCATTAATCTTCTTTAGTGATGGTTTTCTTTTTGCTACATCATCTTTAATTTCAATGTCTGAAGAACCTTTCATAGGTTGCTTTGATTTGGCACAAAAGGAAAACTTATCCAGAACCATGCAGATAGCCTTGACCAATTGTGACATGTTACTTGACTGCATATTTAGACAAATATTAATCAGGTTGAAAGTGAGATAAACAAAGTAATAGTTTGCATGTCAACAGAATCTTAAACCAAACTAAGATTGAGATAAACAAAATCATTGTTTAACCAACTAGAAAACTGTAATGCCACTTGCCAGGATACCTTAATAACAAATACAGGCATCTTTTGAAATTTAGCTACAATGTGGATCCAAGGATTATGTTTCAGTTCAGAACTAGTTGCTAGAAGGCATCTTCCAGGCCAATGTCCTCTGTGACATATATTTCATCCTCTAGACCCATCACTACTGCTACCTGTTGTAGCTCAGCTTCCTAGATCTTAAAAACAAATACAAAAATTAATCACTTTTCATAGGGTTCATGTTTAAGTTAAAAACAACAGACTCCAGTATTTGACCTTTAGTCTTACTTATAACAACTACTAGCTTACAGCCCCCTCCAAACTATCACTAAACTCCAACAATTAATCTCATCGTAACAAACAAATAAACAATACCAACTAACCACAATCAGAATTTACCTTACCAAGAAGAAAGACACAAACTTTCCTACAAAATGAGCATGTAAGCAACCCAAGATTTATCTAAAAAGCATTAAACAGAAAAACAAACAAAACCCATTAACACTAACTAAAATGGGTCATCAAAGAATCAATCTTTATCTCATTTCCACATACCAACAAAAAAAATTATTTGCTCTAAATTAGCAAGAAACAATAAAAGCCCATTTCAGATCCACACCCAATAATTCAAATTGCATGTAAAATAAAGATAAGGTTTGAAAAAAGAAGCTTACATTAAATGAATTCCTGATCGAAAATAGCCTCAGCTTCAAAATCCAGAGCTACATCTCCAACCAGAGGAGAAGCAAAGCTTATTATACACCCAGTTCTAAAAAAGACCCATCTCAAAATATAATATAAAATTGTAAAGGACTCAATTAACTTACTAATTCCAGCGAATTAAAGATTGGGCTCCTCTTAAAAACCTCTAATCAAACTAATTATAAAACAAATTACAACTAAGATTTTGAATAACTCAAAATCGACCAAGATTAGGGTTCTTAAGCTCTAGATTGATTGTATAGAAGAAACAAGAAATTGAAACAGATGAGGAAAATAGATGCCAGATAGATGGCAAGAGGGGAGTGTGAGAGGCGATGAAGTGATGTGATTGTTTGTGTGCGAGAGGCCGAAGAGATAGGGCTATAGTGAAAAGTGGAAACCGGGAACAAGAATTTGGTAAGGGGGAAACAAAAATTTTCATTCAATCAAAGGGGGAAATATCGTGTAATATATGATTAATTTTAATTTTAATTCATGTGTATTTACATTATTTTTTTAATTTTATTATATATTAGTGTAATTAGATAATTTTATGTTTTATTGTTATTGTACTACATGTTGAAAAAAATATTCAGTATTCATATGATACATATTTTACAACACGTTAAACAAATCTAGTTTTGGAAACTAGTATTTTTCTGAATATTCACGTTCCAAGCATAATTTTTGTATACATATCATGCAAGATGAATATGAAATATTTTTATAAGTTTTTCATAAGACTAAAATCAAGATCTTGGTATGTTTGGATCATCAAAAAAACCATTTTAAAAAATAATTTTGTGAATCGGGAACGAGTCTCGTTGTCGGGAGTGGTAGTTTTACTAGAATTTTCTAGTCCTCACATGCAAGATAAATTTTAAATTTGTTAATAATTTTTTATATAACTAAAATTGACATATCTTAACATCCGTACGGTTGGATCGTCGAAAAAATAATTTTAAAAATTGATCTTGTAAATTGGAAACGAGTCCCGTTGTTTGGAGGGGTACTTTTACTGGATTTTTCTAATCCTGACATGCAAGATGGATTTCAAATTTGTTAATAATTTTTTCATATGACTAAAATTGATATATATTAACATCCGTATGGTTGGATCGTCGAAAAAATCATTTTAAAAATTGATCTTGTAAATCGGGAACGAGTCTCGTTGTTTGGAAGGGTACTTTTACTGGATTTTTCTAATCCTAACATGCAAGATGGATTTCAAATTTGTTAATAATTTTTTCATATAACTAAAATTGATATATATTAACATACGTATGGTTGGATCATCGAAAAAATCATTTTAAAAATTGATCTTGTAAATCGGGAACGAGTCTCGTTGTCGGGAGTGGTACTTTTACTGGATTTTTCTAATCCTGACATGCAAGATGGCTTTCAAATTTGTTAATAATTTTTTCATATGACTAAAATTAATATATCTTAACATCCGTATGGTTGGATCGTCAAAAAAATCATTTTAAAAATTGATCTTGAAATCGGGAACGAGTCTCGTCGTCGGGAGTGGTACTTTTACTGGATTTTTCTAATCCTGACATGCAAGATGGATTTCAAATTTGTTAATAATTTTTTCATATGACTAAAATTGATATATCTTAACATCCGTACGGTTGGATCATCGAGAAAATCATTTTAAAAATTGATCTTGTAAATCGGGAACGAGTCTCGTTGTCGGGAGTGGTACTTTTACTGGATTTTTCTAATCCTGACATGCAAGATGGATTTCAAATTTGTTAATAATTTTTTCATATGACTAAAATTGATATATATTAACATCCGTACGGTTGGATCTTCGAAAAAATCATTTTAAAAATTGATCTTGTAAATCGGGAACGAGTCTCGTTGTTTGGAGGGGTACTTTTACTGGATTTTTCTAATCCTGACATGCAAGATGGATTTCAAATTTGTTATTAATTTTTTCATATGATTAAAATTGATATATATTAACATTCGTACGGTTGGATCGTCAAAAAAATCATTTTAAAAATTGATCTTATAAATCGGGAACGAGTCTCGTTGTTTGGAAGGGTACTTTTACTGGATTTTTCTAATCCTGATATGCAAGATGGATTTCAAATTTGTCAATAAATTTTTCATATGATTAAAATTGATATATATTAACATCCATATGGTTGGATCGTCGAAAAAATCATTTTAAAAATTGATCTTGTAAATCGGGAACGAGTCTCGTTGTTTGGAGGGATACTTTTACTGAATTTTTCTAATCCTGACATGCAAGATGAATTTTAAATTTGTTAATAATTTTTTCATATGAATAAAATTGATATATCTTAACATTCGTATGGTTGGATCATCGAAAAATTCATTTTAAAAATTAATCTTGTAAATCGGGGAGGAGTCTCATTGTCGGGAGTGGTAATTTTACTGGATTTTTCTAATCCTGACATGCAAGATGGATTTCAAATTTGTTAATATTTTTTTCATATGACTAAAATTGACATATCTTAACATCCGTATGGTTGGATCTTCGAAAAAATAATTTTAAAAATGAATCTTGTAAACCGGGAATCTCATTTTATATAGTAATACTTTGACAATGGTTTTCTTGAAACACCATTATGTAAAGCTAAACTAAGACAATGCTTTTTTTCATTATAAAACCGTTGTGTAAGCATATCAGCTTTTTTCAATCTAACGGCTAATATCTAATCTCATTTCAATCAATGGATGTCATTCCGACACTTCAGCAATCCGAGTAAAAAGATTACAACCTATCATGGGGTTCCACCTCATCACGTGGTGCCCATTGAAATTATAAAATAACTATTTTAGAAAATTGTTTTATTCCATTGTATGAAGGTTTCTAAGACAACCCTTCTAAAAACTGTTGTGTGAATTACACAATGTAATATCTAAAAGCTTGTATGAGACCAACTCATACAACATTTTTTTAAACATAAAAACGTTGTATAAGAATTCAACTATTTTTCAATCTAACGGCCGATATCAAATCTCATATCAATGAAGGACTCTCATTTCACCACCTCAGCAATCCTTGTGAATGATTTACCACCTATCACGTGCTGCCACCTCAATATGTAGTACCCATTAAAATTCCTCAGACAACTGTTTTATTCCATTGTTTGATGGTTTAGAGGACAACCTTTCTGAAAATCCGTTGTCTCAATTACACAATGTAATATCATAACTGTTGTCTTATATCCCTATACGTTGACATAATAACAACGGTTTGTAATCGTTGTGTTAAAGATCTACAACAACATTATATTTAAAAAACTGTTGTCTGACTCGATGAGAGGATACAACTTGTACAACAGTTTAAAAGAGATGGATATCCGTTGTTTATTCTGGAGCTCACACAACTGTTTGTTCTACAAAATCAATTCACCGTTGTATGATTTTTTTAGGACAACGGTTTTTTTTAACCGGTGTCTGTCAACCGTTGTCTGATTGCAAATTTCTTGTAGTGCATTTTAAAGCGGGGCATTGCAGTGTTGGTAGGAAAAGAAAATAAAAATAAACAAACAAATCATACACAAAGTATTTCCCTGTGCTTGTTTTCATCACTCTCGATCAATTTTCTCTGTGCCTCTCTCTTTATTCACTCTCCCATCCTTATTCCTCCCTCTTCCTTTCTCATTTTCATGTATGTGTTGTCCCCTTCCCCTGTTCAGGTGAGTTCTGCTCCTGCTGTGTTGAATTTCCGGCCGTCGTCCTCTTTTTCCGGCCATTACTTTAGGTTGGTTCTGTAGGCTGTATATCTGTATATCTATACACCTGTGTATATGTATATGTGGTGTCCAGCTGATTGATTGTGATGTTTCCTGTGTTGCTATTGTGCTATGTTTCTGTTTCCGGTGATTAATTTTCCCCGCCGCCCCTTTGCCGCATGTTTATGCGCGTGTGGCGCGTGTAGGATATCCGGTTGTTGCCAAATGTTACTTGGTTCAGTTAATTCTGAATTTCTTTATTATTGCTTTTGTAGGGAAATATTTGACCGGATTTTGTGAAATAAATAAATTTTGTGCAAGAAATTAATTTATCGGTGAAATTCGTGTGGAAACCCGAAATTATTCGGGCACCGACGAATTTTACCGCCGTCCGCGATGAATTTCGACAAGCGGATGGTGGACGATGATGATATATATCTGAGTTCTAATATTTTGAAAATAAATAAATGAAAATAAAATATGAGTAATAATTAATAATTATGATTGAGTTGGAATTTGAAATTGTATGGATCTTGATTGATATTGTTGGTCTGAAGCAGTGATTGGATAATTGTTGCGATTGTTGTGTTTGAGATTTGACGTCAATTGATGTTTCGACGGGTAGTCCGATAAATAAAGGAGACGCTGCCCGATTTTCGGGAAATTGAATTACGTAAATATGGGAACGTATCCGATGAATATCGGGACATCGAGAGACTATATATATATATGTGTGTGTTTTATACGAAACTCGGTGGTGCGATGTGATGAACTATGTTGCCAAATCGATAACCCTGATTTTGTAAAATAAAGAATATATGTATTTTCCGAAAACGAACACCGAACTGATTTTCGAGATTGTGAACCCTATTTGTTGCGTCTCTTAATATAATATACATAATTACGAGTCGGTTTTGAATATCGTGGGGTAAAATTTGTATCGAGGATATGTCAAGCATACCTAGACGTCTAACGTAGGGTATTTCGACCCTGTAGGTTATAGTCGGGAACCTGAAAGTGGACAATGGACAAAAGATAACCTAGTGATCAGTTGGCGAGCTCAGTAGAGTTTCAACAGAAAAACCTGAGTGTCGAAGTCGAATCCAATGGGATCTAGGGGATAGACAATAAAGCCTAAACGACAGAGTCGACCCAGAGTTGATTAGTAATAGTTGTAAAGCCCTGTAAGGCAAGTCGTTCTGAACCTTTCTTCGAGATATATTGCAAATATTTATGAACTTTCTCATAACATGTTGTTATTACTTAAAATAAATCATGTTTTATATTGCAAGTGTTTTAAACTATTTAACCTTGAACCCCGATTTTCTTGATCTTGAGCCATAAGCCCTGTTCTTTGTAAACCATCATTTATTGATTATCAGATACCAAGCCACCCAAATATGACACTGCTCCCCAAATGTATAACTACCAAACACCAAACACTAAAGCAAAATTGTTTGAAAACACATAAACTTTTATACTTCAACCATTCTTTATAACATCAAAGAATTATGCATTGAAAAACCATTATTTGTCTAATACCTAATCCTTTTACAGGCTGAAAACCATTTCTCGTACATACCTTGATATACCTTTATGATACTCGTGAATCACATTGCATTTTTATACCAATGCTTTAATACTGTTGATTATGATCTGGCTTATTGAATTATATTGTTTATTATACTGAATTGTTTTAGAATTGGATAGTTTTCTTTAGGTGGACCATATTCGTGGTCAGACCAGATTCGTGGTCGAATTAGGCCAATGTGTGCTTTAGATCCAGTTCGTAGAGCAGAGGTGTGTGCTTCGCTTGGGGTTAGTGTGTGACTGATCAGCAGCCTAACCTTGGTTTTTAAAACTTAAAATGAGTATCCAATTCTAATAATTAGTTAAAAAGAAACTTGATTCCTCTAAATTATCTCACTTGATCATTATTTTGACTTGCTGAGCTAGTTAGCTCACTGTTGCGAATCTTTTTATGTATTCTACAGTTAAGAAGGATATGGTTGATAGCAAGGTTTCCCAGTTCAATGTACGAGCTAGGATTCCAGATTGAGTTGGATCGAGCTAGCAGGAGCTTATTGCGATAGTGAAATAGTAAGATTGTAAGGATAATTTTATTGTCAGTTGTAAGTTAAATTAGTTGGGATTTGGTACGTTGTAATAAAAATTAAGTTCATGGCTTGCTTTCATACTTTAACCTGTTGCGATCCGTGGTTATATAAAGCAGGGTCATTGCAATTAATATTTCATATGCAGGTTGATATATTGTGTTTGTATTGTGAACCCCAAAATTCTGACCCGGGTTTCGAGGGCGCCACATTAGTAGTTAATTTAGTCTAGGTAGGTTTGTTATGTATTGTAATGAGTTTTTTTTGTGAGGACAATGGTTTGATGTTCCTGATGGACTCCTTGGAAAATATTGGAGAAATGTGGGCTTGGAATTTAACTGCACATTTCTTCAGTTTGGATCTGTTCTACCTTTTCAGGTCTCATATAATGAGCTAATGGGGGTACCAGACAGCAATACTGCTTTTCCTTTATCTCCACTTGGTGATGCCTGTTTGAGAAAGGATTTGACTGCTATACATGAAATACTAGAAAAACTCGGGTACAAAGTTAATGAGGGAGCTACAATTGAGGTATATAGTTCTACTTATTATCATCTCCGACAGTGAAGTTTAATTTTGTACAAGATATGTAACTCTATGTATGTCCACTCTCTTTATATTAAAAGAGAATTGATGTTTTAGCCCTTAAACCTTTCAAATACCTTTTTGTCTTGTTAGAAGTTTATTTGAAATATGACATGTTCTTATATTTCATTTATTCATTTCCTGTATATTGGTTTTACATGCTTACTGTATATTTGAAAAATGGATTTGTTACCAGAAACAAAGCAAGGTTGGTTGCAAAAGGTTACTCATAGGAAGAAGGAATTAATTATGAAGAAACTTTTGCTCCAGTTGCAAGACTTGAAGTAATAAGGATCTTTCTTGCATTTGTTGCACATTCAAATTTCATGGTGTATCAAATGTATATGAAGAGTGTATTCCTTAATGGTGAGTTGGAAGAAGAAGTTTATGTGCAACAGCCACCTGGCTTTGAAGACCTAGAATTTCCAGATTTTGTATATAAATTACTCAAGGCTCTTTATGGACTAAAACAAGCACCTAGATCTTGGTATGACACTCTCTCAAAATTCTTGATCAAACATGGTTTCACTAGAGGTACAATTGACAAGATATCTTCTACAAGAAGAATGGTGGTGATATGATCCTAGTTCATATTTATGTGAATGATATCATCTTTGGTTCTACTAATGAAAAGCTATGTCAAAGATTCTCAAAGCTTATAGAGAGTGAATATGAAATTAGTATGATGGGAGAATTAACTTACTTTCTTGGACCTCAAGTTAGTCAAAGAAGTGACGGGATCTTCATCAGCCAAACTAAGTATGTCAAGGATTTATTGAAAAAGTTTTGCATGGTTGATTGTTCACTTGCATCCACACCTATGTCTACAACTACTAAGTTGGATGAAGATAAGAAAGGAAAAAGTGTTGACATCTCAGGTTATAGAGGAATGATTGGATCTTTGCTGTATTTAACTAGTGGTAGACCAGACATTATGTTTGCAACATGTCTGTGTGCAAGATTTCAAGCCAATCCAAAAGAATCTAATTTGATCGCTGTGAAGAGAATTTTCAGATACCTAAAACGGACTCCAAACTTGGGATTATGGTATCCTAAGGGAACAAGTTTTGAAGCTATTAGATACACATATGTAGATTTTACTGGATGCATGGTTGACAGAAAGAGTACTAGTGGAAGCTGTCAGTTTCTTCGATAATGACTTGAATCCTGGTATAGGAAGAAACAACAATCTGTGTCAACTTCCACAACTGAGGCTAAATACATAGCTTCTGGAAGTTGTTGTGCTCAAGTGCTTTGGATTAGAAATCAGCTAATGGATTATGGCCTAGTGTTGCACAAAATTCCAATTATGTGTGATAATAGTAGTGTTATATCTATTGTGGCTAATCCAGTCAATCATTCTAGAACAAAGCACATTGATGTAAAGTACCATTTTATCAGAGAACATGCTGCAAATGGTACCATTGAGCTAATTTTTGTTCCAACAGAAAAACAATTAGCTGACATTTTTACTAAACCTTTGGATGAAGCTACTTTCACTTGACTTATAGGGGAAATTGGTATGCTTAATTCTTCATCCTAAAGGTAAGAACTCATCTAATGTTTTGCAGCAGATTAATTTCTGATAAATCAAAATTCATTTGGTTAGTTAGGAATTAACTGAAATATGAATTATAAATATTTCAGATTTCTCTGCATATTTATTTTCATTTTATTTATTGTTAACTTGGAATTTGTCAAATTCTAAGTAAACTATCTCTTTTTTAATTCATATTGTCAATATATGAAGTTAATAAAAGATAGATCTCAAAAACAACAAAGGTATATAGAGAACTCAGTTCTCGATAAGTATAAATGACTTCTCGATAAGACATTTTGAGACTTCTCAAAGTAGTTCTCGATAAGTCAGTTTTGGACTTCTCGAGTAAAACATCTCGATAAGTCATTTTGACTTCTTGATAGAGTTCTCGATAAGTCTTCCATTAGACTTCTCGTGGACACTCGATAAGTTATCATGACTTCTCGATTGACTACTCAAATGGACATCTCGATAAGTCGCTTTATGACTTCTCGATAAGTATTGTAGAGTTCTCGAGTAATCTATTTGAGTTCTCTACAAGTATATTTACACTTATCGATAACTCAGACTGAAATAATTTTATTTAATAAATTATTTTCAGTATGATACTTTTGATAAAAATTATTCTGATTTTATTTTGATTTATTCAAATAAAATTAGGAAATAATTCAGTCCATTCAGGACAAACTGGGTATTTATTTGACATCTCGACAAATCATTTTCTATTTCTCGATAAAAGTCAGGAAAATTACAAATCGATATGTATCTATTCTCTATATATGAGTTCTCGATAAGCAAATTCCAAACATCCATTTTTAGTTCTCGATAAATCATTTACCTTTTACTATAAATACCCAGACATTTTGACATACACCTCTTTACGCTTTCGAGATCTCTAAGTGACCTAATTTTTCCAATTCTCAACCGCTCTCTCTCGTTTCGAACTCTTTCTCTCTACTTTTTCCTACCCAATCAAATTTAGACTATTTCAATGGCATCAAACACAGTTACACCTTTCATCCCAAGGGAAGGCACCAATTACCTCGCTTTTACTGATGCAAATCAGGCTCCTGACTCTTTCAAGAGTTTTGTGAATTTTCTTTCTGAAACTTAGCAGGTACCTTGACAGCAAATCCAGTTATGTACTTGGATGTTCTGGGAGATTTTTGGAACACGGCTGTGCTAAGGACTGTGGTGCATGAAAACCAGGTTGTATCTATTGTGGTAAATTGCTCCATTAGAGGCCAGCAAGTGGAATTTTCTGAAGATGATGTCAATGTAGCTTTGGGCATCCCAACTAGAAACTTGGTGGAGGTTCCAACATAGGATGAGCTAGCTGAGTTCATGGACTTCGTCAATTATAGTGAAAGAATCAACCTGGCTAGCCTGAACAAGAAGTTTCTCAGGAGATAATGGTTTTTCTTGTTTGACCCTACTGTGAGGGCCTTCACATGTAGAAAGACAGGGTATGACAACATCTCTAGTGTTGTCCAGAAGCTGGTGTTCTCAAAGGCCCACAACAGACACCTCAATATAGGTCATCTTATCATGGAGGAGCTCAGCACCAGGCTCATTATGCCTTTGACGGCAAGAGGTAAAGAAATTTTTCTTCCTAGATTTATAATGTCTACTTTAAATCATAAAGTGCATGACATTCATATGCTTAATGGTATAGATATGACTAAAATAGGCAACTGTAAGTAAGTGTCCAAAGTTCCTTTTGGTTCACTTACTACAATAAATAAGGTACCTGTAAGTCTTAAACTCACTTCATTTATGATTCAGAGATTTAAGACTTACCCTTACCCTATGCCTGACATGAGGTCTAATGTTGAATCTAGTACAGTAACGGTCCACGTACCTGTGGAAGCACAAACACAGGCCAACCAACAGGGACCATTCCTTCTGTACTAACAGAAGCTAGGAAGCCAACCACTTCATCCTCTCAAAAGGGTGAAGTGAGTAAAAAAAAGAGAAAGCAGGCACCTTTAGCAATAATAAATGAGAGTGGTGAGGATCAAACTGAACAAGAGTCAACCTTGGTCAAGAAAACAAAGAAGGTGAAATAAACTGAACCGATCACGCAAGTCACCTCTGCATCCTCCCAAACAGATGTAGTTGTAAAATAGGGACTTAAACAGACTGTAGAGACATCCTCTCAACATGGTGTCTCTATTGAAAAAAGCATTCACCCTAATGTATCTTGTAAAGAGTCTGCACCATCACTTGCACAAATTCAAGTGTATGAAAGGAGAAAGAAGGATGGCACACACAAAGCGAGCACATCTCTTGAAGCTCCCTTATCCATTCAGGGGGAGCTGTCAAAACTCAATTCTGAAATCCAAACTCTCATTTCTTAAATTTCTTCTTCATACAATGAAGCACTTGAATCTGAATCTCAAGTGTTGCCAATTTCAAGTGACATGGTTCTTGAAACTGTGTTCACCACCCAGAACCAAAATTTAGTTGGTGAGAGGCTACATTTTGGGGTAGACCTTGATGACACCAACACAAACACAGGGATTTCATCAGTTTTTACTGAAGATCCCCTGGTACTGACAAATGCACCTTCATGTGCAAATCAACCTTCATAGGTTGTAAGGTTTGAGGGTAGTACCCTTGAGGGGGAGCTATCTAAATCCTCTCCAATTCAACTGGAGGTTTCTCTTATGGGAACAACTCCCCTCAAAACCCTAGCTAAGATTGCACTCACAATTGAAGCTAGGAGTTTAATTGCCAATGATCCTGCTATGGGGGAGGCAAGTACATCACTTTTATATGACAGTGTTTTGAAAGAAATACAAGGGTGTGAGACTAGAGTACATGAAAGTAACCTAGTTAACTTCCTTACAATTCCAATGGAGGTTCCCACCACAAGTAGAGAATAACAAATTTTCTCAACCACAGATCAGTCTGTAAGTCAAATTGTGACATCTGTCACAGGTGGTTCTATTACAGATCATCCCTCCAACTCTCAACCTTCAACATCCAACCCTTCATAACAACCATCTCACCCAATCCAACAGTGGTTAGAAAATGCTCAATCTCAACCAAGCATTGTGGTTGATCTTCTGGGTGATAAAATTCCAGGTCTTGCTAACATCTCACAGCATCTGCTCACTTTAGACATGACCAATCAAGACTATCAAACAATTATGCTCAGCTATATGAAGATGTTGAAAAGAAAAAGCAGAAAATAGTGAATGAGGCTAAACATGATGCCAATATGGATTCCTGGCTTTCTAAAGACTTCATATTGGAGATGGATCAGGTATTGGTAAGATTCAGGGAGGAATATGTCATAATTTTGGGGAGCAATGCTAAGGTCATGACTCCACAAGAAGTGTATGATGTAGTAAATGAAATCTACAAGGCTTAAATCAAAGCTTTTCAGCTATTTGGTAAAGCACTAGAATTGACTTTGACTGGTCATGAAGACAAGATTAGAAAGATGGTAAGGGAGAAGATGGATGAAATTATTCCTTCACAAGTCAAGATCCAATCACGATTTCAATATTTTGCTAACCAAGTTGTAAGATTTGATCTAGCTTCAGTAGATACAAATGTCAAAAATCTCAGACAATCTTTTGTGGCTTTACATGAGGTGGTTCAACAGTACATTGCAAATTCAAATGACACCAAACTCAAGTTGAATCAACTTCATCAAAGCAAAAATGAGCCTTCAGCTCTTTTGATAGAAAGAATAAAGGAAATTGTGCAAGCTACTTTTGGAACCTCAATCTCTTCAAGCTCTTAGTCACAATCATCAACATCATCAAATCTCCAACTTCAATCTCTACAACAGCAAGTTTTAGCTTTATAGTCCTCCAATGATTCACTCATAGCTCAGGTACAGGCTCTCACTTCTCTAGTGCAGAGTCAACAAAATGACATCAGGACCTTGATAGACTCCCACAAACACCTTCATATGCAGAATTCAGTTAATTTAGGAGCTATCATAGGTACTTTGAATGTTCCTCTACCTGCTCTTCCTGAAGCTGTGAGGCCGGAAATTCCAACTCCACTACTCGTCCCTGCCAACAATACTAAGGGGGAGATGGAAGCTAGAATTCAATAATCTAAGGAAGCTGGCAAATCTAAAGAGACTAGAAAATTGACATCTAGTCACACTGGTCAGAGCTCCTTACAAGCTCAATCATCTAAAGATGTTGGGAAAGAAAGACTTCTAAAAGATGCAGAAGGACCTTGTCAAGATCAAGAATTCAATGAACTTCTAACAGTCTTAAGGGTGTCTCTTCACAACAACTACATCACCTACAAAAGAGCATTGGCCAACAACATCAACTTTATCAGAGTGGTGATTGTCAAAGTTGATAACTTTCTGGAGAAAAGAATTATTACAAATATAAATGACTGTGGCTTGGACAGATGTCTACAGGTGTCTCTCTCCAATCTTCAAACCATCAGAGCATCTGAGCTGGATGTAATTATTGACAGAGTTAATATGGTGATTCCAGAGGACACCGAACTGCTAAATGAACTCAAGAAAGCTCAGATAGCTGCTTTTCCAGAAGCCTATCTTCATCCAAACAAGGGGTGGCCTACATCTGTTCACAATCCATAAAATGCAGGTTCTTCATAGTTCCAAAGAATTGTGTAAGAGGAAATATGAGATTGATAATGTCTCTTGAAACTGATCTCAAGTCCAAGAAAAACAAGAAACTTGAAGATGAGGAGATGATCAGAATCTTGGGGATATATATTCAAAATGCGGATACCATGTTGCCAAATTCACAATTTAACTTAAAAGATGACAAAGATGATGATGAGAAGAAGCAAGATGATCACAAACATTCTGGATCAAATCCAAGTAAGTCTTCTGGAACAACTGGTAGCAAAGAAAAGAAGCAAGATGAGAAAGAGGGATATTATAAGAAAAGATCTGAAGAGAGAAGAAGGAAGAAGAAGGAAGATGGTTCAGAACCAAAGAAAAATGTCCAGTCAATCCAAATTCAACATGCTCAAACCATTAAACCTATAACTCAAACACTCAACTATCTTTGACCTCAAAGCCCAAGTTTTTGTATAAACGAACAGCAAATACCCTACACAAAATACCAATCACATCTAGCTAATCCACCTTAAAGAAAATCACAAACCTACCCTCATTCAAGCCACCAGTCAAAACTGATTACAAATCTGTTGGAAGGAAACTAAATAAACTACAAATTATTGAAAGGGCTATCTGGAATTGTTATGATCAATCTGATTTTCTGCCACAAAATTGGAGCATCACAGATGAAGAATATTTTTAACAGCTGGCTGAAGAAATAGTCAGAGTATGGGTTGTATCTTATACAGAAATCAGGATTTATTATGATAATGGTACCTTCACGCTACTTGGAAGTAACCTAATGGACACACTTTCAACCACAGAATTTAAAAGAGTGATCAGCTTGATGAGAGATAAGGACACAATTACAAGGGCATGGAAGGCTGCATTATGTGTATGGGTGAGAGAAAGGGATGAAAGAAATGCAAGATCAACGACTGAAAAGGAAGAAAAAGATAGAAGATATGCATAAGAACTTGCAAGAATTGAACAAAGATCAAATGAGCTCAAAGCAAAGGGGTTGAGCAGACTTTCACATGATGGATATTGTTTGAATATAAAGGTTGGCAGATTTTCAAGAGTTGGAGCAGGTTACCTGAATGGTTATCATCAGATGAGTGGCTTAAGCATATGGAAGCTCTAAGAGGTACATAAATCATTGAAGAACTACGAGTGCTAGTAACTCTTCAGGACCTTATTATAAAAGAGCCAGGCTATGAGGACTTCACGTAATGGATGTATCAATCAAACTCATATAATCAATTTATGTATAAAAAGTTGTACTTGTATTTTTGTCAATTTTTATATAATATATATTGTTTCATTGTAACTTGGGGTTAGTCTTGCCAGACATGAATTTTTGATAAACAATTTTCTCACAAATTGGGGGTGATTGTTGTGCAAAACATGCTTATACTATAACAAGACTAAGTCAAATTAACAGCCCAAAAAATTAGTTGTATGATAATCTATATTTGTATTCTGTATTGTATTACTTGAGTGTGTAGAAATGTCAAAGATTAGACTGGAGAATTTTTCTGTAAATAGTCTCAAGCCTAATAATAAACTATGGAAGAAAATCAAGAAGATCATGCCTAGAGAAATTGTGAAGAAGCTTGGAGTTGAATCAAACTATTTTGGGAAAAATATTCTAAGTCAAGATATCTACAAGTCACAGATCAAGTCATATAGAGAAGTAATTCGAGAACTCTAGAATGACTTATCGAGAAGTCCAAATTGGCCTATCGAGAGGTCCTAGCGATATCGACAAGTCAAATGAAGATATCGACAAGTCACTTTGCATATAAAGAACTCGGAGATATCGACAAGTTCAAATGAAGACATGAAGATTGGAGATATCGACAAGTCAAATGTTTCATTAGAGATCTTAGAGATATCGATAAGTCAATATGCCTATAGAGATCTCAGAGATATAGACAATTCATTTCTACATGCAAAGTTTTGGAGACTTCGACAAGTCAATGTTACCTCGAGAACTTAGAGACCTCGCCAAGTCAAAGCTACCTCGAGAACTCAGAGACCTCGAAAAGTTAAAACACTTATAGAGAACTAAGAGATCTCGATAAACCATTATACTTATCGAGATGTCAGTTTTCTATAGATGAAAATGGAGATCTCGATATGAAGCTCAAAGTATAGAATGCAGAAAAGTTAAATATTCAAGATTATCAATCAATAAACAATCTAATCACTTTGATTGAAAAGTCTACAAAAGTAGTTTCAAGAGTTCAAGATCAAAGGCCAAGATTAACTGACAAAGGAAAATCACGGATTCATAGTATTTGTAAAGATACACTAGGCCAGAAATGCAAAGCTTTAGGGATAACTTAAAGTACGGTTTATTACATTCTATTGCATGTTGTGTAAACCTGTGTTTACTAATCTATAAAGTAAACATCGTTCCTTTGTTTTTAAGAGTATCAAACAAATCAAGAATTTCTTGTAACTCTCTCAAGGAAGAAGCTGAGTTCTTTACTCACAAAGTACCCAGGATTTGTAGCAAAACACTAGCTTGATTTTAATACAAAATTAAGTGAGTTTTGAAATATTGTGTGCACTGTTTATTTTCAGTTAACATAATATTGTTGCATTTCTTATCTGCTTTGTTCACCAACTAACAAACGTTCAAAAAGCCTTAAAAATATTCAAAACACATTCACCCCCCATGTGTTGTATTCATTACCTAACAATGATTCAACACCCGAATATTGAAAAATTAAGTCAATTTTATTTTCTACATGTGAGGAAAGTTATATAAAGAATAAAAGCAAATGGTAGCTAAGAAACATGAAACTTAAGCTAAATCAACAATATCAAGGACAAATGTGTACCCAAAGATCATCAAATGTTACATATGTCAAAATAACAATCCAGTAGTTAGACGTGACAAACTATAATAGATGTAGAAATCTCTAATAACTTTTAATGTTTCATCTTTTATAATATAGTATAGATAAGGGGTGTAATCATTTAAGATTTTAATGGATTGGTAAGAATTCATGGATTTTATTAAATTTTCTAAATTCGTTGATTCTTTAAATTCCATGAAGAATTGTATATTGATTTTTTAAATTCTACACTAATTTCGATTGATTTTAATGAATTGATTTATCAAGATTTTGGTGGACTAAATAAAATCCATGAATTTTATTGGTTTAATTTGTTATCATTTATTGTATTTCAAAATTTCACGTATCAACTAATAACAATATTATAGTTCAAAATAAATAACAAGATTCAAAAAACAAGTTTAAGTCATCAGTCATTCTCGTATGTTCCTCACACTCGTTATATTATTGTCCATCAACTTCTTCATTTATTTCGGTCCTTTGTTGTTGTTGACTTGATATAATTGATTCAAGTTTATTATACTCTTCGTGCTCGAATATCGGTCATCTCATCATGTCTCACTATAAAAAGAAATTGTATGATATAAAATTCAATATTAAAATTAAATTAGCCTATAATATCACTTATTAAATTTCAAGATATTATAAAATTAATAATATATACATATGTAATTATATGATATTAGGATTTGTTAACAATGAACGAGTGTGTTCATTAGAATTTAGAAGTAAACATGTTTAATAAGAGGACGGTTCTTCAAAACTGTTCAAGATCTCATAAATTTGGGAGTAAACATGTTTTCATAGAATTTTGATGATTTTAGAAATCTTTCAAAGTCTCATCTAATTTGAATGGATTTCAAAACATGTAAAATATAGTAGCAAATCCAATGAAATCTATCATTTTATTAAATCCAAAAAAATCAATGACTTTTTGAATACTACGAGATTTTAGTGGATTGTTTTCAATCTTGATTGAATACCATCATATTTTAAAATATTTTTGAAATCCTAATTGAATACCCTAAGATATTAAAAGATTTTTTAAAATCCAAATTGAATACCTTCAAATTTTAATGCATTAACTAAACTTCATATTAAATACCCTTCGAATTTTAAATAATACTCATTTGCCATTTGTAAGAAGGGCTAAAATTCTGAGTTGAATGCCAATTTTGGATCTAAATTATTTATGGCAAAATGAATTTGTTAGTACACTACAAGAAACATGGCTTTTACTAACCGCCAAATCGGTCGTTATAAGGACAAAATCGACCGATATTCACGAATAACGACCGGAATCATAACGGTCGGATGATCCCTGATCGCTATTTATTTTTTTAGTTAAATTTTACGTTAACTGACCCGGACTACTACCACGTGTGCAAGTCACATGTTGGGGCCCATCTAATGTGGTTTGGCCCACGACCTGACATGTTAGTGCCACATTGGGCCCACAAACACGTGGCTTGTACCTCAATTTAACACGCAAACTCCGACCGGGTATTCCAACCACACTTCGATTATTTTAAATCTATTACGACCGTCAGTTGGTCGACATAATTGATTGGTATAAGAAGCGACTGAATTGGGTAAAATCCAGTAATGACCAATATATACCAATCGGTAGGGAAGGAGACAGTCGGTATTGTATGAATACAGTCGGTATAGGTTGCCCAAAAATTATTACTTTTAGTCATTACTTGTTCTAGTTTGTCGGTATTGATGCAATTTATTTTTCTAATTAGGCTTGCAGTCGTTTCTCCCCGTATGCAATAATATTACAATCATAGCTTCAAGTAACTCTGCGTACAATACCAGCTTCAAGCAAATTACAATCCAAACCAACAATTTACAAAAATTCTACAATCATAAATAACAAACCAAATACAATAACTAATATATATATAAAATATAACGTAATTCAAATATAAAAAAATCAACTGTACGTTCAAGATAAATATATACTTGAACAGCCGTATGTTCAACAAACAATAAAACTATACTTCAAAGCAAACAAAATATTAATTACGTCTCATTTCATGCCATTTTCGCCGTCTTGTTGAGCCCTCCTTATTACCTAAAACATGTACGAGGTTAAAATGTTTTAAAATAACACATCATAAAATTTAAGTAGTGTATCTATAAACTAGTTGTTATTATATGATCACGTAGAGTATTTCTTTTAAGCTAGTATTCATTGATGATTAATCGTGTTATAACAGAAGCAGGAAAGATTATAATAAATGTAAAGAAAAGAACAAAAATAGGCAGAAAAGGAAATTATACGTTTAGGTTATACCCCCGGAGAGTTTATATAATACTCTCTAGGCGGTTACAGAAAGCCCGGAAAAATAGGCCCAAAACATATAACATTATCGTAAAACATATGATACTGTTTGGGACATATACCGATTTAAGGCATATTCTAACAAATTACCACCTTGACTTGAATTCTCTCATAAAAACAGATATATCAGATGCACCATAATAATTCCAAATATACTAGAAAAAACTCTTATGCCTCAGATTTTGCCCAAAAAGGGTAATTAACAAATCCCAACATTTAGTAAGTTCAAACAATGTTGAAACTTTTTATGTGGAACCGACTTGGTGAGCATATCAGTTGGGTCGTTAGCTGTACCCATTTCGTTCACCATGGTTCTCTTCTCATTTCTCAGAAAATGATATCTTATATCTTATGTCTATGTGCTTAGTCCACTCATGATGGGCTAAGAAGAGTTTTCATTTATTTCTTTCATCTCAAACTCAGCACGAAGAAGACACTTCAACTTCTGAACATCAGACTTGTTCTATGCAGTTATTAATATATCATCCACATACATGTTCAAATAAATCAAAGAACCATTTATTGTCTTACTATAATAAACACAATAATCATACGGACTCCTGGTGTAGCCAATACCTATCATATAACTGTCAAATTACTTTTACCACTCCCTCAGAGACTGTTTTAGTCCATACAAGGACTTTAAAAACTTGCCAACATTGTCTTATTGACCAGGAACCTAAAAACCATCTGGCTGAGTCATGTATATCTCCTCTTTCAGCTCTTCATGTAGAAAAGTTATCTTCACGTCCAATTGTTCAAACTCCAGATTCTAATGTGCAACTATTAAGCACCCTATGCAAGTGTGTCAGACCATTGGCAAAAATATCTCATTGTAGAGCTACTCCCTCTTATTGAATGAACCCTCGAGTTACTAACTTAATTTTATACTTGATACCCTCATCAAATGTTTCTACTTCCTTCTTCTTGTAGACCCATGTACAAGTGACAATCTTTATGTCTCGAGGTCGCGTGACCACTTCCCAAGTCTTATTCTTCTGAAGTGACTTAATTTCGTCTCCCATTGCAACAAACCATTTTGTTGACTCAGGACATGTAACTTATTACATGTAGTGCATTTGCCACCATATCTTCAAAACCATATATTAAGTTGTACCTTATTACGCAGATACACCTATGTTATCCACTTGTTTAAGCACACGCGACTTCCATCCGAGTGTTTTCTTTACACTTCTGATTCTCACTAGTGTAGTTGAAGGATTTGCATGGAATACAATTCCCTCACTTTTGAGTCACCAATAAATAGGGAATTTTGAATGTGTTTCATCAAGTGAGTTGAGAAATCAAGGTCTATTATTAAATAAATGAATTTAGAATGTACACTATTATTATAATAGAGAAAAAAACACAATGAAATTTAGATGATTGAATAA
Source organism: Apium graveolens (assembly GCF_009905375.1). Lineage (NCBI taxonomy): Eukaryota > Viridiplantae > Streptophyta > Magnoliopsida > Apiales > Apiaceae > Apium > Apium graveolens. Next base: position 9,411,993 of record NC_133651.1, read on the forward strand.
ATGATGTAATAGCCTGGCTAAAATCATATTTAATTTTATCAGAGTTACGGGGACATTGAAATATCCAGGTTTCCTTAATTAGCCAAATTACTGATGTTATTTAAACCAGGGTTGATGATTAGGCCGACAAAAGACAACAGTAGCATAATGACTGACTACTCTAGCACTCACCCCGACCACGTTTTCCTCTTTTAGGTGTTGCGTATTTCTGGAAAATAATTAATTTTAGAAATGCAGAGTCGATATCCAAGATGAAATGGACGATGTACTATGTTAACTGTAATATCCGGGACATATCGTGTAATTATTTTTATCGATAAATGATTATTCACTACTAGAATTCTGTCAATAGACATCGGTCCTCAGAAATCGGTTGCTCAGACGACCGATGTTAAAGTTCTTTTAGACATCGATTATTTTAAAACCGATGTTACTGCTTATATTAGACATCGATCGAGAAAATAACCATTGTCTATAGTTATTTTTGAAAAATGAAAATGTTAGTTAAACATCGGTTTTTATATAACTGATGTCTTTGTTTTATAGACATCGGTTGTAGTTTACAACCGTTGTCGATGATTAACTAAAAAAATTAAAAAAACACGCGGAAAGTTTCCCTCCTTTTATTTCCCAATTATTCCCCCCTTAACCAATAACTAAACCCATGTTCTCTTGTATATCTCTCCTCTCAACTCTCTTCCTCTCCGGTATTTCACTCTTATTCTCTCTCATATCCCTCTCTGTATCTTTCCCATTCTCTCTCATATCTCTCTCTCTCTCCCTCTCTTTTCTTCTTCCTCTTCTCTCTATCCGTGACCATATTTCCATAATTAAAACCCTAATTTTTATCACCATTTGACATTGCAAGTAATTAGGGTTCCAATTAAACACCAAATTATAGATCTTCAATTAATCAAACTCCTGCTATGAGAAACCCTAATTTCTCGACCCGGCTTGGATTAGTTGTTTTTAAATTGGGTTTTGTTTTCTTTATCAAGATTTGTTTTTCCGTGTTCTTATTTTTTATTGGTGTTTTCAACAAGTTTTGAAATATCAGTACCCATCTCAAATTGGAGGTTTCAAAGCTTGTGGATGAGATTTACGAGAAAGTGAAGGAGAAAGCTTGGGGTAAGTAATTAAAAACTTTACTCTCAAGAAAACCTCTTTGGTCTAGATTTATGAATGTTCTATATCTCTCTTATGCATTTGACTTTTTTTTTATCAAAGAGTGAGAGAATTTGAGCAAGAGGGATGTCAGCTCTAGATCGTCTCGATTTGGAAGATAACAAGGTTTTGAGAGGGCGGAGTTTATATAAGATGAACGAAATGGTCGAGAAGAGGCGACAAGGAGTTGCGTTAGGTTATGGTGAGTACATGGAGATTTATGTCTTGAAGGTGTTCTTTTCTGTTGTTAAAGCTAGTGATCGCATTGTTTGCCAATTTTATTATGAAAATTGGCCTTTCAAGGTATGATTATTATGTGTATCTTCGTGTTCATAATTAATTTTATGTTTTGTGTTGTATATGATGTGTAATGCATCAAGTTTGATAGTGTATATGATGTCAATCATCTCTTCCGAATAACAACAATGCCAAAGTGCATGGCTATGGATGCTCATCCTTCACCAACTCCTTATCAACTGCTCGTAGATTTTAGCTATTGCTGGTCTTAAAGATTGTAGTTTACTAGGTGAGCTTAACGTTGATTATATATTACAGTCTTCAACAATAATCAAGCAAGCTCAGACCTTATTTGTTTCTCAAGCAGACACTGTTCATACATTAATGATATCTGTTTTAACCAATACACAAACTTGTTTAGACGGGCTCGAAGAAACTGCTTCTTCTTGGAGTTTGAAAGATAGAGTATATGTTCCTCTTGTTAATGCAACTAAGTTTTATAGTGTTTCTTTATCTCTTTTCCAAACAGGTCGAGTTCCAACTACAAAAAGAGTTTTATCTCGTACTCCTAAGAGGAGAGGAGCATTTGCACATGTTAGATTCCCCTTTAAAACATCTAGCAAAAATAAAGCAATTCTTTAAAAGATAGATCGCAGACATCTTCTACAAGATGATAAAGATTATATAGTAGTGAGTAACATTCTTGTCGTGAGTCAAGATGGAACAAGGGACTTTACAACCATCAAAGACGCCTTAACTTTGGCTCCCAACAAAACTGTAGCTAGTGATGGCTACTTTGTGATATATGTCACAATTGGGGTCTATGTAGAATATGTGTCCATTCCATAGAATAACAAGTACATTATGATGATTGGTGATAGAATTAACCAGACAGTAATCACTGGCAACCATAGTACTGCTGATGGCTTGGCAACTTTTAACTCTGTAATATTTGGTAAGACATTATTAATTTCTTGATTTAATTGAGTCAATTTTAACTTGTAATATTTTATACTTCGATATTATATAATACTTGTAACATATACTGATACAATGTTGTTTATGCAGCTGTAGTGGGACAGGGATTCGTAGCAGTAAATATAACATTCTGGAACACAGCAGGGGCAGCAAATCACCAGGCAGTTGCAATGCGAAGTAGGGAAGATACGTCAACATTCTATAGCTACAGCTTTGAAGGGTATCAAGATACCCTGTATCCCCACTCCAATAGGAAATTCTACACAGAATGTGACATATATGGCACAGTCGACTTTATATTTGGCAACGGAGCAGCTGTGCTACAAGATTGCAACATCTATCCACGTAAATTTAAATGTATTTTCAGTTTTTTTCTTTTTATTCAGTAGATGTTAACTGTAAATTGTTCATTCAGCTTTGATACAGTGTATGTTCTACAGGTGATAAAAGAAAGAGTAAACAATAGAGTAGATGATCTACAGGGTATGTTCTGTGATCTTCAATCAGCTGGAAAAGAGAGTCGTACTAATGATGTTGCTTTATTAGAAGAACAAGTTAATCGGATGCTTGGAGAATGGCAATCTGTACTTAATCATCCTTCTCCTGCTTCTTCTTTTTAGGTTATCACACCAACCCTCTTATATATGTATTATAGTGTTTGCTGATTGTTTTCGTTTTTGATTGCGTAATTTTTTTTGTTGTTGTTTGATCTTTTTTTGTGATTCGATAATTATGATAAACGGGGATTTGTGCGCGGGATAGGATAATTTAATATGTATTTATGTTTTGATTAAAATTATAACTACTTTAAGTTGAATTAGAAAAAAACACTTTAAATATATTTTAAGGAATATATTTTCAGGTAGTTGCAAAGGGCATGAAACAGGAAGCCTTGGCTCGACTAAGAAGAACCAAACTCAACGGATCGCTGAAGGCCGCTGCTATACTTTATATGGCATGTCACAATTCTATTTTGAGTATTATATCCATAACTTTCTTGCTGCTATTTAATTTGATTCAGAAAGTCTTAGTTTTTTAATCACAGGTTAAGATTAATACGTGTTTATAGCCAGTTTTTTAGTCACAGGTTACATGTCTATAATGTCATAAAATTAGTGTTAATGTCTATAATATAGGCCAATGTCTATGATACATGTTATAGCCTTAGAAAGTCTTTGATTCAAAAGTAATTGAGATAGTTTCTGCCCAGGATATTATATTTACCCTTGTGCAATCTGGTGTTTGTGCTGCATTTAGCCGAGGTAATTATTTATTTAGATATTCAGATACAAGTTAAAGCTGTCTTTGACATGAAAAAAGGTAAATATAACATTTGAATTGTTGAATGCGGAAACCAATACAAGGATATGCTTTATAAATATCGTGGCAAGCCAGATGCCGGCTTCCCTCTTTTTCAGTTCGAGTCATTGAAATGGTCTGGCTTTGACAACCCTGCTGACAACCCTGTTGTCGCACAAGGCTTGGAAAAGTTTTAGGCGAGATAGAATCTTTTTATTGATTGGAAGCATGGTAAAGAAAATTGGAGCCCGCATGGAAAGGGATGACTTGAGTACTAGAAATATGGTTAATTTTACACATTAGCTGTACTTTGTTTAGAATTATAAACATATTTGATATTAGTTATACACATTGAGAATTTGTTGATCTTGATTTCAATTGAGTAATAATGTATATATATATTGGTTGAGTTTTGAGAATTAAGTTTTTTCAGTATTGTGGTTAATACATTATCTAATATTTGATGTTAATAAAAGGATATTAGCACATATAAACAAGGCAATAACATCAATTCAAAAATAAACACCTGATGTCTATTTATCATATTAACATCGGTTATTTAATAAACAATCGATGTCTATTATTCAAATTGACATCGGTTATTTAGAAAACAATCGATGTCTATTGTTCAAATTAACATCGATTCTTTAAAAACAACCGATGTCTAATATGTTTGAGATATCAATTTTTTAATTTTAATCGATGTTAATTCATAAATATTGTTGGTGTGTTATAGTTTTAAATAGGCCTAATCGTTCTAATATTGCATTTCTGAACTTGACATAACTCAATTAGATAACAATAATGTTAATTAGACATTAGAAATTTTCCAGAAACGTTGTGTAAGATTACTTAGACATCGGTTTTTAACCGATGTCTATGAGAAAATATCTTTAACATCAGTCGCGAAGACATCATACATTTTTTACATAGACATCGGTTTTTAACCGATGTCTAAGGTGTTTTTTTTAGTAGAGATTATGTGATTTTTTGTGAATTATTTGACGATTGGTGTTGTTATGTGGATGTTGATATGTGATAAAGTATAAGTATGTTAATTTTATTATGTCAAGAATAAAATACAGATAATTAAGGTATTTTTCTGGTAATTTTTGGAATATTATTGGATTTTATATTGATTTATGAATTTATTAATTATTTTCTAAATAATTACAAAATTATTTTATAAGGTTGGGAATCGTCCGACTTCAACCGTTTTTACATTTTTACAAACCAAAACTCTTCCGAAAACTCCTTCCTAACCTAATCTGGTAATTCCGAACATTTTTCGTGTTTTGACTTTTTCGATCCGGATTACGGTTTGACCCGTGCGCGTCTCGGCGCACAATTTTCGATATGATAATTATTTCGATGTATTAACAAAACCCGTATTCCCAAAAGATGGGATAATATTACATTATTTTCGTATAAAGTATTTTATAAAAAGTCCGGTTTGGATAATTATCCAATACGGGTACCAAATCAGATCGTTTTTGTAGGTACTTAGCGGCTAAATAACTAATTTATCGATCCAAAACGATCCAACACGAACCAATATTCCATAAATATATATAGCCCTTTTATTATTTCATTTTATTCGTATAATCATAATCAATCAGTAAAAATATAGAATTTACAGAGAAAAACCCTAAAAATATTGTGTTCTTCATAATCAAACGCACGAACGAAGGCGTTATCGAACTCCGATTCAAGATTACTGTTATAATTATTTTCAAAAACAATATTCTGTTCATTTTAAAAATCAGAAAATGTATATTTATTTATTTTAAATTTAGAAAATGTTTATTTAATTATTTTAAATTCAGAAAATTATTTTAATTATTTGTTTATTCAAAAATAAATTGAAATTATTTTATTATTTCTTTTAATTAGTTTTTAATTATTTTAATTAATCTATTGATTAATTACTAATTGATTAATTAATAATTAATTAATCATATTAATTTAATAATTAGATTTAATTATTCACTTTTGATTTAAAATCCCGAAAAATAGTTTCGAGCTTTAAACTATTATTTAAAATTATTTTCAAGGCTCGATAGTTATTATAAAATTATTTGAAATTCAGTTTCGGGTATTCGAACCCTGTTATTTAATTTTAAAATGATTGGGAGACCCGTTTTAATTTCGAAAAATGTTCAAAAATTCATATTAAATACCTGGAAAATCATTTTAACCCCGAACCATCTTTGAAAAATTATTTTGATCAAATATCTTGCATGCTATGTGCTACGTGCTATCTGAATAATGTGTTATATGCCTATGTTGTTACTATTTGATGGTTTTTGCTGTAACTCTCAATCCGTAAATCGGATTTTGGTAAAACGAAGGGTAGATAAAAGCCTATGACGTCTATGTGACGATTAGAATGATATGAGATTGAGTATTGATAGATACTAGTGATGCCTAGCAGAGTAATCGAGGCATAGAAAGAGAAAGCCAGTGATCAGTAAAAACAACTGAAGCGTAGAAAAAGAAAGCAATTGATCGGTGAATAAAAGCAATGCATAGAAAAAGAAGAAAAGTGGTTGTTGAGTAGAAACGATAGATGAATACAAGTGAAGTTGGTAATCATCTGTGATAACACTACTAGAAATAGTAGATACGACATCGGTCCTTAGACATCGGCATGTAATGCACCCGATGTTAAAATGCAGTTTAACATCGGTTTTGTAAAAAGCGATGTTGAATATGCATATTGACATCGGTTTCACTTAGTAGCCTTTGTCTATCTTCAGAAATTAAAAAGGCCACAAATATGTTTTTAACTTTGACATCGGTTCATTTTGTTAACCGTTGTCTATGGCCTTTTAAAAAAAAATAAAAATTACTTAACTCCCCCCCGCTTTTCAGTACACTTCCCCCTTTAATTTTAACAAAAAATTCACTTTAACATATTTTCCCCCTTTTCCAAAAAACCTCCCGTGAGCCTCTCATCTTTCCCCGACCCTCGCCTCTCTCGTCTCTCCCCTCCTTCTCTCTTAGTCTTCTTACCTTTCTTCTCTCTTCTTACCTTAGTCTCTGTTAACCGTCTCTTTTCTCCGAAACCCTAATTTTAGCCCCAATTCTAATTCAATATTTGGAGCTTCAAATTAGAGCAAATTAAACTTGAAATTGAGCTAGCATCTGGAGGTTGGAGCACTGAGGTTTTAGAACATTGGGGTTTCGGAACATTGAAAGCATCCAGAGGTATATTCTTCTTTACTTCTTTACTGTTTATCTCCCTCATTTTTATGTTTAATATCTTCTTTGTGCATGTAAAAGTTTTATGTTTATCTTCTTTTCTTTCTTTACTGTTTTTCTTCTTTGTGCATGTAAATGTTTTATGTTTTTGGGGGTTTTATGTTTGTTTCTTTTTGGGGGTTTTATGTCCTATTTTTGGGAATTTTATGTCGTGTTAAATATTTTAGGTACACTGATGTAAATCAATGTTTTAGGTACATTGATGTAAATGTAAATGTTTTTGTTTTGTTTTTAATTATGTGTTTTCTGGGGGTTGTTCATACATATTAGTGTGTTTTGGGGGGGTTTTGGGGGCTGCATTTGAACAGGTCTCAGATATGAACAAGTCTCTGCATTTCTTGTTTTGTATGATAGTCATTTCTCTGATATGAACAAGTCTCTACATTCCTGATATGAACTATATGTTACTTGTGGTGTATTATAGTAATTGTTTTGTATAATTATCCTTCTCACAGATACAAGTAACAGATAATTTTAATTTATTTATTTATGGGCTGAATTTGTTTCAATACTCAAGTTCTCACTGAGTTTTATTTATGTGAAGGAAATTTAACAATTGTTTGGGCTGTGAATGTTGGAATTATTGGTTTTTAATTATGTGATATTTTCAAATATCTTGGTTTAATTTGTTTTAATTATCTTGGTTTAATTTAGTCTAGTTTATAAATCTAGTCTAGTTTTGTAATTAATTGGGTATATGTATAGGATCTTAGAGTAATGAATTAGTACTATAAATTATTAGGATATCAAGGTATTTACTCCTTTCTAAGTTTATATAATTAATCCCTACAGTAACCAACACAAATTTGATATGCCTTTTATTAAATAACTATAAATAGGTATGTGTTGGATTTTTAATATTTATAGTGTCTATCAGGTAGGGAAATTTGATGGATAAGACATGGATTTTGGAAGATAGGGATTCTTTAGCATTTGAAATGGGGGTGGAAAACTTCTTGATATATGCTGAAGAAAATTCTGAAGATCGTAACAAAATTCCTTGCCCTTGTGGACGATGCGCCAATTTTAAAAATTCTTTATAAAAACAATCAGGGGCCATATCTATGACAATGGCTTTTGTCTAGGTTATGTGCATTGGGTTTGGCACAAGGAGACTGCTTCTACGGGTCCTAAATCTTCAAGTGCTAGTTGTCCACCTGAAGAGCAAGCTCCAGACCCACCTCCTGAGCAAGCCTCTGATGAAGCGTCAGAGCAAGATCAGGAGCATGTCGCTGCTTCGGAAACTATTGATGTTTGTGAAGCGGAATATAACTCGGGTTAATATGATAATGATTCATATCAGTTTAGGAGGTTCGTAGCCGATGCTGAGCAACCTCTATATGAGGGTAGTGAATGTACTAAGTTAGAGTCGATGTTGAAGTTGCATAACTGGAAATCTAGGTTTGGTATTACCGATAGTGCCTTCACTGACCTCCTTTCTTATGTTGGGTCTCTACTTCCCAAAGATAATGTGTTACCTAGTAATGCAAATGAAGCAAAAAAAACCCTCTCCAATTTAGGTCTAGAGTATATAAAGTTCCATTCATGTATGAATGACTGTGTACTGTACAGGGGTGTACATGCTGATGCAACCAAGTGTCCTAAGTGTCGACTTTCTCGGTGGAAGTTGACAAAGAAAGGTGAAGAGAGGGTTAATCTTCCAGCCAAAGTCATGTGGTATTTTCCAATAATTCCTAGATTTAAACGTATGTTTAAATCTCCTTCCACCGTTGAACTAATGTGTTGGCATGCGCAACAGCGGACACAAGATGGTAAAATGCGACATCCATCCGACTCTCCATCTTGGAAAAATATAGATTATAGGTGGCCATCCTTTGGTAGTGAACCGAGAAACCTTCGCTTGGCTTTATCGGTGGATGGTGTTAACCCGCACAATAATGGCCTATCTAATAGATATAATTGATGGCCAGTCATATTGGTGACTTACAATCTTCCTCCCTGGTTATGTATGAAAAGAAAATTTATGATGTTGTCGATATTGGTCCCTGGCCCGCATGAGCTTGGTAATAACATCGACATCTACTTACAACCGATGATTGATGATTTAAAAAAGCTTTGGAAGGAAGGGGAACCAAATGTGTATGACGCGTATAACAAATCATTTTTCACTTTAAAAGCAATTTTAATGTGGACGATAAATGACTTCCCTGCTTACGGAAATTTATCTGGCTGCGTTAATAAGGGTTATAAGTGTTGTCCAGTTTGTGGAGATGACACCGTAGCTAAATATTTGACTCATAGTAGGAAAATGTGCTACAAAGGGCATCATTGATATTTGCCTCTACATCATCCTTATAGAAGGCAGAAGGCTGCTTTTAATGGACAACAAGAGTTTGGGCAGCCGCGTCGAACCCTATCCGGAGAAGAAGTGTTAGCAGAGTAAGAACAAATCAAATTTGAATTTGGGAAGAAAATGAAGAAGGCAAAGAAGGTTGAAAGTCCATGGAAGAAAAAGTCAGTATTTTTTGAGTTAGAATACTGGAAATTTCACCATGTTAGGTAATATATTGATGTCATGCATGTCGAGAAGAATGTATGTGATAGTCTGATTGGCACATTACTAAATATGCGCCATAAGACAAAGGATAGTGCGGCAGCCCGTCGTGATATGATGGAAATGGGCGTTAGATCTGATTTGGCTCCCCAAGTAGGAGTAAAGAAAACCTATTTGCCTCCTTCTCCCTTTACTTTGTCAAAGGCAGAAAAAAGGACTTTCTTGTCATCATTAATGTCGATGAAACTTCCATACGGACATGCATCGAACATAAAAAATTGTGTTTCCATGTCTGATTTGAATATTTACGGGCTGAAATCACATGATTGCCACATTCTTCTCCAACAATTACTCCCGGTCGCAATACGCTCCGTTCTTCCGAAGCATGTTAGGGTCACAATTATTAGATTGTGTTTCTTTTTTAATGCTTTGTGCAACAAAGTAGTAGACGTGTCAAAACTGGATAAGCTGCAGTCAGATGTTATACTAACCTTGTGCGATCTAGAAAAGGTTTTCCATGCGTCATTTTTTGATGTAATGGTACATATAGTAGTCCACTTGGTCCAGGAACTACGCTTATGTGGACCAATATTTTATAGGTGGATGTATGCATTTGAACGGTTTAATAAAGTACTAAAGAGTTATGTTCGAAACCGTTATAATCCCGAAGGTTGTATGGCAGAAAGTTAACTTGGAGAAGAGTCCGTAGAATTCTGCACCGAGTTTCTTAGTCAGAATTACTCCACTGCCGGTCTTCCAAAGGACCAAGATAATAACATATCAGGTCCATTATCCGCTGTGATAATAAAATCAGTGGAAGAGAAGGAGTGAGATGAAGCACATCTACATGTCCTTCTGAACAACGCTGAAGTGTTTCCATATATTCTGTGAGTTTATATAGTTTGTTGTTTTCAATTCCTCATTATCCAGTAATTAGTCTTGTAATGTGTCTTTAATATATCATTCCATATGCATTTTTCAGAATGCATAAGGAATATCTTTAAGAAATTCACCGAGGGAAAAGGAAAAGCTTACATTGGCTCATGAGAGAGCACAATCGGCCCTTTGCTGATTGGTTTCAAAACAAAGTCAGTGTTGTATTAGGTTCTTTGATCTGTAGTGTAATGACGACTATTAGCTATTTAGGATTTAAAATTTCTTATCATATCTGTAGGTGAATGATGAACTAAGGGAGAACAACAAAGGTGTTTCAGATATGATAAGATGGCTCGCTGCCAAGCCATCATTTTCAGTACTAACTTATCAAGGTTATCTAGTGAATGGAGTGCGATATTTTGCAAATGAACGAGATGACATACGTGTTGTTCAAAACTGCGGGGTGTCTTTCATTGCTAAAGCGGTCCAGGTTTCTAGTGCCAAGGATTTGAACCCCGTAGAAAATGATTTGACATTTTACGGTATCATACAAGAGATATGGGAATTAGACTACCATGCATTCAAAGCTCCCTTATTCATGTGTAAATGGGCAAGTAATGATAAAGGAATAAGGGTTGATGATCTTGGGTTCACACTTGTGGATTTTAGTCGACAAGGTCACAAAAAAGATAAATATGTTTCTGTTGACCAAGTCAAGCAAGTGTTTTACCTTGAAGATCCTGTTGATGCTACCTGGTCTATTGTTCTGTCCTCCACAACTCGAGACTACCATGAATTGTATAATGAAGATGACTTAGGAGACACGATCATGGAACATCCCCCATTCTGCACTGAAATCCCCGTAACTGATGTCACTACTGATGATGTCGCTCATACTGCTAGACCTAATGTTGAGGGAATTTGGATTAAAAATACTGCTACTAAAACTCATGCACCTAATGTTGTTACTGACTGATGATGTAGCTTTATGTATAATATATATCTTAATGGGAATTTTAATGACTGAATGAACCATATATATTTGCCTTTAATTGTGTTATAATGTGTAAAATATATTGGTAATTTTTTTTCTTTTGTTTTGTATTGTTATAATCATATAAGTAATTCATCCATAATTAATGATTGATGGCATTATTTTTTCTTTAATTATTTTGTATTATTTAATTATACTTCTATAAAATGCTTTAGAGTTATTTCGGATGTGATTAATTACTGATTGCAGTTTAGGTAAATTATTGTTCTTGTATAGTTGTATTCGTACTTGCTGATTTTACAATTTATTATTTATGCTTGACTGTAATTAATGACGGACTGAAAATATATTGTTCAACTGATGGCTTTATTATTCAATTTAATGCAGACTAAGGGAGCAAAATGATAAAGAAGCAAAATGGAAAATGACGGGAATAATAACTCTGAAAAGGTTGAGGATGAGATTGTTCCTGATATTAAAACTTCAGAGACTTGTAATGATAAGTTGGTTCAAGTCCCTCCACAATATCAAATTCAAAGTAGTGGTGAAGAAACGATGACCACTTCTGAATCTGCAAAAAAAAGGCTAGGAGTTGCGCGTGGTGTTTCAGCTCTTCACAAAGTAGTGGTGAAGAAAGCTCGAGGAAAGAAATTTAAAATTAGATACAATGATTTTGGAGTTCCAATCAGAAATACCAGGCCTACTTTACAGTCTTACATAGGAATGCTCGCAAGGACAATGATTCCAATTGACACTGAAAACTGGCCAAAAGTGGATTGTGATCTAAAAGCAAAATTATGGGATGATGTCCAGGTAAATTATATCCCTTGTTAACTTCTTTATTTTATTTAAATTGTAACTGTAAATTATGTGGCTAATTTATATTATGTGGCTCTTTAGGACACATTCAAAATTGCCCCAGAAAGTGAGAAGCTTGTGCTACAATCGGCAGGTGAAAAATGGAGGCAGTTTAAAGCTGATTTAACTGTAAAATATGTGATGCCGTTTATTGGAAAAAAGAAGAAATTGATGAAGCCTCCGAAGAAGTATGCGTTTGTTGGTAAAGAACCTTGGAAGAAATTTGTTGCAGAGAGGACGAGCCCCAAATGGATGGTATGAATATATTCTACTAATAAAATATACAGGATTGCCATTTTACTTGCTAAATGATTAAATAGATTTTGGTTAAATAATATTTATTAATTTTTACTAATTTATTTTGGTGCAGGAATAACGTAAGTTACAGAGCAATAGAGTGGGTAAACGGAAATATCATCACCGCTTGTCAAGGAAGGGGTATATTGGTTTGTGAGAAGAAGAAGTAAGAACAATATCTATTTGGCTTTGCAATTCTAAGTTCTAAGGGAGTTTAAACATTTTCTCTTTTTTAATAGATAAAGAAAGGGAACTTAAAGCGGAAAGAGAAACCTGATCGTGCAATTTTTTGGTGGAAGGTTAGGATGCCAAAGAATCCTGATGAGCTTACTGAAGAGCAAGCGGAAATAAATGTGAGATTTGTAAGTGATATTTTTAATACTGCATTCCCTTCGAAGATAATTGCGTCATAAATAATGCACTAATTTTTTGTATTTATTTTATAGGCTGAGTTACTTGAAATGAAGGAGAAGGGTGAATTTGTTCCTCATGGAACAGAAGATGTGTTGACTACGGCACTTCAGACTCCTAAGCACGCAGGAAGGGTTCGAGGGGTTGGCGGCTTTGTCACTCCAACAGCATTCTTCAATTTACCGAAAGCGAAAAAGACTAAAATTACCAAGGCAGAGTTGTTGGATCAGTTGGAAACAAATCAACGGGAGATGGCTGAACTTAAGGCCTTGGTCAATACTTCGAATGGTTACTCTCCTATGTTCTCTAACAAATCACGTTATCAAGTACCTGTTAATAAAGAGGGAGCTGCTGCTAAACGGAATGTTGGATTTGCTGTTAAACCTGCCAAACAGTTGTTGGTAAATGATGAAGACTTTGTTGGTTTTGACCCCTCTCCTCCGAACGGAAAGAAGGTAGAATATTATTAAGATCTACTAGATATATGCCTATAAACTTGGGATTTATGCAATAACATTAAATTGATCCCTCACTATAATGTAGGGTCCACAGTCATGTGAGCTTGCACTGGATTGCATAGAGAACAAGGTTGCTTTTGGAACAGTTTTTGATGATCACGAAGAGATGAATGTTTCAGTACACGGAGTGCCTCTAAAGCCCGGACATGTTCGTGTGTCGGTTGACGAATAGATGGCATGTGGAATTTTTTTGTGTAGTTTTTCACAACAGATAAATATGAGTGCCATTTTTATTATCAGTTTTTATTATTAGTGATTTCCGGATGGATCTTGTTTTTATTATTGTTAATGATAGATAACTATTAGTGATAAGGAACTATCTGGTATAGTTTTGGATTAATGAAGAAAATTATGGTTAAATATAGAAAAGGTCCTCTTCTGGTTAAATTATAAATAGTTGGTTCTGTTTATATTTAATTATACATATGGCAATTCTGGTTAATAATATTCTGGTCGCTAATTTTTATGTGTGTTTTATAGTGGGCAGCCAAAACTCGAAAGTCCTACACAAGGCAGGAGCTGGATGAGGTGCGGATGGAGGTGCTTGAATTTATACAAGACAAGATGTAAAAATGATAAGTATCTATATATATATAGCTTTCCTCTGAACTATGTGAATTAATATTGTGTTTGCTGGTGGTTGGTGGTTAATTAAGGGATGTTTGGTGACAATTACATCCATCATTCTGATTTATGTTTGGAATTGTCAAAATTTGACAAGTGGTACATATTAACTAGTCAAATATGTTTAGAATGTTGGATGTAATAACTAGAGAATTTGGGTTTTATTATTTTGAGTTGGGATGTTTATTTTAGACTTGGAATGTAATGTCCAAATTGAGCTCTTGTTGGATTGAATGTTAGTAAATTTGGTATCAATGTATACCTCTATGTTTTTACAAATTTGGTTGGATGTATTGCATATTGTTGGTATTTTTCTGGTTGAAAATGCAATTGGTTCCCCGGGCTATTAATAGTACCAGGATGGCATATGCAATTTATTGTACATTAACATCAGAATGGTAATTTAAAACCGATGTAAAAATGAATAAAAGACATCAGGTGAAACAATATAAAAAGAAAAAGAACTACAAAAGCCAATATCAAATAGTCATTTGACATCGGTTCTGTAAAAAAATCAATGTATTTTAAGCCAAATAACATCGAATTTTCAATAGCTGATGTCTTAAACTTTACAATATTAAAGATTAAACATCGGTTAGAAAAAAATACTGATGTTAAACCAAAGGATTTAACATCACCAAATGAACGAAACCGATGTCTAACCCAGTATTTTACATCGGTTGATAAAAGTACCCGATGTCTGATGGACCATTTCACATCGGTCAGACAACATAACCGATGTCTGATCTAGATTTTCACATCGGTTTGTTTGAAAGATTTTTAAAAAAATGTCTTTTAGAGCTTGTAGGTTTCATGTTTTAATGGATAATTACCCAATAATATACTCATATTCACCTAGAAATACTGTAATATAAGCTGAAATTTGTTGCAAAGACATCAGAATTATTCTTAAAACCGATGTATAGCACTGTAATAGACATCGGCTGTGAATCGATGTCAAAGGCTGATGATATTTAACATCACACGCGAAGACATCGGTTCAGTTTTTTTTTAACATCGGTTCAGAACCGATGTCTGATCCCATATTTCTAGTAGTGTAAGGCAGGTACTTCTGAACCTTCTTTAAGATATATTACAAATATTTTCAAACTTTTTCATAACATGTTGCTAGTATTCAAAATAAATCAGGTTTTATATTGCAAGCATTTTAAACTATTCAACCTTGAACCCTGATTCCTATTGATCTTGAGCCATACGCCTTATTCTTCATAAACCATTGATTGTTGAATTCCCAGATACGAGCCAGAAACATATGATACTACTCCACAAATACATATCTACCACATACTGATTTATGATATTGAATTGCTTGACATACCAACCCTTATTCCTTATTTAGCATAAGACCAATCCTTGGAATCCTTGAACCCTTGGTCTTCTACTTTTCGATTCTTTCCTTGATTGAAAGCCAATCTTTTTGAATTCCTTGTTATACCTTCATGGTATTGTGAATCACCCTATGCTTCAAGTAATTGTTATTTATGATTCAGCTTATTGAATTATATTGGTTATCATATTGAATTATTTTAGAATTGGATGGTTTTATAAATGTGGACCAGATTCGTGGTCAGACCAGATTCGTGGTCGGACCAGATTCGTGGTCGGACCAGATTCGTGGTCATAATAGGCCAATGCGTACCATGGATCCAGTAGATAGAGCAAAGCTGGGAGCCTTGCTTGGGGTTAGTGCGTGACTGATCAGCAGCCTAACCTTGGTTTTTAAAATAAAAAGTGAATATTCAATTCTAATCATTGCTTATTCAGAAACTTGATTTTTCTGAATCATTTCAATTAATTATTGTTTAACCTCGGTTATTGCTATTATGACTTGCTGAGCTAGTTACTTCACTCTTGCAAACCTTTCTATGTTTTCAACAGTTGAAAAGGAAATTGATGGTAACGAGGATTCCCAGTCTAGTGTGGGAGCTAGGATTTCAGGTTAAGTTGGATCGAGCTAGCAGGAGCTTAATATTGTAAATGAGTTATGCAAGATTGCAAGAATGATATCATTATCAGTTGTAAGTTGAACTAGTTGGGTTTTGGTATGATGTAATAAAAGTTAAGGTGGTGGCTTATTTTCATACTTTAACGTGTTGTGATCCGTGGTTGTGTAAAGAAGGGTCAATGCATATAATATTTTATATACAGGTATAAATATGGTGTGTATGTGTGTTGTGGACCCCAAACTTTTGACCTGGATTTGGAGGGCGTTACAGGTTTGGCATCAGAGCCACATGTTATAAGTTACTGAAACAAGCTTAGATTGTCGGGAATGGATAGAAGGTTAGGATTAGGATTAAGAAATAGAAAAAAATAGGACGTCAAGAGGTTGAGTGCGATTGTATAATATATTTTGGTATGATTCGTGATGAGATTTTAGATTCTTATCTGGCGACGCGATTTTCAAATAGTAGCGATGGCATATTCTTTTATTCCGGTATCGTCTGATCAATTGGACCATTCAGTCGGAGGACCATCATTTGATTCATGCCCCGCCCATCCACCAGTGTTAGCCATATCACATCTTATTGCGGAAATTGGACCTTTTCACGTTATTATCTCATCCACTGATGTGAGACTACGTATTCGAGAATCCCCTACATGCTAATTCTGGTTCTAGCAGATATTCAGCTGTGAGTGTATCTTTTCTATCTACCCTACACCTTGTTCTATACCATCAATTTAAAACCCATCTTATGAAGTAATGACACCTATGAGAATGGATTCGAAAGCTACAACATATGGTGAGTACACGAGGTATTAAGAAGAGTGAGAAAAAACCTAGAGAAAAGATTTCTGTGTTCCGGAGAATAGCTGCTACCAGGTTATATGGAGCTAATAGTAAGTATGCCACCTATGATTATCTTGTGGAGTGAGCTAGATGGATTTTAAGGGAGTTTGAGAAGATCAGAAATCAAGCATTTCTTGGAAGTAGATAATAATGATGTGACCAAACATGATGCGTATAGTAGTAATGTGATGTGATATTAGTCAACCTTGTTTTATAAAAATAGATTTGATGATTATTGGATAAACCTGTTATACTTAGTAATCGTAAGAGATGATGATGAGAATGTTATCAGTATGGAAGACTAGAAGTGAAGTTACGAATAAGATAATATGCAACGGTAACTAAAGTTTTTGTCGACCAATGAAGGTAGAATGGACTCAATAAAGGGTAGAAGATATATGGAAATGAATGAACTCTTATCTGAAGGTTTCCCTAATTTGATACTCGGCAGTAGTTGAGAAGGACGACAACCAACTTATATAGTAATGACGACTAGGTGTACGATTTTTAAAATTTTAAACCAGTTTTCAAATGAGATTTTCTTAACAATTTTTTTTCTAAAAAGTCCTTTAAATAAAACAAGTTTTAAAACTTGGTTGTCTAATTACTCCTTGAGTTTCTTGATTGTTATAAGATTTGGATTATCAAGAAGAATACTTCTTCTAGAAGTTAGTATGGTTCATTTCGAAGGCCAGGTGGACCCGCTATTATGGAGAAGATTTGATTATTCCTAGCACAAGAATGCAAATATTATTTGATAAGTTTAAATGATGGAACCAATATACGGAGAAACTATTCATCCAATTTTTAAGATTATTAGAGTTCAAAGGGTACGTCGATTTAAAAGAAGATGACTATAATCAAAGAAGATTGAGAAATTTCCAGACTTTTCTAAAGGAAGAACGCTATTAGAAAAAGAGGCGACATGTTGAACGATCAGCAGCATAAGCAAAATTTGAAGTTATGAGTGTAAATCTAGTAAGACTGCAAATAAAGTCAAATTATAAACGTGAATGCGCATTGCGAAAGATACAAGACCTAGTATATGGGAATTTATTCTAATGATCGATTTAAGAAAGCAATTCAGAGAACTTTCTAAAGTTAATATACGACTCAGTATGCGATCTATTGATCAGACAAGCGTTGAAGCTATAAACAGATGAAATATGGATGACGACCAATGATATCATTCTTTCCAATAATCCTATATATTCTTATGAATCTAGAGTAAAGTATAAACTTCTTTCATGATCAGCTCTATAAGGTGACAAGAAAATTGATGAATCTCTTTTAAATCATTTCTCCTTCAAAATATTGCTTTCTGATTGAGACATACAGTGTTATGGTGTGATGATTTGTCGAAATGACAAAGAGTCTGGTGGGATGCCACCTAATCATGTGTTGTATGCCATATAGTATGAAAGACTGACCATCTTGAGTACAAATATTGTTGTCTCACTCATATCCAAATCATCATTCATTCTTTCCTCCTTAATTATTAATTTTTTATTCATGGATCTTTCCGATTGTTTCCTTGTACTCTTATTCCTTACAAAAGGTTTCCAATCAAAATCATATACACAAATTCCTTCTTGTGTACGGTCTATCCTTTGAATTTTTTTTTTATAAAAAAAGGTGAAATGCACCCGTGTAGCGGATGGAGTTATATGATGAGTATGGATAATTGCAAGCTAATAAATGGTGGACATTTACGGATAAGGCAAATCATTAACTGGACAACGGAAGCAAATGAATAAATTCTTAATAATAACCAGATAATTGATTAATATGTTGTGAAGATGAAGCATACCTCAATCATGTGGGAGATATTTGTCATGGAGATTCAAGATCGAAGAAATGCTAGTTACGAATAAACTTTGAGTGCGTTCATCAAGGAATGGTTAGACTTTCCCACTCGAATAAGTAAGCTACGACAAATTTGATGCTTATAATTGGGTGAGCAAAGAAGGTTCAGGATGAAAAGACATAAAGGGAAATAAAGGTATGATGGTTTGACTGCAATAATTTTTTAAAAAAATGATCCTTTAAAACCAAATGAATTATTTCACAAGATTATACGAGTGTTGGTTGGGACCAGGTGTTGATTATCAGAAGTTGAACAAATCAATTAATAAGAACAAGTGTATATTGTCAAGGATAAACGAATTATTAATGAGAGAGATTGAATTGAAACATGAACTGAAAGAATTTTAGAGTAATTTGTAATGGTACTCAACAGTGATATTCTGTGATAATCAGAAAAAATGAGAAAAAGGTATGGTATAATAAAAATTGATCGCTATAATCTTAAGTTGAACTAGAAACATGGGTTGTACTGATTAATATTATATGAGGTGGTGAAGTGGTGAGTTTAGAAAGTGGTAGTGGGTTGGTATATTTGAGGGTTGATTGTTGGTTGTGTGATTGATTGTTGGTGTCGGCTTGAGACCGACTAGTAGTCAATAATATAAAAGAGATGCTGCCCAAATTTTCGGAAAATACCCTGCTCTTAAAAATAGAAAGTATATTTCCGTGTGTTATTGATATTCATGTTGATACTCCAAATAATTATGATCTCAGTTCTTGAAAGAGTTTGTTACATCCAATCCGACTATATATAATTGGTCTTTGATTTTATATAGCTAGTCACCACTTGGTGCAATTGATCAATTAAGTGAGTTAATTGGATAATTTTACCAATTAATGGTCAGTTAGATGAAGATCGATTCTAATTGGATTAAGTCAAATTTTGATGTGACTTTCAAATCCGAAATTAAAGCAATGAGGAATTTGGAGAAAGTAAGGACACCGGTAAAATTCAGAAATTTCTGCAAGTGAATGAGGCTTTACTTGAAAGAATATTCCCTTTATAATGGACAAGAAAAATAAAAGTTATTTGTATGGACAAGTGAGAAGAATGTTTTCCAGAACAAAAGATTTAAGATAGAGCAAAGAGAAAGGAAGAAAGGATGGTGAATAAAGAAGAGATTAATAACTATACCAATACGGATTTTACTAGACAATCAAAGAAATTTTATCATCTGCAATAAAGTTTATTAAAAGATGTCTTGTTTCTAAATTGTTTCGATAATCATACAACAAATGATTTATGAAGTGTTTCTGTTTCGGATAAAATATGAGATATTGCTTCAATTCAGTATCTAATTGATGTTGATAATTAGGTTGTTGTTAAATATCGAAAGTGGTATTACTATAGATGATTGATATTTACTTCAGAATGGGATGTGGTGAGGATCAAAGTTCGTATTGACATCTAATTTGATATGACATCAAAATGAGTATTAATATCAATAGTTCAGTTTTGAATGAGCTCTGAGAATGAAGAGCGGAAATAGAAAAGAAAGTGGAATCAAAAGGATGATAAAGAAACTTTATAAGATGCCATGATATAGGTAAGGTAGGGGTAATATGAAGGATGGAAGGAAGGTGAAAAATTTAGGAAGCATCGGTAAAGTTGAGATAGGGAATGCATCCCAGGAGTACGAACAAGTACCGAGAGCTAAAAGAAGATATCTAGAGACCAGACATGAAGAGGAAATGGGTGGAAAACATGTAAATAAATGTTATCCCTACCCAAGAGTTAAGGAAGGACATCAAAGACTAGATGGATACATTTCGCCAAGAGATGCAGTAGTGGAGTCACCTGAGAACCAAAGGTGAGGAAAGCATTAAGTGCATTATTATTGATAGGTTATTCAAACTTAATCATTCTCATTTTTTAATAAACTATTTGTCCAATAAGTGTGTTAGTTGATGCTTGAAGAAATGGTGGTACGTCATCAGATCCAGAAAACTAATTGTAGATAATCAATATTGTCTGATGAGATTTGGCAGGAGTATTCAGAATCCGATAAATTATATAAAACCAGAATAGTATTTACCACTCCTAGATGAATGGGCATTAAATAAGGCAGAACTAAAAGATAAGAATCTGGCTACGATAACTCAAGGGATTCAAGTTACACCGAGAATATGATACGAGACATAGATGTCAAAGAAGATGTTCTAATGGTATGGCACAAAGAAAGAACAAACGTTATATGTGACTAGACAACAAGGAAAGCATTGCGGTTAGTTTCATATGAGAACTTCATAGAACCAAAATAATTGAGAATATGGGTTCGAATATGCCGGTGATGCCTCCAGGCTAGTCTATTTTCTTCAAAGTAGTAAGAGATTTTCGCTCAGCAACTATACTCGATTGTGATTCAAGGAAAATAAGATATGGTGATAAGTTTGTACGTCAATCATATTCAGTCGAGATTTTCTCGTTAATTCTTAACTGTGGAGTAATGTCGAGAACATTAGAAATTGAATACACCATGTTTTCAGTATATCATTCGCAGATGGACGAAAAGATTAAGAGGACAATTAGAGAGCCTCGAATGCGACTGAAAGCGATTGTAAACTAAGTTAATTGGATAGAGAAACATGTGGGAATGGGCTTCAATAACTAGTAACTATTGCAAATGTTTATGAGCACGAATTAATAGAATTAGAAAGAACAGAGAATAAATAGGCATTATGTCGGTCCTTTTGAAGCAGTAAATAGGCAAGATAAGTGTAAGTGGGTTGGCTTCACCGCCACATGTATAGAGTGTTTATGTGTGTATATTCAGGAAAAGAAATTAAGCTCTATTATATATATAAAATGGAGGCTTGAGTTGAGTTATATGAGCAACTAATAGAAGTTGATATCAACAAGAGGTTGTTAAGTAGTGAGTGATGCTGTGAGTAAACGTTTATGAAAAGCTGTAAGGTTGAAAGACCAACCTGAGAAAATGGAAGTGAGATACTTGAATATATCATTATATGATCCTTAGTGTGACTCTGAGGATAAAATCCGTTTAAGGGGGGAAGGATGTAATATCCGGGACATAACGTGTAATTATTTTTATCGATAAATGATTATTATGTGATTTTTTATGAATTATTTGATGATTGGTGTTCTTATATGGATGTTGATATGTGGTAAAGTAAAAGTATGTTAATTTTATTATGTCCAAAATAAAATACAGATAATTAAGGTATTTTTCTAGTAATTTTTGGAGTATTATAGAATTTAATATTGATTTATGAATTTATTAATTATTTTCTGAATAATTACAAAAAAAATTATAAAGCCAGGAATCGTCCGACTTCAACCGTTTTTACGTTTTACAACCCGAATCTCTTCTGAAACTCTTTCCCAACCTAATCTGGTAATTCCGGACATTTTTCGTGTTTTGACTTTTTCGATCCGGATTACGGTTTGACCCGTGCGCATCCTGGCACACAATTTTTGATACGATAATTATGTTGATGTATCAACAAAACCTGTATTCCCAAAAGACGGGATAATATTACATTATTTTTGTATAAAGTATTTTATAAAAAGCCCGGTTTGGATAATTATCCGATACGGGTACCAAATCGGATTATTTTTGCAGTTACTTAGCGGCTAAGCACCTACTTTATCGATCCAAAATGATCCAACACGAACCAATATTCCATAAATATATATAGCCCTTTTATTATTTCATTTTATTCGTATAATCATAATCAATCAGTAAAAATATAGAATTTATAGAGAAAAACCCTAAAAACATTGCGTTCTTCATAATCAAACGTACGAACGAAGGCGTTATCGAACTCCGATTCAAGCCTGCAATATATCAAAACGAAGCTCTTGAAAATAACATTCTGAATCAACCATCTATTTTTGCGTAGAAATCAAGGTATTTTTCATATTTAATTGTTTTAATTTGAATTATTTATGTATTAAATTAGGAATTTTTGTTCTTGATGTTTTTGATATGATTTGATGGCATAATCGTGTAGATAATCTTTTTCTGGTCATATTGGTATATTATACTTCAAATTTGGAGTTCAATAACATATAGAAAAGGTGGTTTAATTCTCAGAAATAAAATTAGGGTTCTTGATATGAATTTTCTTAATTAAGATTTGGGGATTTCTTTGTTAAAGGTTTTTCTTTAAAATTGGTCGTGCCATAATATAGATCGTGAGAAGACAAATTTGTTGGTGTATCCGTAATTAGCAAACGATAGAAGTAAAGGGTTGGCCGGAAAATTTAAAGTTCGCCGGAGTCAGGAACTTCCGGTCAATTTTTCGGCCACACCAAGAGTCGGTTGTGCGAAGTAATAGCAATAATGGAATCCTGGTCTTGCACTCTTCTGATCTGCAGGGTTTTAGCATGTTTTGAGGAGGCGGGACGACGGCCGGCGGTGTCGCCGCCATCAGGTTGTCGGAGAAGATGACCGAATTGCAATTCGGCCCCAGCGTTTTGCCTAACTTGTATTTTTAGTATTTTAGTTATAAAAAATTTTAAAAACCAGATTACTGTTTCAAAATCAGAAAATGTATATTTATTTATTTTCAAAAACAATATTCTGTTCATTTCAAAAATCAGAAAATGTATATTTATTTATTTTAAATTCAGAAAATGTTTATTTAATTATTTTAAATTGAGAAAATTGTTTTAATTATTTATTTATTCAAAAATATATCAAAATTAATTAATTAATTAATTTTAATTAATTTTTAGTTATTTTAATTAATCGATTAATTAATTATTAATTGATTAATTAACTTAATTAATTATTAATTAATCTTAATTAATTTAATAATTAGATTTAATTATATTTTTTGATTTAAAAATCCCGAAAAATAGTTTTAAGTTTTAAAATATTATTTTAAATTATTTTCAAGGCTCAATAATTATTATAAAATTATTTGAAAGTCAGATTCAGGTATTTGAACCCTTTTATTTAATTTTAAAATGATTTAGAGACCCGTTTTAATTCTGAAAAATGTTCAAAAATTCGTATTAAATACCTGGAAAATCATTTTAACCCCATGTCTTCTTTAAAAAATTATTTTGATCAAATATCCTGCGTGATATGTGCTACGTGCTATCTGGTTGATGTGTTATATGCCTATATGGTTATTGTTTGACGGTTTTAGCTGTAACTTTCAATCCGTAAATCAGATTTGAGTAAAATGAAGGGTAGATAAAAGCTTATAACGTCTATGCGACGATTATAATGATATGAGATTGAGTATTGATAGATTATTATGATGCCTAGCAGAGTAATCGAGGCATAACAACAGAAAGCCAGTGATCAGTAAATAGAACTGAAGCGTAGAAAAAGAAAGCAAGTGAACGGTAAATAAAAGCAAGGCATAGAAAAAGAAGATAAGTGGTTGTTGAGTAGAAACGATAGATGAATACAAGTGAAGCTGGTAATCATCTGTGATAAGGCAAGTACTTCTGAACCTTCTTCAAGATATATTACAAATATTTTCAAACTTTCTCATAACATGTTGCTAGTATTCAAACTAAATTATATTTTATATTGCAAGCGTTTTTAACTATTCAACCTTGAACCCTGATTCTTATTGATCTTGAGCCATAAGCCTTATTCTTCATAAACCATTGATTGTTGAATTCCAAGATACGAGCCAGACACATACGATACTACTCCACAAATACATATCTACCACATACTGATTTCTGATATTGAATTGCTTGACATACCAACCCTTATTCCTTGTTTAGCAGAAGACCAATCCTTGGAACCCTTGGTCTTCCACTTCCTGATTCTTTCCTTGATTGAAAGCCAATCTTTTTGAATCCTTGTTATACCTTCATGGTATTGTGAATCACCCTATGCTTCAAGATAATTGTTGTTTATGATTCAGCTTATTGAATTACATTGGTTATCATATTAAATTGTTATAGAATTGAATGGTTTTATAAATATGGACCAGAATTGTGGTCGAACCAGATTTTTGGTCGGACCAGATTCGTGGTCATAATAGGCCAATGCGTGCCTTGGATCCAGTATATAGAGCAAATTTGGGAGACATGCTCGGGGTTAGTGTGTGACTAATCAGCAGCCTAACCTTGGTTTTTAAAATGAAAAGTGAATATTCAATTGATTCTTCTGAATCATTTCAATTGATTATTGTTTAACCTCGGTTATTGCTATTATGACTTGCTGAGCTAGTTAGCTCACTCTTGTAAACCTTTTTTTGTTTTCAACAGTTGAAAAGTAAATTGTTGGTAACGAGGATTCCCAGTCTAGTGTGTGAGTTTGGATTTCAGGTTAAGTTGGATCGAGCTACCATGAGCTTTATATTGTAAATGAGTTATGCAAGATTGTAAGAACGATATCATTATCAGTTGTAAGTTGAACTAGTTGGGTTTTGGTACGATGAAGTAAAAGTTTAAGTGGTGGCTAATTTTCATACTTTAACTTGTTACGATCCGTGGTTGTGTAAAGAAGGGTCAATGCATATAAAATTTTATATACATGCTTAAATATGGTGTGTGTGTGTGTTGTGGACCACAAACTTCTGACCCAGGTTTAGAGGGCGTTACATTAACTGAGAAATGCGCACATATAAGAACTAAGCTAAATTAGGTTGCATCAACAAGATCATGTTTACTTTTTGTCAACAACATGGGAGCCATGCGAACTAAAGGAGATTTTGATTTATAACACTCAACTAGAACTAAAAAAAGAAAATAAAATCTAATAATTTTTTTTAACGGAGACCGACTTTTTTAGCAAAGAACGGAGAACGACTTAATAAATTTAGAGAAGAAGCAATAGAATAAATGACATTGTACCAGATCTAGCCCTCTTTACTCTAGTTTCCTTTATAAATCTAAGATGGTGAATTTTGCTTCTTCTGCAGCATGTTCAGCGTCTGCAATAGCAGCTTAAGTATTTTTAACCGCTGCAACAGCACCCTCAGAATCCATATACCTTATCTTCATGAGCTCAGCATCAACTGTGACCACGCTGTCTGCGTCCGTTAAATTATACTCCATTTTCTCGCTGCATCAGTGAGTTTAAAATATTAATCCTTGACAAGGAAGGGACTCTTTAATCACAACAGCCTTCTGTTATTTTTTTCTGATGACAAGGCCAAAAATATTACCCTGAATATTTCATGCTTTAATGCTTCAACTGCGTTTAGGTCTTCTATATATATACGCATAAAAAAGAAATAGAAACTTCAGGTTCAAGTCGATAAAAACAGAAGAATCATATTTGACCTAGAAAAGTAATATGCTACCGATAATTGCAACACCAAGAATCACACACTATTTTCCAACACCATATTTGCTTACAGCATCAGTTAGGGCAGATTCCTCCTCTGCTGACCAGTGAATCCTGCCCTGAGCCATATCCTTCTAATATCTGTACAAAAAACTAATTCAGCACACACGAAACTGGAACAGGCATGGAATTCCCAATTAGTCATACATTATAATCACACAAGATCTCTAATGTGGTTTTACAAATAAGTAAACTTAAATGTGCTATCCAGTGAAGAAGCTTGAAAAAGCTAATGAGCATATAATAACAATCAGCTGAGAGGGAAAATTATTTTAAATCAACATACCCAAGAACGAGTAAGTACAGGATGAGCACCTTATATAAACACTCAGACAACAATCAGATAAGACAAACAGTGCCACAACATTCTGTGGTGCACATTCCACTTGCCCCTATGTAGCTCCGGCACTTATGACAAATTGCAGTGGGTGTCATCTAATGGTCCATGGACTTTTGAAGGTGCATTGTTGGTGACGAATGTGATAAAAGTGGGAGAAGACCCTACTAGAGTATCATTGTTTGAGGTAGATTTCTGGATTCAAATTCACGATCTGCCAGTGGGCTACATGTCTGAGGTTGTAGGGAAGCAGCTAGGCAATTTTTTTGGGAGCTTCTTGCAATATGATTCTAAGAATAATTCCAGCATATGGAGGGAGTTTTTGAGATTGAGAGTCAGAGTGGACATTCATAAGCCCCTGAAAAGGAGAAAGAAGATTTCTAAAAAAGATAAAACAGAGGTGATGGTAACTTGCAAGTATGAAAAACTGGGTGACTTCTGTTTTGTATATGGTTCACTTTCACATACGGAACGATTCTGTCAACGAAAATTGGAGGCTGATACTGAGGAGATAAATAGGGAATGGGGTCCTTGGCTTCGAGTTCAGTCGTGAAGGGTGGGGGGAGGTAGCAGAAGCAAGGGGTTAGGGAGGACGACGATGGTGATTGGGGACGACAAGTGGGGACGAATAGCTCCAAGGCGAGAAGTCAGGGATTTCAAATTCCTGATTTTATGCATTCTGGTATGTCATCACGAGGTTCAAGGGATCAAACAACTGTCTTTGCTGATAATTAGGGTAAATTTAATCTCAGAGATATTAATCAGTTACGCAAGGAGGGAATTTTAAATGTTGTTAGGCCTGATGGGTTAGACTTGGAGGAATAAAATGGGCTTATTTTTGAAGAGAGGAAAAGACTGAGAAGTGAATTTCAAGTTAATGCAGCCCAAGTAAGTAAGAACACCACATCTATGGACTCTAGTCTTTCTGGAACGGATTGTCTAGAGACCTCATCAATTTTATTGGCTAAGCTTGCAAAGAAAGCTAGCCAGATGCCATGAATTACATCAGTTGGAACTGTCGAGGGCTTGGAAACCCTCGAACAGTTCGTGCCCTTTATGACCTTTTGAAAGATTGTAAACCCAACTTTGTTTTTTTGATAGAAACTATTTCCCTTGCAAGCAAGCTAGAAGAATTGAGAGTTCATTTTGGTTTTGATAGCTATTTTTCGGTTGACAGAGTAGGTCGTAGTGGAGGTTTAGCAGTCCTTTGGAAACGTCATGTTCAATGTGAAATTGCAGGATACTCACAACATCATATTGATGTCCTTTTCATGGAGAATAATAGTATTTCCTGGAGAATGTCTTGCTTTTATGAGTATCCTGAGAGGACAAGATGTAAGGAATTTGGAGTATAATTCGCAGGTTGGCTAATATATCTTCTTTTCCATGGCTCATATGGGGAGATTTTAATGATCTATTACATGAGTCGGACAAAAAAGGTAAAAATTCTCATCCTCAGTTTTTACTTGAAGAATTTCGTAATGTTATTTAGGATTATAATATGTCTGAGCTCGAGCTGAGTGGGGGTAAATTCACATGGGAAAAGAGTAGGGGGGGAATGATTGGGTTAGAGAGAAACTTGATCAAGGTTTTGCCACGACAAGCTGGTGGAGGAAATTTCCTATGTATAATTTGCAGAGAGAAACTTGATCGAGGTTTTGCCACGACAAGATGTTGGAATTATTTAAGGCGGATGTGAGTACGAGAAGATTTAGATTCAGGTTTGAGAATGTTTAGTTGAGAGATCAAGATTTTATAAAAGAAGTGACTGATGTGTGAAGATGCATTCCGGTTACTCATTTGCTTCCCAAACTTATCAATGTTTCATCATTCATTGATCGATGGGGCAAGCAGTTTTTCAATAAATTCAGAGAAAAAATCAAGTTGCATAAAGCAAGGCTGAGTAAGTTAGTTGATTGTTGTGATCCTAAGAGTGTGCAGCAGTACTTAAATGAGAAGGATCAATTGAATAATTTACTGCTTAATGAGGAGATATACTGGAAACAACGAGCTAAATTATTTTGGCTCCAAGATGGTGATGAGAACACTAAGTTATTCCATTCCTTTGCTTCAGCAAGGAAGAAGGCGAATAAGCTTAGCTTTTTAATCGATAATAATGGCAATAAAGTGGAGGATCGGGAGGGTATGTGTGAAGTAGTTAGGGAGTATTCCATGTCTTTGTTTACAGTGGATGTACTGTTGGAGCAGTTCAAAATCCTAGTGGCCATAGAACTATTACGGAGGCTCAAAATAGAATGTTAACGATAGAGTTCTCGTTTGAAGAATTCACTTTAGCTATCAAGCAAATGCATCCGGATAAGGCGTCGGGTCCCGACGGCCTTAATCCTGCTTTTTTCAGAGTTTTTGGTCTATTATGGGGCATGAGGTGTTTAAATATTGCAAGGAATGGCTGCGTAATAAAAGCTTTCCAGGTGAGCTTAATTATACCAACGTTATCTTTATTTCGAAAAAAGAAGATGCTTCATGTTTGAAAGATCTAAGACCAATTGCTCTGTGCAATGTTTTATATAAAATCCTTGCAAAAGTTCTTGCCAACAAAATGAAGTCTATTTTGCCATTCATCATCTTGGAAAATCAACCGGCTTTTGTCCAGAATAGAAGCATAACATATAATATATTGGTTGCTTTCGAGTTAATTCATCATATGAGCCTGAAAAATCATGGTGCAATCGGGGAGGTAGCTCTAAAACTAGACATCAGTAAAGCTTAAGATAGAGTAAGTTGGTCTTACCTGAGAAAAATATTGATTACTATGGGGTTATGTGACACCTGGGTTGAATGGATGATGATGTGTGTAAAAACGGTAACCTACAATTTCTGTTTTAATGATTCAGTTATTGGCCCTATTACACCTAGGAAGGGGTTAAGGCAGGGAGATCCTCTCTCTCCCTACCTCTTTTTATTATGTGTGGAAGGGCTCTCTAATGCTCTTGATGTGGCAGCTGATAATGGAACAATTACTGGTTGTAAAATTTGCCCGACAGCCCCAACAGTAATGCACTTACTTTTTGCCGACGACAATTTTATATTCTTCCGTACAACAGTTGAGGAAGCCATAAGCATCAAAGAGTTGTTGTTGAACTATGAGTCATGTTCTAGACAATCTGTTAATTTCCAGAAATCAGGAGTGTACTTTAGTGCAAACGTTAAGCATGACAAACAGGAGGAAATATCTTCTATCCTGGGAGTTTCTAATGATTTGTCGAATACTAAGTACCTTGGTTTACCCTCGTTAGTGGGAAGATCAAAACGGATGGTGTTTAGTTACCTAAAAGATAAAGCTAGTTGCCAGATTCAGGCATGGCAAGTTAAACCCTTTTCTCAAGCTGGCAAAACAATTCTGATCAGGAACGTAGCACAAGACATTACAGCGTACAGTATGTCTTGTTTTTTGATTCCTAAAACAATTTGTAAGGAGTTGGAACAGATGTTCAACAACTATTGGTGGATGTCTGGTAAAGCTGGGGATTAGAAAGGTTTGAATTGGCTATCGTGGAATAACATGAGTAATGCGAAGAGCAAAGGTGGTCTAGGGTTTAGGGATTTCTATGATTTCAACATTGCTTTACTGGGTAAACATATTTGGTCATTCCTACACAATCCAAACTCTCTGGTGTCTTGAATTTTTAAAGCTAGATATTTTTCAAATACGAGTGTTCTGAAAGCTAAGAAAGGTTGCAAAGCCAGCTTTATTTGGCAGGGGATTTGGACAGCCAAGGAGGATCTCTGTAAAGGCTTTAGATGGGTGCTCGAGAATGGGAACGAGATAGTTGTAATAACCCCAATTTTTGGAAATTTTTGAAACCCTTATGAATAGTGTTTTTGCTGAATGAGAAAACTGTTCATGCCACGCTATGTAGGGGTTCTGTTATTGATCTTATGGGATATTATTAGTACTCTATGTGGTATATAAGTGTATGTAAAGATCGTTAGAATCCAATTCCGAACACTTTGGTTTTTCCCGGAAATCCACAAGATACGGAGAGAATTGAGTATAAGGTAACAGGATAAAAAGGATTTAAATTAAAGGATTATAATAGAGGATCATAAAAAGGAATATAATGTATTGAGAAAGGTTAAGGGAACCTAAGTAATAAGATCCCGGGTATGATCCTTCAAACGATAAACGAGAACGAAAGTTAAGCGAACCGTATAACAGATCAGCGGTCATTAGGCAAGCGATTAGGAAGTTAATCAAAGGGATTAGTGGGAATGATGTCATCCAACCAATAGAAAGAGGACAAGGAAGGGAGGATGACATCATGAGGATGATATAAGCATGACATGGGAAGGAAGGAGGTGTGGTTGAATGAGAACCACACAAATTCAAGGGCAAGAAGGTAATTGACTAAAGCAAGCACAAAAACCAAGCAACCAAGCCAAGCAAAAATCATTTTCATCAAAAATCAAAAGCAACCAAGGCTTTGTTCTTGAAGCTCTCGGCTTTTCATCTTTTTCAAAGGAAGAAAAATCAAAAATCAAGTTCCAAGCATTGTTAAATCACAAGGTAATTATCTAAGCTTCCTTGTACATAGATATGGATATGCTATAAGTTTAAGCTCCTAATTCCTTCACAATCTCTTCCAATAAATCAAGGAAGAAGATGGTGAATAGTAACCTTCAAGAAATAACTTTAGTTTTCTTGAATTTTTATGAAAGATTAAGGTTATACAAGCAAGGATCAAGGTTCTTTAGGCATTCAAAGCTCTTGTGTTGTGTTAAAAAGCTTCAAGGAAGGTATACCATCTCCAAACCCTAGGTTCCTATATATTATAAGATGATTTTGATTAGTAGGATGATATTGTAGCTTGTTGTTGTGATTTAGAGTTTGGGATTTGGAATGGTAGTGAAATGGAATGGTAAATGTTGTGGTTTTGATTTAAAAGAACTTAAGTATGATTTAAGTTAAGTTTAGGCATAAGTATGGATGATTAAATTGAATTGGTTGGGATTGTTGTGATGTGATAAGGATGGATGTTTGTTGTATGATGGATTTGAGGTTGGATTTGAGGTTGGTTTGGAATGGATTTGAATGGTTTAAAATATTGGAAATCGCGTAAACATAGCCGTCGTAACGTCCGATTTTCTTTGGACTGTTTTTGTGCATAGCATTAGGACCCGAGAACCCCCTGCTAGATTATGACCACTGCCATGTTTAGATAGCTCATGTTACGAGCTTCGTTTTGATATGTAGTTCGTTCGATTCCGATGCACGGTTTAGGAGAAACGACCGTTTCAAGTAACAGCGTTTCGTGAACGAAACTTTTCCCCTCGCCTTACTTTGAAACATAGGTTAAAGACCAAAAAGGGTTAATTAATGTATGAAACATTTATGGAGAGTGTGTTAGGTAGTTGGTAAGACATTCGCGAAGGAATCGCTTTAAAACTCATAAAGGTTAAATTATTAAAAATGGTGGAGCCGAGGGTACCCGAGTGACTTAAGCAAATCAGTGAGCGCAAAACAAGCGTTAGAGTCTAAGTTAGTTAAAGTATAGATTTACAAGTGATTTTGGTTTAATTCCAACTTACTTGTTGTTTATAGGTTACCAGACTCGTCCCGAGCCTTTTATCACCCCAAGTCGCTCAGGCAAGTTTTCTACCCGTTATAACTGTTGTTGTGATGAATATATGTATATGCATTATCTTGCGATAAATGCATGTTGGTTAATTAGCAAATGTTGCGATATATTGAAGCATGCTGATATGGTATATATATGCATGCCTGTTTCGTATTCTTGCCTTATATATCTGTTGGTTCATTTGATAATACCTATGCTAGAGAATAGCGGTAACTTGCATATACCCTTAGTATAGGGACCCAAAGGTGAAAATATTTTCTAAAACCGGGAGTCGAGGATCCCGAGTAGATTTGTATATATGGATATGGATATATATATATATATATATATATATATATATTTATATATATATATATGGTTATAGTTTTCCAAACTAATAATCGAATAAGATTTATTCGATAACTTTAACTTTATTTATTTATTGAATATTATTTGAATATTCATTCGAGGGCTTATGACTCTTGTATATTATTATTGAATATTATTTGAATATTCATTCGAGGGCTTATGACTCTTTTATATTAATTATTGAATATTATTTGAATATTCATTCGAGGGCTTATGACTCTTTTATATTATTAGTGAATATTATTGAATATTCATTTGAGGATCTATGACTCTGATTATTTGCTGAAATATATTCTTTATTTTATTAAAGAATAAGGTGTTAATAATCAAACTTATTTTCGATTATTCAAATAAAGATAATACTTTCATATAAGTATATCTTTGGTTATTTAATACTCGTTTCAAGTATAAGTTTTAATACTTCTACTTCAATTATTTTTATAAAGATTATTCTTTATGGGAATATTATTTAAATAATAATATTCAATCATTTTCTAAATATTCTGGGGACTGATTTACTTCATTAAATCAGCTTTACTCCAAACACTCTTTAAAGTGTTTTCGAGTCTTCAAAATGATTTTTAAAAGTCAGAGTGGATCCCAAAACTCTTTTTTTATATTTAAGATCTTCCTTTTAAGGGGATTTAAATACTCACTCAAAACCTGGGGAATCCGGCTCTGTGGTGTATTTTATATTCGCAACGAGGTTGCAGTTTTGGTAAATGAATTGATTACTTGCCTAACGTTCGGGAAGTAAGCCCATCTAATTGAGTCGGCATAAGCGACAGGCCGGGGTACGGTCTATTATTGTGTAAGTGGCTGGGTGGCAGTCCATCAACGCGTGAGGGGCCGGGTAACGGTCTAGCGCGAGGTCCTAATGCGGCCAGGGTGATGACCGGTGAGGAATTCATCCATCTACAGTAGAAAAGGTTACTTATTGGTATCTTTGCCTGATCAGCAAGATATCTGGTTTATGCCAAAATTCTTTTCCTTTCCAAAATTCATTGGATGTTTCAAACTCTGTTCATACTTTACATAACAGAGGTTCCAGGAAATGTTTTAGAGATATATATATGTGGATATATATATATCGGGACTAAATAAAGTATCTCATAACTTTTTCATTCAACAATATTTCAAAGATTGAATCTATTCAAGTCTTAACTTGTGGTGTCATCTATGGGATGTTTTTCTTAAAACTAATTATAACTTGAACGGTGGTAGTTCAAGTAGTATTGGGAAAGATATAAGTATATTGGGGCATTTGGTAACCTCATCTTTTAAACTTATATCTAATTAATAATTGTCTTATGTATGACAAAGATTTTCAGAAAAACGTTGAGACAAGGTTAGATATATGAGATCACCTTGCAACGATATTTTTTTATACAGTTATACACTAGGACTTTGTGTATATTATGCATGGAAGAGGACTTCCAATATTTTGAAAAGTATATATGTATATATACTGAATATTTTGCGACTTCATCGCATTAATTTATCAACTTGGTTCATTTCTTTTGACCAAGACTTTCATGAGTACTATGAGAAGGCTCATATACTAGTAAGTATATACTAGTAATTATCTTACGCACGATAAAGATTCTAGTAAGTATCCATTTAGATACTTATATTATTATTATCACTATATATTATCTTGCGAGCTGTAAGGCTCACTCTTGCTTTATTTCTTCATCACACAACAACGGTTAGGAGAGATGGCCAGACTCCAGCAGACCCAGCGCAAGCGCGTGGGAAGCGTCCCGCGTCTTCCCGATGATGTTGTAGTTGCTATAGCTGCAGAGGTAGATCCATTGTAGTTCAGACCATCTACTTTTGAGAATCAAATTATGTATAATTATAACTTGTGGCAGATAATGGCAATTAACTGTAAATTATCAAGTAATCATTTTGGGTTGTAATAATTTTAAATTGTGGATTCAAAGACTTGTACTTATTTCAATTTCATCTGTGAGACTATAACGGGTTGTGGTGTGTGTTAGGGTGGGGTCACAGCATGAGGTTATTTATTATTAATTAAGTGAAGTGATATTGTGGAAAGAAAGGCCGTGACAACCCGGATCCCCGACCCCGGATCTGGGGGTGTTACAGAAATGGTATCAGAGCCAAGCGTTATAAACCTCAGAGATGATGGGACATTAAGATAATAAGTTCACTAAGATAATAAGAACTCTTGCCAAGTTCATAGTCGGACTACCTAACGTAGTACTGACAGTTAAAACCCTTATGGGAACCCTTATAAATGTAGCGATAGAAGCGTAGTTCGTTATCGTATAGAGTAGCGGGACTCCGAACCCTGAGGTCGAGGAGCAACAGCGCGATGATGTTTTATTACTAATTGGAGATCGGATTGTGGATCCGATAGAGTGTCCTAATGCAGGACCGGATGATGTTGATATTGAGGATGTAGCGGTTGAGGATGTTGTCCCAGAAGGGATAGTTGCTGAGGAGGATCCCATGGAGGATCCTGACAAGAATGAATAAAGGACCACTGATGAATTGATGACCATGGTTTGGTCGACTACCAGAGGTAGGATTGGCCGGTCACTACCGGAGGTTCGTTCAAGTTGTAAAGATAGTAGCCCCTTTAACGCGGCTTACTCGTAAGACTGAGAAGTTTGAATGGACAGAGAAATGCGAGAACAGCTTTCAAGAACTGAAGCAAAGATTGGTGATGGCCCCTATGCTGGCGTTGCCGGATGGGAAAGGAGATTTTGTGAAGTGTAGTGACGCTTCGCACTAGGGCTTAGGGTGCGTGCTTATGCAGCACGGTAAGGTAATCGCGTACATGTCAAGACAATTAAGGTAATATGAAATTCGATATCCCCGCCCATGAGCTTAGACTCGTGGCAATAGTTTTACCCTAAAGATTGGAGGCACTACTTGTATGGAGAGAAGTGCCAGAATTACCTAAGCCATAAGTGCTCTAGTACATTTTCACGTAGAAAGAGCTCAACATATGCCAGAGGAGGCAGTTAGAGCTAATCAAGAATAATGATTGGGAGATTCTTTATCCTTCGGGGAAAGCCAATATGGTGGCTGATGCCCTTAGTAAAAAGGAGAGACTCAAGATGATAATGTCTTTTGGAGAGTTTATAAGAGATTTTGAGAAAATGGAAATAGAAGTGAAGGTCACCGGAGCCGGTACCAAAATGCTGTTTGAGATTGTAATACAGCCCGAATTATTGGAAAAGATCATATTGTGCCAGAAAAATTTATGAATGAAGGCAGAGAGCCAACAATTAGATAAAAGATTAATATCGAGAAAGATGATAAGGGAATAATGAGGTATTCCTATAGAATTTGGGTTCCGAAAGTTCAAGAGCGTAAAGATGAGAACTTAGATGAGAGCCATAGTTTGAGGAATAAGATTTAGGGCAAACCCTGAACGTGATAGTCAGGGAGGTCGCCATCAAGATAGAAGGAACCCATGACATAATGGAGTGGAAAATGAGGATTTTAAATTAAAAGATGACCCCGATATGGGGAGTAGGATGAAACATTTCATACTAAGGAAACAGAAAGTTGAGTAAGGAAAGGAGACCCAAGACGGTACACCTATACGGCAATTCATGGACCTGTCTAAAAAGAACTTAGACTATTATCCCCAACCACCACCCTGAGGAGACAGTACGGTGAGAAATTCTTTCAAGACCTTTAAATCGCTAAGCTCTCAGAGTTCCAAGGAACAGGCTGACCCAGCCGAGGCAAGAGCCTGGCTAAAGGAAATATAGGAATCATTTGAGATTCAAAATGACTGATGAACCACAAAAGACTGTTTTTATCACTCACCCTCCTAAGAGAGAGACCACCCGCTGGTGAAAGGCCAAGGAAGGCACGGAGCAAGAGATTATAATAAACTGATTTAAGTTCAGTCAATTGTTTTTAGGAAAGTACTTCCCTAGGTTATGGAGATAATGTAAAAGCTTTAGAGCCATAACAAAGGCAGACGAGTATGATAAATTATGAATCTAAGTTGTAAAAGTTGTCAAGATTCGTTCTGAGGACACGAATCCAGAATGACGGGATGTTTGAAATCAATGCTTATGTTGTGTTGGTTCATGAAATAATGATAAGAGAAAGGAAAATAAAAAGAAATTGAAGTGGAAAGGAATATAACGGCAATAGAGTTTGAGGAATGATAAGGGAGTTGGGTATGAGGAAACCCTAACGACTCGTAGTAATAGAAATAGAAAAGTATGCATTCGTCGGGATGAGGGTGATTCACCATAAGTTAAAATTGATGGTTGAGGGCATAAGAGATACATATAGTTTATCCCCTGTAAGTTGGGAGGATTCGAGGAAACTTTGAGATAATTCGAAGGATAAATAATGAGACGCGGATAGACTAAGGGGATAAGGAAGTAAGAAATTAGGAAAAATTGGATGAAGGAAGTGACCTTCAAGAAGGTGAAATGTAAGACCGGTGGCTTGATACCCAGAAAGGGAGACGCCAGGTATGAAAGATATCCCAACATTGAGGTGACTGTTGAGATAAACAACAAAAGTAAATAAGGAATTATTAAGAAGAAGTTCACGTTGAACACGACCAATATCTTCCAGAACATCCTTGTTATCGTTACCAAATTAGGCAAGACAAGCGGATAACCGTTGTTATCTTTTGGAGGCCATATGAATTGACCTCAATTTGAATAAGGATGCTATTATGAAGTTAGGTATAGACTATCGAGGTGGGAATGATGAATAAGATAATCTATCAAGGATATATGACTTGATTTATCCATGGAAGGATGCATGTACCTTTTTAAAGGTGGAATTAAGAATAGAACATCGGTAACTTAAAATGAATCCTAGGGGAATGCATAAAGGTTGGCATTTCACCCTTAATAGGGACAGTATGAGTTTTGACAGGATGAATTGGAAAGGATTAAGGTAATAATAACCTTTAAGGATCAGTGGAGAAATTTTTCAGAAGTATATAGACAATGGTTCTAGTATTAGTAAATGGTATTTTGATATGCCCTGTATCTAGGGAATACAGGAGGAACGATTGAAGGATAACCTTAGAGGTTTTATAAGGAAAAAGGTAATATTCAAAATTCTCAAGAATAGAAATGTGGATAAAGGAAATATGACGTAATTATAATGATGCCAAGTGGGGCACGTGTTAAACCACGAGAAAGTATGGATCGAACCAGTAATGGTCGAAATTGTTCAGGGCAATTAGGACTTAAAAAAAAAATGTTCTAAGTATGATTGAGAGTCAGTCTTGACAGTGATTAGCCTCTAAAGAATGAGGCAATAACTTATGGAAAAATGGTGATATTTTTTTTCCCATCTGATTTTAAGGAAAACATCTTCACTCAAGCAATGATCGGAAATAAGGTAGAAAATTTATTTGGAGGTGGTTAAAATGACATTGACTGTAAGGAAATTTTACTATCAGGAAAGGCCAAAGAGGTGGCCGACACTTTAAAGGTAAGTGGATAATTATAGGCGCGTGTGCCAAAAGAATACAGTGATGATGGTTAAAAATGTGAAGGTTGAATTATGGTTTGGAAGATTGACATTCCTTCTGATGACTGTGCAATACCCAACCGTAATAGTAGTTAGTAAAGGTTTAATTCGTGTAATCGCCATGAGCGGGCTATCTATCTTAGGAGGTCCTATCTTGGGATAAGCCAGGACCATGTTTCCAAAAGGACTAGACGAACCTTTGAGTTAAGTCTTCTATTTAAGGCATATGATTAAGAATGGTATTAACCTGCTATCGTTGCTTTGATTGAAACTCTTCTGCAATTTTATCTGCTTCACGTCATGAATGTACGTCCGGATCAGGAGTGTTCTTCATGAATCAAGAACGGTGATCATGTTACCTCCTTAGAAGGATTTGATACGAGATGTATGGACTCCGTATGGTTAGCTATTAAGACTTCAGGGAAAATGAATGACTACAGTGGGTCAGTGATGGACCATAGTAAGGCAGCAATGATTCTGCGAGTAGTGAGCTGATTACAACCATGAGAGTTGTATTGGAATGGGTGTTGAGATTGAGTACCACTAATCGGGTCGTGGTAGTGTATAAGTTATCATTGATAGACTAATTAAGTAGAGTATCTACCTGGTGAATTATTATTCTTTCTTATCAATAGAGAGTCATATTATTATACAAGGAAGGGTGCGGTGCAAGCATAGAATTCAAGTAACGATGATGTCTAGAATGAGATCCCAGATTCGATTTTCGATGTCGAGGGAGTTTCAAAGGTGATTGTGTATAAGCTCGAGGAAGAGCATGGGTCCATAGAATGATGAACGGAATAGAAATATTTAGGCATGTGAAATAGGATGCTATAATACTTGATGTTGATATAAATACATATATATTTTGTTCTCCTATGACAAACCTTTATAGTTCAGAGGTAGGTTCCAAGCCAGATATTTTGTGGCAGTATATTTTTTTATATATATACAATTCTCTTCAGTTCGTTCTTTTCTCTTCTTTTCATTTCATGTAATTTGAGAAGAACAACCCTTCCAGAAGGGGAGGTATTGCCGAATGACTGTCTATCTGTGTGATAGAAGCCTAGTAGGATACCAACTATTGTTTAATTGCTTGTCAAGTACTAAAGGCTGGCCACCTTCTGTACTAACTAAGCGATATAACAAGTGTTCATGATCATAGTGATTCCTCAACAAATTCCTTTACTTCTATTTGATTGATCAAATTTTGGAAAATAGAAACAACTGAAAAAGGAGTAATAAAGTGGTGGTAGTATGCGGAATGGGAACACATTCGTGATACTAAGGTTGACGTGGTTATTAAAAGGTTATAGAACGCTAACGAGCAAAAGTATAACCAGTATAATATTAGGAACGGAAGGTAGTAGCGATTACGAACTGGAAAAGAATGGGTATTGAGAAGCAAAAGTTCTAATGATTAGAAGTTATGATGAGAGTCTGTGTAATAGACTTGAAAGAATTTGGAATGATCACTTAATGCGGATTGAGTTATCTTACGACAATAGATCATATGTCATTATCGAGATGTCGCCTTATGAGATCCTTGAGGGAAGACAATGTCGATCTCCCTTATGTTAGGATGAAGTTGTAGAGCGCAAGATGCTCGGACCCGCAGTAGTCCAAAGGACCAAGGATATGATAGATCTAATCAGAGGACGGCTGGTAGTAGCCCAAGATGGACATGATAAGTATGTTGATTTGACACGAAAGGATAAAGAGTATGAAATAGGGGACCTAGTAATGTTATAGGTATCCCTTGGAAAGGATTTATGAGGTTCGGAAAGAAAGAAAAGCTAAGTCTATAATTTGTTGGACCCTTGGATATATTAAGATGTTTGGGAAGTTAGCATATGAGCTAGCCCTAAGCCCGAACATGTAGCAGGTCGTAACGTGTTTCACGTATCAATGTTAAGGAAGTGTAATTCAGATGCCAAATAAATAGAGGCATATGAGCGCATAGATATGCAACCCGACGTAACCTATATGGAGCAACCAGGAAGGGTATAGATTAAGAAGGAACGAGTGCTTAGGAGAAGGGTTATCAAACTAGTAAGAGTTTGATGGTAGAACCACAATGGGGGAAAATTGACTTGAGAGTTAGAAAGTGCAATACTAAGAAAGTATCCCTATTCATTTCTATCTGATTCCGGGACGGAATCCTTTTAAGGAGGGGAGACTGTAATAACCCCAATTTTTGGAAATTTTTGAAACCCTTATGAATAGTGTTTTTGCTGAATGAGAAAACTGTTCATGCCACGCTATGTAGGGGTTCTGTTATTGATCTTATGGGATATTATTAGTACTCTATGTGGTATATAAGTGTATGTAAAGATCGTCAGAATCCAATTCCGAACACTTTGGTTTTTCCCGGAAATCCACAAGATACGGAGAGAATTGAGTATAAGGTAACAGGATAAAAAGGATTTAAATTAAAGGATTATAATAGAGGATCATAAAAAGGAATATAATGTATTGAGAAAGGTTAAGGGAACCTAAGTAATAAGATCCCGGGTATGATCCTTCAAACGATAAACGAGAACGAAAGTTAAGCGAACCGTATAACAGATCAGCGGTCATTAGGCAAGCGATTAGGAAGTTAATCAAAGGGATTAGTGGGAATGATGTCATCCAACCAATAGAAAGAGGACAAGGAAGGGAAGATGACATCATGAGGATGATATAAGCGATTAGGGCAAGAAGGTAATTGACTAAAGCAAGCACAAAAACCAAGCAACCAAGCCAAGCAAAAATCATTTTCATCAAAAATCAAAAGCAACCAAGGCTTTGTTCTTGAAGCTCTCGGCTTTTCATCTTTTTCAAAGGAAGAAAAATCAAAAATCAAGTTCCAAGCATTGTTAAATCACAAGGTAATTATCTAAGCTTCCTTGTACATAGATATGGATATGCTATAAATTTAAGCTCCTAATTCCTTCACAATCTCTTCCAATAAATCAAGGAAGAAGATGGTGAATAGTAACCTTCAAGAAATAACTTTAGTTTTCTTGAATTTTTATGAAAGATTAAGGTTATACAAGCAAGGATCAAGGTTCTTTAGGCATTCAAAGCTCTTGTGTTGTGTTAAAAAGCTTCAAGGAAGGTATACCATCTCCAAACCCTAGGTTCCTATATATTATAAGATGATTTTGATTAGTAGGATGATATTGTAGCTTGTTGTTGTGATTTAGAGTTTGGGATTTGGAATGGTAGTGAAATGGAATGGTAAATGTTGTGGTTTTGATTTAAAAGAACTTAAGTATGATTTAAGTTAAGTTTAGGCATAAGTATGGATGATTAAATTGAATTGGTTGGGATTGTTGTGATGTGATAAGGATGGATGTTTGTTGTATGATGGATTTGAGGTTGGATTTGAGGTTGGTTTGGAATGGATTTGAATGGTTTAAAATATTGGAAATCGCGTAAACATAGCCGTTGTAACGTCCGATTTTCTTTGGACTGTTTTTGTGCATAGCATTAGGACCCGAGAACCCCCTGCTAGATTATGACCACTGTCATGTTTAGATAGCTCATGTTACGAGCTTCGTTTTGATATGTAGTTCGTTCGATTCCGATGCACGGTTTAGGAGAAACGACCGTTTCAAGTAACGGCGTTTCGTGAACGAAACTTTTCCCCTCGCCTTACTTTGAAACATAGGTTAAAGACCAAAAAGGGTTAATTAATGTATGAAACATTTATGGTGAGTGTGTTAGGCAGTTGGTAAGACATTCGCGAAGGAATCGCTTTAAAACTCGTAAAGGTTAAATTATTAAAAATGGTGGAGCCGAGGGTACCCGAGTGACTTAAGCAAATCAGTGAGCGCAAAACAAGCGTTAGAGTCTAAGTTAGTTAAAGTATA
Source organism: Apium graveolens (assembly GCF_009905375.1). Classification (NCBI taxonomy): domain Eukaryota; kingdom Viridiplantae; phylum Streptophyta; class Magnoliopsida; order Apiales; family Apiaceae; genus Apium; species Apium graveolens. The sequence continues at coordinate 9,453,636 of NC_133651.1, forward strand.
GATTTACAAGTGATTTTGGTTTAATTCCAACTTACTTGTTGTTTATAGGTTACTAGACTCGTCCCGAGCCTTTTATCACCCCAAGTCGCTCAGGCAAGTTTTCTACCCGTTATAACTGTTGTTGTGATGAATATATGTATATGCATTATCTTGCGATAAATGCATGTTGGTTAATTAGAAAATGTTGCGATATATTGAAGCATGCTGATATGGTATATATATGCATGCCTGTTTCGTATTCTTGCCTTATATATCTGTTGGTTCAGTTGATAATACCTATGCTAGAGAATAGCGGTAACTTGCATATACCCTTAGTATAGGGACCCAAAGGTGAAAATATTTTCTAAAACCGGGAGTCGAGGATCCCGAGTAGATTTGTATATATGGATATGGATATATATATATATATATTTATATATATATATGGTTATAGTTTTCCAAACTATTAATCGAATAAGATTTATTCGATAACTTTAACTTTATTTATTTATTGAATATTATTTGAATATTCATTCGAGGGCTTATGACTCTTGTATATTATTATTGAATATTATTTGAATATTCATTCGAGGGCTTATGACTCTTTTATATTAATTATTGAATATTATTTGAATATTCATTCGAGGGCTTATGACTCTTTTATATTATTAGTGAATATTATTGAATATTCATTTGAGGATCTATGACTCCGATTATTTGCTGAAATATATTCTTTATTTTATTAAAGAATAAGGTGTTAATAATCAAACTTATTTTCGATTATTCAAATAAAGATAATACTTTCATATAAGTATATCTTTGGTTATTTAATACTCGTTTCAAGTATAAGTTTTAATACTTCTACTTCAATTATTTTTATAAAGATTATTATTTATGGGAATATTATTTAAATAATAATATTCAATCATTTTCTAAATATTCTGGGGACTGATTTACTTCATTAAATCAGCTTTACTCCAAACACTCTTTAAAGTGTTTTCGAGTCTTCAAAATGATTTTTAAAAGTCAGAGTGGATCCCAAAACTCTTTTTTTATATTTAAGATCTTCCTTTTAAGGGGATTTAAATACTCGCTCAAAACCTGGGGAATCCGGCTCTGTGGTGTATTTTATATTCGCAACGAGGTTGCAGTTTTGGTAAATGAATTGATTACTTGCCCAACGTTCGGGAAGTAAGCCCATCTAATTGAGTCGGCATAAGCGACAGGCCGGGGTACGGTCTATTATTGTGTAAGTGGCTGGGTGGCAGTCCATCAACGCGTGAGGGGCCGGGTAACGGTCTAGCGCGAGGTCCTAATGCGGCCAGGGTGATGACCGGTGAGGAATTCATCCATCTACAGTAGAAAAGGTTACTTATTGGTATCTTTGCCTGATCAGCAAGATATCTGGTTTATGCCAAAATTCTTTTCCTTTCCAAAATTCATTGGATGTTTCAAACTCTGTTCATACTTTACATAACAGAGGTTCCAGGAAATGTTTTAGAGATATATATATGTGGATATATATATATATCGGGACTAAATAAAGTATCTCATAACTTTTTCATTCAACAATATTTCAAAGATTGAATCTATTCAAGTCTTAACTTGTGGTCTCATCTATGGGATGTTTTTCTTAAAACTAATTATAACTTGAACGGTGGTAGTTGAAGTAGTATTGGGAAAGATATAAGTATATTGGGGCATTTGGTAACCTCATCTTTTAAACTTATATCTAATTAATAATTGTCTTATGTATGACAAAGATTTTCAGAAAAACGTTGAGACAAGGTTAGATATATGAGATCACCTTGCAACGATATTTTTTTATACAGTTATACACTAGGACTTTGTGTATATTATGCATGGAAGAGGACTTCCAATATTTTGAAAAGTATATATGTATATATACTAAATATTTTGCGACTTCATCGCATTAATTTATCAACTTGGTTCATTTCTTTTGACCAAGACTTTCATGAGTACTATGAGAAGGCTCATATACTAGTAAGTATATACTAGTAATTATCTTACGCACGATAAAGATTCTAGTAAATATCCATTTAGATACTTATATTATTGTTATCACTATATATTATCTTGCGAGCTGTAAGGCTCACTCTTGCTTTATTTCTTCATCACACAACAACGGTTAGGAGAGATGGCCAGACTCCAGCAGACCCAGCGCAAGCGCGTGGGAAGCGTCCCGCCTCTTCCCAATGATGTTGTAGCTGCTATAGCTGCAGAGGTAGATCCATTGTAGTTCAGACCATCTACTTTTGAGAATCAAATTATGTATAATTATAACTTATGGCAGATAATGGCAATTAACTGTAAATTATCAAGTAATCATTTTGGGTTGTAATAATTTTAAATTGTGGATTCAAAGACTTGTACTTATTTCAATTTCATCTCTGAGACTATAACGGGTTGTGGTGTGTGTTAGGGTGGGGTCACAGCATGAGGTTATTTATTATTAATTAAGTGAAGTGATATTGTGGAAAGAAAGACCGTGACAACCCGGATCCCCGACCCCGGATCTGGGGGTGTTACAATAGTTGCTTCAAAGGACCCTTGGTTACGTTTAAAGAGTGATTTTCACGTTGAACAGAGTTCTTTTTATGAAGGGAGGAATGAAGTGGTCTCCAGCTGTTTTCAGCACAATGACAGGAAGTGGAATACTAATCTGGTTAGAGAATGTTTTTTGGAGGAGGATGCAATTGTTGTACTGGCTACAACCATTCCTCAACGGGATATTGCAGATAGGGTGGTCTGGACAGGTGCAAAGAATGGTGTGTATAATGCAAAATCTGGCTATCATTACTGGTTTAACTTAAGGTACGGTACTGGCAGTGTTCCTCAGAGTGTATGGTGGAAGAGAGTTTGGCATTTGAAAATTCCTCAGAAGGTGAAAGTGTTTATATGGAGATTCTGTCGTAATGTGGTTCCGGTCAGAAAGAGACTGAGTGCTAGAGGATTAAATGTACGTGTCACATGTCCAATGTGTTTATTTGACATTGAACATATGGGTCACCTTTTTTTATTGTGATTTTGCTGCTGAGTGTTAGCATCATGTTGGTTTATGGTACGATTGGAGTGCAGTTGAAAATGCTAGTGATTGGTTGCTAGCACAAATACGCTCTGCGCCTATGGAAGAAGTAACAAAGATTTGCATGGTTCTCTAGGGAGTGTGGTTTTGGTGTAACAAGAAAGTGTGGGAGAGTAAGGCTGTTACCCCTGCTTTTGCTATGGATACCAATTTTAAGGTCCTCTCAGAATGGGAGGAAGCTAGAAAAAAACAGGTGATGATTCGTCCTAAAGGTAATCCAGAGCTGCAGCAAGTTGATCACAAATGGCAATGCCCAGGTCCAGAAGCTTTTAAAATCAATGTAGACGCGTCTGTTTTCCCAAATGCTCAATTCTTTTCTGTCAGTATGATTATGAGAAATCACTTGGGGTCGTTTGTTGCTTGTAAAGTTGGAAGCTTTCCCATGGTTGATACTGTCTTTGAGGCGGAGTTGGTAGGGGTTAAAGAATCTTTATCATGGATTAAGGGGGGACAATACAGTAATGCCCCAGTGCAGCTTGAAACAGATTCACTACTCAGTGTCAAAGCTATTCTGGAAAATAAGGTGAATTTATTAGAAGTAGGTGAGGTAATAGAAGAGTGTAAGCTGGGATTGCAAGGCTTACCATCTGTTTCACTTAGTTTTTTTCGGAAAACAGCTAACAGGGTAGCACACAATATCGCTAGAATCCCTTGTTTAGCTAATTCCCAGATTACGTTCACGTCTTCTCCTAGGTGTTTGTTGGAGGCTCTTTCGTATGATTGTAGTTGAATGAAATTGTTTATTTCAAAAAAAAGTACATTCTTGTTCGGGATATATAAATTAGAGGCTTCTTTCTCCGCATACATACACATAACAGTCTTGTACACAGGTTCACCTTGGCAATAAATTCAGGTGGAAGCTAGGCATTCAGAGATGACTCCAACTTACTCCCTTCTAACAAATGATGAGTAATTAAAAACATAATTTTATTTTTTACTAAATTATACAAAAAGCTAATTAAAGCCTAATATATATACACAAGTGTATATTAGATCACAAAACAATACTCATAAACCATTCAGTCTAAAAAGAATTACACATACAATTCAAAATATGCCGCAATTATTCTTAATTTTCTTGTGAAAAAAACTTGATTTTAGAAACTAAACAAAATTCGTAAGGTTAGATCATGGTCGATTAATATTTTATAAAATTGATGTAAACTTACTATCTTTAGCACAAATTCATCTTGACATAAAATTCAAATGGAAAATCATCATAGAGAAAATGACTCAAACTTAATCTTTGTTACCAAATGATTAAATTAGAAGGCTAATTAAAAACTATATAATTTGTACAACATTATCATAAACACACATACCATTCAAGATGTACATCATCAACAATTCATAGAATAGCAAGCAAAATCTTTATAATTTTCTTGTGGAAGAAACATAATTTTTAACAAGAAAACAAAATTCAGAAGCTTTAATCATGGCCGATGAATATTTTTCCCATTTCATATATGTACCTACGGTCTTACAAGCAAATTCATCTAGGCATTAAAAGTTCAGATCGAAAATTAGCATTCACAAATAACACAAAAATAAAACTCTTCTACCACATAACAAACATATGTATAGGCCAAGATCATATAACGATATATTTATTTGAAGATATATATCATCAAAAACTTACACAATAACAATCAAATAAGATCTTTTTATTCTCGTGGACAAAGAAACCAGATTTCAACAACAAAAAAATGCAATTTTAAGAAGGTTAGATCAAAGTTGACATTTATTTTTAAAATTTCTGGTTGCAGAAAGTAAACAATGGTCGCGAATTTTCAAGAAATGAAGGGTAAGGAAATGGGAGCTTACTGTATCCTCTGACAGCTCAAAAAAACGCTAAAGTCTTCGTAACTGATGTGTCTTTTTAAAGATTTTTGTTTGTATATGTGAAGGGAGTTGAGGCTATTTGCCCCCGCCTTTTTAAAATTTTTAAACGAGTAAAATTTATTACAAATGTGTCCTCTAAATGTTTGGTAAATCGACATGGCAATTGTGGATCAATTCATAAAACATGTTGGATTTTCATATGTCTTCACCTCCACTCCTATTTAAAATTCTTCAATGTCTGATGACTGAAGCCCCATATATAGACCTTGAGTATACGAAAAAGAAAAGTACAATAAACAGAAGTCGCCAAATTGCAATGTTGGAATCGATTACCGAGTTGGTTAGCAACAGTTAACACACTTTTATAAAGAACTTCTTGTCAAGTTCACCTCACATACATTTCACCGTTGCAAATTACAAGATTAATTATAGATTCGGAACAAATTTAAATCATGTCATTAAAAATAGTTATTTTAATACAAAAATGGCCTACGAACTACAAGTATCATTAATTTTCTACTAAAACGTCCTAGGAACAATATGTGTAGACTCGAAAGCATGTTCAAACTCCGAGTCTTGTTACTGGTGAAATAAATTAATATTAGGCATTCCTGATCATTTACTGCAAGGATAACTGGGTTCAGTAAAATCAAGACCAACATGAACACAATATAATTTAGACAATTCAACAATCATTTGCAGGCTTTCACAATTTAAAGGAACAAATCATATATAAACCCGACCACTGTTTAGACATTTCTGTAAAGCATAAACTATCATTTCCTCTGGCATATCTCTGTATGCAAACTCTATATATGTAAGGAGAATCAAAAATAGTGCTCAATAGTAGAGATGTTAGTCAACATTAGATGTGACATCTCCACCCATGTTCTCTGACTGTGACGGCGCTTTCCTCTTTGAAATGCTGCATAACCTGCATTTGTTTAGCAAACAATAAGTTGAAATGTAGAATAAATAAACCCAAGCTTGTAATAAATTCAAAATTCTTCCAACCACTTTTTTAGTGACTATTTACAATCTTAGTATTATAAAACAGAATGAACAATTTTGACAGAGAAAACAAGCTATTAATTTTATCTTTAATCGGTATTTCGCCTCTAATCAAAAATATTTTTCTTTAAGTAAATTCACGTGTTTGGCTAATTTACTTCATCTTTTTCTTTCTACATGATCTCTGTAGATTTAAGTAAGAAAAATATAATTGAGTATTCACACTCGATTAGAAGTGGATTTTTAAAAAAGTTAATATAATCATTTTTTGACAGGTGATAATAACCGTTAATGACTTAAATTTTTAGAAGGGGTATTTTTCAAAAAAAAGGTAAAACTGGACCATTTTTAAGTACTAAAATGAATGAGATTTTACCAGGTCTAGCCTTCTTTTCCCATGATTCCTTTGTTACTTGTTCATAAAATTCTTTTACTTCTTCTGCGGCATTTTCAGTCTCTTCAGCTTCTTTTTCTGTTTCTTCAGCCTCTAGCAGCTTCGGCCTTCTTAACTGCTGCTACTGCAGCAGCAGCATCCTCAGGACTCATCTGCGCTAGCATCATCAGCTCAGCATCAACTTCGGGCCATGGGCTATTTGAGTACTCCATTCGGTGCTGCACCAGAAAATATAGTAGCAAAATATTTTATTGCATGGTTTACCCCTGACTGAAAACTTATAAGAAGTACTTTCAAATCAAGGGCAGATTCATTTAGGGGACATGTGCCCGCCAAGAACCCAAAATTAGCGTCCCCACCCACTAAACCCAAAATTAGCATTTTCTAATAAAAAATTTAGATATAATTATGTATATTTTGTAAAGTTTCCCACTCAAAAAGTTTAAGTGCCCTATAATGCTAATAAATCTTTCATAATTTGAGTTATTTTTAATTTTAATTTATTTATTGTTATATGATCATAATTAGAGATTAAATTATTGGAATACTAATTTTTAGCACTTCAATATTAAAAAACTTGAAAAATCTAGTGAAAATGACAAAAAAAAATTGAATTTGGACCACTTTTAAATATAAAGAATATGACACAGTTTCGTGCCAAGATGGTGTGAGCAGAACCAGAATACTTATAACATAAAGAATGTATGCAAGTCAAATCGAAAACCGCATTTCAACCCAAGGAAAACAACATAGATTGTATTGAGAAATGATTAATCAGTAAGTACTAGATAAGTTATGATTAATCAGTAAGTACTAGATAAGTTTCCTAAAAGGCAAGAAACTAAATCCTTATATTTTGCTATTTTCGGAGGCCTGTGATTTACAACTTAAAGTAGAAATTTCACAGTCAAATCAACAAGAAACAAATGAGCACTTGACCTAAGACGTTAATATGCTTGTCAATATCAGCAAATAAGCAATGCAAGCTTATAATTAGAGGAATAACATCTCAAAGTAGAAACTTCACTATGAATTAAATAAGAAACAAAAAGAAAATATTTGACCTATGAACTCAATATACTTGTTGATTTTAGCAATACTCTAAGGTATATCTAATTTATTTATTAACCCTCTATGTGAATCAAACAGTCTTACAAAATAAAGGCATAGCAACCAGGTTGCAGCAAAGACAATAAATTAAAAAATTCTGCTTTATTTTCTCCTCTGAAGAGGAAAATGTTAATTACCTTGATGAGTTTTCCATCAACTGCAACAGTTCTCATGTTTCCCAAAGAAAACGTTTCCAAATTCAGAGGTGGCAATGGCTTTTGCAAATAAATAGGGTCGTTAGAATATTAACACTTCATTCTACAAATATCGTTAGAATGAGTTGACATGATTCTTTTCAATATTTATCAACACTTCATTAGATATTAACATGAAAAAGATTGATCTGGGAAATATATGAATATATCCGCTGAACTTAAGAGACCCTAGCTCATAAAGTTTCATTATTATCAATATTATTCCGAAACATCAGCAAGTTGTGAAGTATAACCTAAATACTGTTTGAAAACAACCTGTATTTTGGTAGAAATAGATTGCTGCTTGACATTCCTTAGATCTTCTAGTTTGCAGTCATCAAACCTGCATTTCCAATATTGATATTCAGTATACATACAGAGTAAAAAATTACGCTAAAATTAGATGTGTTGGCTTGCAATTAAGGTGCTATTAATAGTTATTTGTTCCATCTTCTCCAGAAAGAGATATACATATATATGTGGAATATTGGCTGGATTTTGTTACAATTGACACCGTTCTAGTGTAGAATATAAGTGGTGAAAATTTTAGCATCAATGAGTATCATACATAGTTATCAGCACCACTAATTCAGCAGTGGTGCAACCAGATATTGGCACTTGAACAATCGGTAATTAAATAAATATGTTTCCTAACTTTAACACACATACTAGATTTTACTAATTATTATCAAGTTCTAATTTAGTTGCAGCCGAAAAAGATACAAGTCCACAGCCGTGTACAGACCTAGTTCATGTTAACTGTTAAAGTGTGAGAATTGAGGATATATATAATACGACAACCTTGTTAGTTTTTCAGTTTCCCACTTGTAATGCTTCATTAGTTGAGGACAGTGGCTCAAATTCATCAGTTTTACCTTCATCACAGCCCTCACAGAGAAGAGCCGCAGACTTATCACCCTGTCTGCTGGTCATCTTGATATTCTTTTGAACAGTCTTGCAGCTGTCTCGAGACTTGCCATTCATTGCTAACAGCATATTTCTCCAATTGTCCTGACAACTATATTCAAAAGTATTGTGGAGAAAAAGAAACATAATAATGGAACCATGGAAGGCTCGCATATATTCTTGCTGACAGTATTTATACTAGTATGTGCATAATTAGCTGATTCTTATTACTGTTCAATCAGAGAGTAACGTATTTTTCAGCAATGAAAGAAGTTGTGTGCAAAGTTCATCATACCTTGAGGTCCACATTAGAACGTGCACGCAAGATACTTCCGAACTGGTGGTCTTTGAGAATATTGTTGGCATTATTAATCTAAACTATATTTGCCAAGGTGTTTTATTTTGTTGCTCGTGTTGCTGGTTTGCAGCACTATTTGATACATGGGACTTGGTCATTGAGCATTAGCATGTTTGTAGGAGAAGTAGTGGAATAATCCGTAGTGGCATATTGTTATTAGGAAAGCTGTTGCATTAGTTCCTATTTTCCAGCTTATCTTTTGTACGCTCTTTCTATTTACATCTTATGTTCTCTTTGAAATAAAACAGTGAGTTCCAGCATATCTCTGTTTCTCTTAGTTTTCATTCATAAAATTGTTTATATTGTAACATTTTGGTATCAGAGCTACACACAGCTGGTGGATGCCCAAGTGTATGGCCAGACCAAGAACAACAGAGACCGAGAAAATTAAGGAGAGCACGGTGGAATTAAATTATCCCATGTTGACAAGGGGGAACTACACGGTGTGGGTCTTGAAGATGAAGGCGTGTATGGATGCACATGGAATATGGGTGGCAGTGTCACCAAAGGACCGGAAAGCTGTTGTTGAAGAAAAGAAAGACAAGATGGCGTTGGCTGTTATCTATCAGCGAATCCCTGAGGATATTCTTTTGTCGATAGCGGAGAAAGAAACCGCGAAGGAGGCCTGGGAAGCAGTGAAGGTGCTTTGTCAGGGAGCAGAACGGGTGGAAACGGCTAGAATTCAAACTCTAAGATCAGAGTTTGAAGCAATGATTATAAAGGAAGGTGAATCTCTCGACGATTTTTGCCTAAAATTAAATGGACTAACAAACATACGAACCTTGGGTGATGAAATGGCTGAGGCGTATGTTGTTAAAAAGGTATTGAGAGCAATGCGATATAAATTCTTGCAAATTACTTCCGCCATCGAGCAATTTGGCGATCTGGAGAAGATGAGTATTGAGGAAGTAATAGGTTCATTGAAGGCGCATGAGGAAAGGCTCTATGGACAACCTGATGCGAGTGGGGGCACTAATCAGTTGCTACTCACGGAGGAAGAATGGAGGAAGAAGGAGAAGGAGGAGAGTAAATTGCTGCTTACAAGGGAGGAATGGATTAAACGGTCCAATAGAGGTGAAGGTAGCTCACAGAGATTCAGGGGAAAGGAGACATTCCGAGGAAATCGTGATAAAAGTAAAGTTAGATGTTGGAATTGCCTTGGGTATGGCCATTTTGCTGCAGATTGTAAAAAGCCGAAACGCGTCAAGGAGCAAAGAGAAGAAGCTAACATGGTGCAAGTGCCAGACAATGAACCAGCCCTTCTTCTGACAGAATGTGACGAAGGAGAAAAGAATGTGATGCTGATAAATGAGGAGAAGATGAGTCCGAAAATTAACAAAGGAGCTGGTGAGGTAGTGTCAAACCTTTGGTATTTAGATAACGGAGCAAGCAACCACATGACCGGACAAAAATCAAAATTTAAGGAATTGAATGAAGAGATAAAAGGGCAGGTGAAATTTGGTGATGGCTCGTTGGTTCAGATAAAAGGAAAGGGATCGATAGCAGGGGACGAGAGAATTCTTCACGATGTATACTACATACCGGCACTTTGTAGTAACATCATCAGCTTAGGACAAATGACTGAGGAAGGATATAAGATATCAATGAATGGAGATTTTCTGTGGGTTAGAGACACGCAAGACATTCTGTTCATGAAGGTAAAAAGGTCCTTGAATCGATTATATAAGATTATAATTAATACTGGAGATGCAGGTTGTTTACTCTCGGAAGGAATTCAAGGCCAAGAATGGCTATGGCACTCAAGACTCGGTCATGTAAATGCTAATGCAATACAAGAGATGGGAATGAGATAGATGGTGCACGGGCTGCCAAAGTTACAACATTTGAAGGGGGTATGTACTGGGTGTTTAATGTCGAAACAAATCAAAAAATTATTTCCTCAACAAAGTAATTACAGTGCAAGCAAGGAGTTAGAATTGGTGCATGGTGACTTGTGTGGGCCAATCACGCCTTTAACAACAGCTGGAAATAGGTATGTATTTTTATTCGTTGATGATTATAGACGTGTGATGTGGGCTTATTTGTTAAAGGCAAAGAATGAGGCATTTGAAGCATTCAAACGCTTTAAGGCCTTAGTTGAAGATGGTAAGGAGAGAAAAATCAAGACTTTTAGAATGGACCGAGGAGGTGAATTTTGCTCCAAGGAATTCTTGAATTATTGTGAAGATAATGGAATAAACAGGCACTTCACAGCACCATATTCACCCCAATAAAACAGAGTGGTTGGGCGACGTAACAGAACTCTGATCGAGATGACAAGAAGCTTGCTTAAGGGAATGAAGATGCCAAGTTATTTTTGGGGTGAGGCTATCCGACATGCCATTTATTTGTTAAATCGTTTGCCTACTAGAGCAGTGTCAGGAATTACTCCATATGAGGCGTGGTCTGGTGAAAACCCATATATAGGACATGTACGTGTGTTTGGATGTATAGCTTATATGCGTATTCCTAATGTTAATTTGCAGAAGTTGGATGACAGAAGCAAGGTGGTAGTACACTTAGGGAAAGAACCCGGAACCAAGGCGTATAGAGTTTATGATCCAGTTAACAAAAGGGTGCACGTAAGCAGGGACTTGATTTTTGAGGAAACAAGGTCGTGGGCTTGGGCATGTGATTTTGAGAGTGAAAAATCTGATGAAGGAAATTTCGTAGTGTTTGGGCTGGGGTCTGGTGAATCTCGAGATAATGAAACAGGAGGTGAAGACAACACGTTGAGTGATGAAGTGGGTAACTCAAGAGAGTCAGAATATGACTCGAGTTCTGATGCATCAGTAGAATCCTTATCTTCGACAAATTCTCAAGTGTCAAATACAGAAAGGGACTCGAGTAGTGCACCCCATAAATACTGGTCTCTCTCAGATATATATGATGATGCTGAACACGTAGAATTGGAGGATGATGAGTTATTTTTTGTAGCAACAGATGAGCCAATAAATTATGCACAGGCATCCAAGGATCGACTGTGGAAACAAGCTATGAAGAATGAACTGGAGTCAGACGAACAGAATAAAACCTGGAGCTTGACAACGTTGCCACCTGGACAAAAGGTAATAAATTTGAAGTGGGTGTTCAAGTTAAAGAAAGATACAGCTGGTAATATAGTAAAACACAAGGCACAAATTGTTCTAAAAGGTTAGGTACAGAGAAAATGAATTGATTTTGAAGAGATTTTTGCTCCAGTGACTCGATTGGAAATAGTGCGACTACTACTCGCTCTTGCTGCTAAACATAGTTGGGAAGTTCATCACCTCGATGTAAAGACGGCATTTTTAAATGGTGAGATTGAAGAAGAGGTGTACGTGTCTCAACTAGAAGGGTTCGTTATGAAGGGAGAAGAACATTTGGTGTATAAGCTTCATAAGGCTCTCTACGGGCTTCGACAGGCGCCCAGGGCCTGGTACTCGAAATTAAATAAATGCCTAGAGGAGCTTGGTTTCACTAAATGTCCACATGAGCACGCTGTTTATACCAAAAGAATTGAGAAGGAGACGTTGATAGTAGCTGTGTATGTCGACGATCTCTTGATAACCGGAACCAGCAAGTCAGTCATTGAAGATTTTAAAATGCAGATGAATCAAAAATTCGACATGAGCAACCTGGGTTTATTGTCTCACTATTTGGGTATTGAGGTAAAGCAAAGCATGGGACATATAGAGTTAAGACAGACGACATATGCCAAGAGCATTTTGGAGAAGGCGGGATTAGCAGAGTGTAACCCAACAAGGTACCCCATGGATCCCAAAGAAGTTATCACTAAGGATGAAGGGGGAAAGGAGGTAGATGCGACTTTTTATAAAAGCTTGATTGGTGGTCTGCGTTACCTGGTTCACACCAGGCCAGACATTGCTTATTCCGTTGGAATAATTAGTAGGTTCATGGAGAAGCCTACTACAATGCATCTAAATGCTGTAAAATGTGTGCTTCGATATGTGCGAGGAACTTTGAACTACGGGCTTGTATATACAAAGAACAGTGGTAACAACATTATGACAGGATATACAGATAGTGATTTGGCTGGGAACTTGGTAGATCGTAAGAGCACTGGAGGCAAGGTGTTTTACCTGAATAAGAGTCTGATAACTTGGGTTTCACAAAAACAGAAATGTGTTTCTCTTAGTTCGTGTGAAGCTGAATTTATGGCTGCTACAGCTGTAGCATGCCAGGCAATATGGTTGAAGAATTTGCTATCCAAAATCACAGGTGAGAGTCTTGGCCATGTGGTGTTGTATATAGACAATAAGTCGGCTATTGATCTAGCTAAGAATCCGATATTTCACGGAAGAAGCAAGCATATAGATATACGCTATCATTTCATTCGAGAATGTGTCGAGAAGGGAGATATTCTGGTGAAGCATATTAGCTCAGAGAAGCAAAGAGCAGACGTGTTGACGAAATCTCTTGCAGCATTCAAGTTCGAGAAAATGCGAGGCTTACTTGGCTTGAAGGATCTGTCTGTGCAAGTTTAGATTAAGGGGGAGTTTGTTGACATTATTAATCTAAACTATATTTGCCAAGGTGTTTTATTTTGTTGCTGGTGTTGCTGGTTTGCAGCACTGTTTGATACATGGGACTTGGTCATTCAGCATTAGCATGTTTGTAGGAGAAGTAGTGGAATAATCTGTAGTGGCATATTGTTATTAGGAAAGTTGTTGCATTAGTTCCTATTTTCCAGCTTATCTTTTGTACGCTCTTTCTATTTACATGTTATGTTCTCTTTGAAATAAAATAGTAAGTTCCGGCATATCTATGTTTCTCTTAGTTTTCATTCATAAAATTGTTTATATTGCAACAAATATCGGCCTATTTTCCCAGCATCATGCTCGTCAACACATTTGCATATGGAAAGAAGATAGTTAAAATTTTACTGAAACAAATTTAGCACAAACTACATTATATTCCACTTTTAATATTTAAAACAATCCCTCTAACCCCAACTATAGAAAATAAATAATATATTTTTGATTATTAAAATAATAGAATTGTGTGGGAGTCTCTAGAATAATCTTGGTACATGTATTAGTATTTTTCTATGTTCAAAGTATTGGTGTAGGTACATGTAATCTCTAGATACATGTATCTTGGTCAAGTGATGTCTATTGGAGTCTAAGAGTTATCTAGATCTTTCTATGAAGTCCTATATAAAGCCTTGTACCAAGTCATTTGTAATCAAGTAAATTTTCAAGTAATACATTTCTTCTCCTAAATTGTCTTGTGTGAGTTTGAGTGAGATCCTTTCTTCCAACAAAGTGGTATCAAAAGCCAAAGGTTTTACTTCTACTTGTCTTCAAAGAAGGCTTGTGTGGTGTAAAGAAGAAGGAGATCATGGCAAATGGAATATCTCAATGGCAAATGCCAAAGTTCACCAAAGATAATTATGAGAATTGGTGCATTCGTATGAAGGCGATCCTTGGAGCAAATGATGTGTGGGAAATTGTGGAGAAAGGATTGGAGGTGCCCGAAAATGAAGGAAATTTCAATCAAGTTTAAAAAGATCAACTTCAAGCCCAAAGAAAGAAGGATCAAAAGGTGATCATGATCATTCATCAATTTTTGGAAGATTCTATGTTACAAAAAGTGGCTTCCGCAACAACATCAAAGAAAGTTTGGGATACTTTCAAATCTTCTTTTAGTGGCGATGCTAAAGTAAAGAGAGTTCAGCTACAAACACTTCGTGGCGAGTTTGAGGCTTTGCAAATGAAGGAATCTGAATCAATCTCAGATTATTTTTCAAAGGTCTTGACCGTTGTCAATCAAATGAAAAGCAATGGATAAGAGGTAAATGATGTTCGTGTTATTGGAAAAGTTCTTCGTTCACTTCACTCTAAATTTGATTACAAAGTTGTGGCAATTGAGGAGGCTAAAGATATAGATGAAATGACTATTGATGAGCTTATGGGATCATTACAAGCCCATGAAGAAAAAATGTTAAAGAAGGAGCTAATTGAACAAGCCTTATAATCAAAGTTATCTTTTAAAGATAATAATGTAAGGTATATGAGGAGCCAAAGAGGTCTTGGACAAGGACATGAAAGAGGATTTCTATATGGACAAGCGTGGCCAACAAAGGGAGGAAAGTCAAAGGTATGAAAGATTGTACGATACAAGAAATTCAAGAGGCCGTGGAAGAGGAAGAGTTACACCAAGGTATGGCAAGTCAAATGTTAAATGCTATAATTGTCAAAATTTTGGTCACTATGCTTCCGAGTGTCACGCTTCAAAAAATCAAGTGGAGGAGAAAGCTAATTTTGTTGAAGATAAAGGCAATGTTGATGAGCCCACTTTGCTTCTAGTGCATAAAGGAGAAGTAAATTGTGAAGATAATTTGTGGTATCTTGATAGCGGCGCAAGTTATCATATGTATAGCAATAAAAATTTGTTCGTGGATCTTGATGAGAAAGTGAATGGAAAAATCACTTTTGGAGACTCTTCGGGAGTACCCATCAAAGGCAAAGGTAACATCTTAATTCACTTGAAAAATGGAGATCATAATTTTATTTCAAGTGTTTATTATGTGCCTAGCATGAAAAATAATATCTTGAGTTTGGGGCAACTAATGGAGAAAGGCTATACCATCACCATGAAAGATGGATTTCTCAATTTGAGAGATTCTAATGATAATTTAATTGCAAAGGTGCCTATGACCAAGAATCGTATGTTTATTCTCAAAATTCAAAATAATGTTGCAAAATGTCTTAAGGCTTGTGTTAGAGATTCTTCTTGGCTTTGGCATCTTAGGTTTGGGCACTTGAACTTTGATGGACTAAATTCACTATCAAAGAAGCATATGGTGAATGGATTGCCTCACATCAACCATCCAAACCAAAGTTGTGAAGGATGTCTTTTCGGAAAACAATCAAGAAATAGCTTTCCAAAGGAATCTATGTCTAGAGCAAAGGAGCCACTTAAACTCATTCATTCCGATGTATGTGGGCTTTTTAATCCTCCATCTTTTAGTAAGAATCGCTATTTCTTGTTATTCATTGATGATTTTAGCCGCAAGATATGGGTGTACTTTCTCAAAGAGAAGTCTCAAGTTTTTGAATGCTTCAAAAAGTTCAAAGCCCAAGTTAAAAAAGAGACCAAGTATCAAATAAAAGCCATTCGTTCGGATCGAGGAGGTGAATTCAATTGAAAGGAGTTCTTGCAATTTTTTGAAGCTCATGGTATTAGACGACCCGCAACGGTTCCAAGATCACCACAACAAAATGGAGTCGCCGAAAGAAAAAATAGGAGCATTCTTAACATGGCTAGAAGCATGCTAAAGAGCAAGAATATGCCTAAGGAATTTTGGCCGAAGCGGTAGATTGTGCCTTCTACATGTCAAATAGATGTCCCACGAGAAGTGTTAAAGTCATAACTCCGCAACAAGCATGGAAAGGAAAGAGACCATCTATTGCTTACTTAAGAGTTTTTGGAAGCATAGCTTATGCACACGTTGATGATGAGCTAAGAACAAAGTTGGATTACAAGAGTGAAAAGTATGTGTTTGTTGGCTATGATGCAAGAGCAAAGGGGTACAAACTTTACAACCCCATCAATGAAAAGATTGTTATTAGTCGAGATGTTGTATTTGACGAAGAGAGCTCATGGGATTGGAGCAACACACAAGAAGATTATAGTTTCTTCCCATTTGTTGATGAAGAAAGTGAAGAAAATATCACTCCTCCCACATCACCATGAGCAACAAGTGATGGACAAACTCCTTTATCTTCTTCAAGTGATAATGATGATACACCACCAAGACGTTATAGAAGTCTTGGAGAAATATACGATGAAACGGAAGAGGTTCCCACTATTTCCGACTTAACACTTCTTTGTCTTTTAGCTGAAACCGAACCAACAAGCTTCAAAGAAGCCGTGCAAGATGAAAGGTGGAAGAAAGCAATGGACGACGAGATTGAGTCTATAAAGAAGAATGACACATGGGAGTTAGCAACACTTCCAAAAGGACAAAAAGCTATTTGTGTAAAGTGGATTTATAAGGTGAAGAAGAATGCCCAAGGTAAAGTGGAAAAATATAAGGCATGATTGGTGGCCAAAGGCTACAATCAAAGACATGGAGTTGATTATGACAAAGTCTTTTCCCCGGTTGCAAGAATGGACACTATAAGGCTAATCATCTCATTAGCGGCTCAAAATGGATGGAAAATTCATCAAATGGATGTGAAGTCCACTTTCTTGAATGGTGTTCTTGAAGAAACCGTGTATGTGGAGCAACCATTGGGATACATCATAAAAGGACAAGAAGGAAAAGTGTTAAAGTTAAAGAAGGCCTTGTACGGATTGAAATAAGCGCCGAGGGCTTGGAATTGTAGACTTGACAAATACTTTCAAGCTCAAGGATTTTACAAGTGTCCTCATGAACATGCTCTATATGCCAAGGTTGCTAAAAATGGTGAATTTCTTCTTGCGTGCTTGTATGTGGATGATTTAATATTCATGGAAAATAGTCCAAGTATGTTTGAGAAATTTAAACAAGACATGATAAGAGAATTTGAGATGACCGATATTGGGCTTATGTCATATTATCTTGACATTGAAGTAAAGCAAATGGATGATAGAATATAAATATCACAACGAAGCTATACAAGGGAGATTTTGAAGAAATTCAAGATGGAAAATTGTCAAGCCGTAAAGTGGAACGAAGTTGTCGAAATTTTAAAGAATGATAGAAGGTGGATCCTACATATTTCAAAAGTCTTGAGGGAAGTTTGAGATATTTTACATGCACGAGGCCCGACATACTCTATAGTGTTGGACTTATTAGTCGCTATAGGAGACTCCAACAATAACACACATGAAGGCGGCCAAGAGAATTCTTCGTTATCTTAAAGGCACAATGGATTGTGGATTGTTGTATCATTACTTAAATGAGTTCAAACTTGTTGGTTATTGTGATAGTGATTGGGCCGGTGACATTGATGATCGAAAGAGTACCACCAGATATGTATTCTTTATTGGTGACACATCTTTTTCATGGATTTCAAAGAAACAAACCATTGTTACATTGTCCACTTGTGAGGCAGAGTATGTGGCGGCGTGTTCTTGTGTTTGTCAAGCTATATGGCTAAGGAGAGTTTTGAAAGAGCTCCACATGCCACAAAATGTGTCAACGGAAGTATTGGTTGATAACAAGTCGGTAATAGCTTTGGCCAAAAATCCAGTGTTTCATGAACAGAGCAAGCACATTGACACAAAATATCACTTTATTCGGGAATGCATCGAAAGGCGTGAAGTGGAGTTGAATTATATGGTCCCAAGATCAAATTAGTGACATATTTACAAAGCCTCTCAAAAGTGACGCCTTCAACAAATTCCGAGGTCTACTTGGGATAGTCAAAATTAAGGGGGGTGTTAAAAATAAATAATATATTTTTGACTATTAAAATAATAGAATTGTGTGGGAGTCTCTAGAATAATCTTGGTACATGTATTAATATTTTTCTATGTTCAATATATTGGTGTAGGTACATGTAATCTCTAGATACATGTATCTTGGTCAAGTGATGTCTATTGGAGTCTAAGCGTTATCTAGATCTTTCTATGGAGTCCTATATAAAGCTTTGTACCAAGTCATTTGTAATCAAGTAATTTTTCAAGTAATACATTTCTTCTCCTAAATTGTCTTTTGTGAGTTTGAGTGAGATCCTTTCTTCCAATACCAACTTCCCTAGAAAACACAAGATATTGCACAGTTGTGGAAATGATTAATTATCATGATTCTACACCCGAAAATTGAAAAATTAAGTTGATTTTATATTCTACATGTGAGGAAAGTTATTAAAGACTAAAGGCAACATGTAACTAACAAATAGGAAACTTAAGCTAAATCAACAATATCAAGGATAAACTTGTACCCAAAGATCATCAAAGGTTACATAAGTCAAAATAACAATACGGTATTTAGACATGACAAACTACAATAGATGTAGAAATGTCTAATAACTTTATGTATGGAAGGTAGAGCGTTGTGTGTCAACATTTATATGTATTAAAACCTTTGTTTCATTTTAGTTTATTTTCCTTTGTAACATGCTGGGTGCTAGTCATTGGTTGGGACTGCTACGTCCTCATACTAACAAATAAAGTGAACGCTTTATATTAAAGGGTATTCTTCCTTCATTCCTCTATGCTGATATTGGGTTAAAATATACCCCTACAATTCTCCCCTCAAACCAAGAGCTACAATTCTGGGGGCTTTACCTCCTACGATAAATTTGACTGATCATCTTGTACAGCCGCTATTCATCTATTGAAACTGTCAGATGACCTCTAGCATGAAGACTTTCGAAAGAATGCATCAACCTTAAATCTTCAATTGCGAGTAGACTTAAGGTTCTCCACCATATATAGGACTTACAGCCCGTCAACCCTCAAGTTCTAGCTTCTAAATCTTTACCTTCTGATAACACATGTTGGGCCGCTAGCACTCATATATAACTTCACAGTAGTATGATAATGTTCATTTTGTGTCAAGCCCGCAAATAATTGTTTTTGGACTCTCATACTAATAGGAAAGGAGTTAATAATGTGTTAATATGATATATCTAAAGAAAATTTTCCTTTCACTCATGTGAGATTTGGGTTGAGATCTCAATAGTCACACCGATGGGAGGCTACTCTAATCTGACCTCCTCTAAAAACATAGTAAATAATTCAAACTCTGAACAGTCTTCAAACATCGGTAAATAAATTAATTAAACAAAAATTAGAGACTTCTTCGATTCTTAACCCTAAAATTCATATCTACCCCCATTCCCTATACCAAAATAAACTATATGCTCAAAGTCTTACAAAGTTAATCTTTAAAAAATTACTAAATTAAATGAATTAAACCCCGGTTCAAGCTGACCTTGGAAAATTTGTGACAAGTAAACTTTTTTAGCCCCAAATCTCTCAGAATCGTATTGATTCTTCCCAGATTTTAGCCCCCAAATTCATATCTACCCCAATTCCCCAAAAACATAAAAAAGTATGTGCTCAAAGTTTAACAAACAAATTCACCTAATCAATTAGGCAGAAAAATCCAGATAAAAATTCAGCATTCAGAAATGGCTCAACCTCTTAATCCCTTAAACCAACTGATTGAATAATTAAAATCTAGTTAACATCACATAAACGCACAAATTAAGTACACGTAATTTGAGATCAAACAAGATTAACAAACAATTCAAGATATACAACATCTACCACCTACTATTAATAAACAGCCAAAATACAATTATTTTATTTCCCTTTGTGAGAAGAACCTGATTGTAACTAATTCTAAAACAAAAAATTCAAAAGAATAGATTACTGCAATTAATAATTTCCAATATTCTTGATACAAAAGGTGACCACTGGCAAAGAATTTTTAAGAAAAAAAAGTGTAGGAGAAATTTGAGCTCGCCTGAATTATTTGACAGCAGGAAATACTAGAACTTCTGTTATAATGCAAGGCCATGTTTGTTTAATGGGATAAAGGAGGGGATTGGATTATAATCCTTAAAAAAAGTTATCCCTTGTTTGTTTTACAAATTAGAGCAATGGACTATAATCCTAGGATAAGAGCTAGATAACATTTTCTACTATCCAACAGGATAATATAATACCTCGTCGGTGAAGGTATAACAAGGATATTAAAATTTTATAGACAAAACTACCCTTATTTTGTTACAATAATTACGGCCATACCAATGTATATCTACAACCCTCCATTTCTCATTCATTTGTTTCTACTCAGCCGCCTCCATAGCCGCCTCCATGGCTTCTGTACAAACAAATATATACCTACAACTTTCCTTCTGGTTCTAAATAACTACAATCTCTATTATTATCTGGTAAGAATCTTTTACATTGATATCAGTTTTTGTGTTTTTGTGTATCAGATAAATTCTTGTTGATGCATTCTGATTATAGAATAATTTTTTAATTTAAAACAAGTTCAATTTTCAGATAATGCAATGTTATGTATCTGTTATGTTATTTTATTTTGTGTGATATGTTTCTGTTATTTTTTAGTAGTTTATTTTTTTAATTTTTAATGTAGATAAACTGTTTGTTTAAAATTAAGGATAATGTATTTTTAACAAACCTATATACTACATTCTGCTAGGTTTGAGTCTGATTTTTTTTGTATGTTGTGAAAATGCATTTGGCTTGCAACACTGAATTGAAAACAAAATTTTACCAATATTACTTCTGCATTTTAAAATAGATTAATCTGTTAGTTTGATAGAAAGTGAACCAGTGTATCTTTGGCTATATGCCTAAATGTATCAAAGCATACATTAGTAGAATGTGACCCATGTGACCCTGACCCTGATGTTATGATTTTTACTAGAATCTAATGGCATCGTGTTGTCTGTTGCTGAAGTTCTAATGGCATCCTCTGGAAAACATCCCAGAGAAGGAAGGAATAGGAGGACTTGGACATTAGTACAAGAAAGGGCTTTCATAGATTCTTATTATCTAATAATTGCAGATGGCTACAAGTTGGATAATGGGCAATACAAAACTGGCTATCTAATCGAGTTGGAAAAATATATGATCAAACTCATTCCGCGTACTGATTTGCGTGAAAAGCCACATATAGAGTCGAAAATAAAGACGTGGAAAAAATTATGGGGTTCCGTCTACAGTGCTTTGGCGACCAGTGGTATTGCTTGGAATGACTCTAATAAAATGTTGAGTATTGATGATGAAGATGTGTGGACTCAAATGTGCAAGGTAATTGGATTTTTATAAAATCTTTTAGTAAATTTAGTTGACATATCTTTGGTTCTGTTCTGAGTTCAGTATATGGATACTATAAGCCAAGCAATGACTTGTGTTTTAGTATTAAAGTTGCACATATGTATGATGCATATCTGCTGGCTTACCTGAAATATATATAAATCAAGTACCGCGAACCAATTTAATAATAACTTTTTTAATTTAAAAGAATAAATTAGTAGTAGTCTGATTTTAGTTATTTAACTCAAGGCTACGACGGTTTTAGTTATTTTTTAGTCTGGTTAGTACAAGTACTAGTAGTGGATTTATTATCTATAGACTATAATATTGCCTTGCTCTAGTATAGCTCAATGTTTAATTTTATTGCTAATACCTATGTGTAATTTTGAATCTGAAATTTAAAGTTGAGATGCTTTATGCCGTCTTTTTCTATTTTTTAAGTTGAACAAAAACATATGTGATTGTGACACTTCAATATTGTTTTGTTGGAGCGAGATTAAGAATTGGCTAAACTCCGTAACTAGCCCGTAGAGTGGTATGATGATTGGCAGAAATTTTTTGGCAAGGACAGAGCTACTGGTGAACATGCAGAGGCCCCTGCGGATATTATTGAAAATCTGGATAAGGAGCAATGTGAAACTGCTGAATTTTCATGCTCTACCGGTGATTCACATGTAAATGAAGGAAAAAGGAAAAAAGGAAAGTTACAAGATGCTCTGTTGGCATCAATGGAAAAAATGCAAGAAAATGTTGAGAGCCTATTGAAAACAATCGTAGAACAATTTGGTGTCATGAGTCAAAGAATTGGATATGAGCATGATTTGGGCAAGTCACAAACAGAGGTGTATGGCATTATTAACAAGATTAGCAATTTGGACAACAAACAAAAATTGTCTGCAGCATCAAAAATAGTTGATAACCCGTCTAATGTTGATTTATTTTTAAGCATCCCAGAAGAAATGCAAGCTGAATTCGTGCATTTAAAGTTAGGTGGTCACGTGTGAGACTACTCCAAAATGCTAATTTCTAGATTTCTCAACTCAGTGCAGTAACAGGACATAACAGTAACTTTGTATAAGCTATTTTAATGGAGTCATTTTGGAACCTTTTATTATTGCAACATTATTGAATTATGTTTTAATATTTAATGATCATGAAATATTTCTAGTTTATTCAAATGTATGCAAAATTTATATATTTTTCTGCAAACATATGTTTATTTATTCTTTTACATAAAACCAAATTGATTATGATCTGAATATAATTTAAAAATTATTTTTTAAAATATGATTAATCCTATCTATAAATTTTTACCTAACAAACAAGGGATAGGACTAGTTAAAGGACTATAATTCTTAAGATATGTTTAGAAACAAACACGGGATTGTACTATTTTAAAGGATTATAATCCTTAAAAAAATAAGGAGGGGATTATAGTGAAAGGATTATTATCCCTGGATTATAATCCTTCCAAACATGTTCATGGCCTAAGTGTATGTGTGCGCGAAGGAAATGATTCAAGCTTGTCGTTATCTTTACCCGCCCTATAGAATTTTGAAACGATGCATGTACTTCAACATAACGCTCTCATTAGATACTTCCGGTTTGGAAAATCTGAAAGTGACTTATAACTTAAATTGATAATGATAAGTTGAGAAATGCTTATAAATTATACTAGCTTAAATTCCGGTTTCCGTTAATATTTTAATAAATTTTGAATTTTTTATCCAATCATATATTAATTTTAATATATTTATATGAATATATAATAAGTATAGATTTATAATAAAAATAATAAAAGAATGAGGAATGAGCTGTGATCGTAGTTTAGTAGGATAAGTTTTCGTCATAATTTAGCGGGATAACTAGACTATATTTAGTAATTTAATAATTTAGTAGTTTAGCATGTATATAACACTATTTATTTTATTTTTAATAACCAAAATAAGACGATAATCATTGAAACAAAATATAACTCATTCCGATTATTATATTATAGTATATTATATTATAGTATAGATTTTTAAATTGCGTCAAAAGAATTTATTATTTTATTTTATCCCGATTTAGCAAATCCAACTAAATATGTACTCGATTTTTCTATAGCCCGTATCAATAGTATAGTTTTATTTAAACTTGGATGGATAGTGTATATAATTTTTAATATTTTTTTGTTCCGAGGCTATTATACCTACTAACGAATTGTCTTTTGATTTTATTTTTGTTTTTGACTTGTTCAATAATATAACTTTTAAATATAATTTTTAAATATAATTATCTTAATTCATATATTTTAATTTAGATTAATATTTTAAAAAAAGTAAAATTAATAAAAAACAATAAATTAAAAATAATTTGAGAAAAAGTAAGTTGTTACTAACATTCAAATTATCAACTTATAAGTTGTAGATTCAACTTTTAAGTTGGGTTGACAAACACTCGTCGAACGATAAGCTTTGTTACGGGTTTATAAGTCATTATGCTGATTTATCATATTAGCCAAACATACCCCGATCTAAAATTATGATAAAATTATATTTAAACGCTTCTCTTTTTGACTCATTGCATATTTTGCTCAAATTTTATATATTGTAGAGAAGGGTAAAGAAAAATTATATGATGGTTGTTGTATGTACTTTAAGTTTTGTTAAAATATTAAGATAAGATCCTTGAAAGATTTTCATCTTAACACCTCCTTTGAATCTTAGAGCGACTGATTTTTTTAACAAGTTTTACTTTTACATTGATTTTGCTATAAAATTTTGAGTATTAAATTGACGTCGTTTAGGGTCAATTTCAGATCCAATCAATTTCATTTCATATTGAAAATCGGTTCATGTTGAGATTCAATTCGATTCACGGATCATTAATCTATCATTTTAAAAATTATGAAAATTTAAAATATTGTCTGATTATTAAATATAACAACTTTATATATATAATGTCTAAAATATTGTTGATAAAGTTATATAACAACTTTATATATATAATGTCTAAATTATGTGAAATACAAAATTTGTTCATAATTTATTAACCTAAAAGTAAGTTTTCTAAAATAAACTTAAAAATTGTTTAATGTATATGAACTACGAGTTATAACTCGATAAAATTATAACAACCAAACTAACGCTGCGTTTATTAATTTTTAAATTCAGATGTATATTAAATCTCGTATTTCGAGTTAATGATATATAAAGATATAGTGTTAATTTATATTTTTGAATTGAAAAAGATGTTTTTGAAATTCAAATCCTATACTATAACCAACCACTTTAAAATCGACCATTGATTATAGACAATTTTAATCTTTAAATCGACCAAATTTATTAAATCGATCAATTTTGTCATTTGGCCTAAACACTTCTTTTCATAGTGATATTTGATTACACCACCTCTCAGTTAAGCTTGCTTCCTCTTTGGTTGACTATTTATTCATGTCGCTACCCATAACATATATATGTCAAAAAGAACTTACTTATACCATATATAGTTTGCGTAATTTTTATTACTGCTACCTTTGGAATGAGTCTAGTTTAAGATTTAAGTAAAAAAATTAGCATAACTACATACCTTCCTAAATTTTTCTTAATTTTCTAGCGATCACATAAACACGACACTAGCTGAGCTTGGCACGGGCATGCGTTTACCAATTAGTGAGTCATCATAATAGTTATTTTTGATGTTATAACCATTTTTTAGAGAATATTATACACGGACCATAAGTATAAATTGATCTTGGCCGCTTCCATGCATTACACTAAAGGGTAGAGTAAGAGTGAACCCGTGTAGTTTATGCAGAGTGCTTCTCCATTAGTTCCATCATAACAGTTGCAAATCAATCCCAGTTTTCCTTCGAGTTACCTCCTCTATTTATCATATCATTATTCATTTTACTAAGAGAGGACCATCAAAAGAATTGAATTAAACTGAATTTCTAAATTATAAGGGATTATATTCATCGGGTTTACTTAGAGGCATATCACCATCATGAAGTAGAAACTTCAATCCCTGCAGCTGCCAGTGTTACTTAGTATCAGACACCCGAGTTCATTCTAATATGTTGACGCTTCGATAATTGATTTCAGAAATTCTTGTTTGACATGTAGTCATAATAAACTAGCATTTTCAAATAGTAGTTTGTAACACTCCTATACCGCATTTGAATGTGGTCAAGCTATATTTTTTAGTATCATAAGTAAAACTCATTATGTGGTAGTCCACGATTACATGTAAAATGAAAATTTATAAAACTCATTACACACACATCAGCGGATTAGAATGGAATTACGGGTGTGAGATACCAGATGACATAGAGGCAACAAGGAGATTAGATGATTTTCCAAAGACCTCTTCAAGAAATGAAAAATCGATTGTGACCAAAGTACTTAATAGCCACATTAACAAAATTAGCTAATTATTTTTCTATCATTGATACATATTGATATTAGAAACTAAAGTATGATAAATCATCACTTAAATATTTGAATTTTGATATAATGATGTGTCACCGCTACCCCACTATTATATTCACCTATGAATATAAAAATACATGATTGATAAACAGAAAAATAAAAATTACGGTAAAAAGACTTTGCAATCCGATCTCCCATATATGGTTAAGGATCAGATTAGCTCAAATTTCCAAATTATTGAAACAAGTCATTGTATTCACAAATCCTCGATAATATAACTAACCAGTAATATAAAAGAAAATTGTATCACTAATTTTCTTCAATTAATATGCATTTCTATTTCTATGAATACAACTGTTAAAAAACGAAATCTATATAATCTAAGGATTGTTCATGAAACATAATCATGTTAAAAAAATTAATTTCAATATAATGATGTACCATGAACATCCTCAAATTATATGAATTTGATAAACTATAACACATTTTTGTTTACAAATTTAAATATTTTTACACTATCATTATATCAGAGGTCCTCTTACTATCATTCTATACAAGAATGCATAGAAAAGGACACTCTTTGATTTGTAATTTGTGTATGAGGAACATAGATTATGCAGGTATTTATAGTAGAATACAGGGATATGAAAAAATAAGTCAATAACATTACAATTGATTTCAAAGTATAATATATGTTTACAGCTGCATAACATCCACGAACATCCACCAAATACAAATTTTATAAATACTCATTTAATTTATGATATCTGTATACAGCTGGAAAAAATAAAGTACAATTTTTTACATATATTTATATATAATATAGTTGGACTTTTTTGTTGGGCTTTAATCTGAGTTTGTGGGCTTTGCTATTTGTTTGTCCTTGTTGGATGGGTCGATTTGCAACTCTGGAGTCATGTGTTGGAGATAGTCAATGTATTCGTGGAGTCTTTTTTGGTGTGTATCAGTTACGTTTGAGGAGTGTATCAGTTACGTTTGAGGAATGAGTTTTAATAGGAAGTTAGTTGCCATGTTCTCCTAGTTTGTATGTAGCTAAGTCATTTATTTCTGTTTATGCTTTTCATACATATTTACCTAGCACTCATATAATAAAAGTTAACACTTAGCATACATGGTGTATTTTCCCAGTTATTTCATTAAACTCTAACAAGTTTGATTGATCTGTATTCACTTATTCACAATAATTTTTGTTATGACCATAATATGAAAGACACATTTTTTATTAAAAAATAAGCAATTTTAATTGATGAGAGGTATTTATATATTTAAAAATAAATTATTTGAATTCAATGCACAATGCACAATATAATTTTTTTTAATGTTATGTACAATGTAGCTTAACTACAATATAAACCAAACATTTTTAAATATTATGTAATTTTGGATAGTAAGAGATAGTATATCCAAAAATAAATTAGTTTAGGAGTAAGGGGCACATTTTTTTTACAAAAAGGATAAGGAGAAATATTAAATAAGTAGTAATATATGAATATGTATATTTATCCATAATATATTTTTAAAGTGAAACAATGATTTTTAGATTATTAAGATATATGCATACTCATGATTTGTTGGTGGTTCACCAAAAGGACACATGAGCTATTTTGAAACTGGACTATACAAGTGTCCCTGATTGTAGGGTAAATGACTAATTGTTAATTAGCCCAATAAAATAATATTTTAATCTCTTTTAGAAATAAATTGAATAGTCCTTTAAGTTTGCAAAGTTGTTTAATTAAAACTTGAATATATTTTAATTCTCAATAAATTAAGATTTGAATGTTACTTAATCATATATTTATAAGCATGAAGCCACAAAATTTAGCTGCATCAAGTCACCAATGCCAAATTTTCCACAGAAGTTGTAGACATATGCCTTGAATAAATGGATGGTCTCTAACATTTTAAAGGCATAATCAATTAGTGATAATCTAACTATTTACCTGTCAAGCTTCTTTAGCTTCTTTACAAGCTATATTTTAGTAATCATTGCCAATTTGCCATTATTTACATTAAAGATTACCCTGATCAAGCCTTGCATTATTTCTTCTAATAGCTTTTTTATACAACTTAACACATAATTAAAAAAAAATATATATATATATATATATATTACTATTAAAAAATCAAATAAATGTATCGGGGTATTATAGTATGGCCAAGTCTTTTAATGGTCATATATACACGGAAATGGTGATAACTTATGTAAGATTTTATGATGGCATTGTTGTTTAATCATAGAAACTTTCTTGTGATTGTGGAGAGAATACACAAATAAAAAATTATACAGCTTTAGTCTTTAAAACATGTTAGATGCATCTATCATCTAAATCTGAGAACACGATCTTTTGATCTTTGTATGTACAGCTGAAGGATGCTACTGAGTACTTATTAGGAGATTGTGAGGAGAGGAAAATGTGAAGTCGTTAGGCTTAGAGCATTGGCTCATAAATACATCAAGAGATATGCTCATTATTATGAAAGGTGGGCTTTAAATGAAAAGTCAAGAGAGAAAGCATTAGCAGATCTAAGCCACATATAAAATAAGAAACTTCAGAAACTTGAGAAAAAATATTGTCAGCAAGAACACCTAAGCTTTTTTACGGAAGCTTGGGAGCAGATTTTTGAATAAAGGCGAGTGTTAAAATGGGCTTATATTTATGGATATTTTATGCCACCAGAAGCATATACGAAAACAAAACTATTTGAGTAACCACAAGGTGAGGCTGAGGTGGCTTTTGAAAGGCTACATAATTGCCTAGAAAATAACCTGCAAAAATACTTTTAAGATGAGGCTAGCTGAGAAGAATTTAATAAAAAAATTCGTAAGGAGCTTATAAACTTAACTAAGGTAACTCAAAGATATTTTTTGAACTTTCTCAAGGGATTAGAAAATGGGCAATCTGAAGTTGATTTTACTCTAGTGAAAGAAAAGCATGTCCAATTGACAGATGCCTGACAGTGTCCACACTGTACTACCCTAAATGATTGTGACCATAACATGTGCGAAGGGTGCTTGATGCGTAAAAGGGGTTAAAACAGAGACACCATTCAAGAATTTCGAGGTAAGAGTTTTTTAAGGCAATGAGATAAAAAAAATTCTTATTTTTCAACTCAGCTTAATTTAAGAGATTTAGTAAGTAGTTTCTAGTGCTTTGTTTGCAAGTGAACTGGTTTTGTTTTTACCTTAAATTTTCATATTACTTAGATTTTGCTTTCCTTATGTTAGACAATTCCTATATTTTGATGTTTGTTTGATTGGAATGTGAATGTAGTAAAATTTCTATGAAGAAATTTTAAGTCTTCTACATGTCATATGAAAGTGGAAAACTACTTATAGACTTATAATATTATGCGATAAGCTGGGAAATGAAAAAACAAATTAAAATAGTCGGGAAAATAGGGAATTCTGAGAATTGAACTTGGAACCTCTCACTCCCTAAGCGAGAATCATACGACTAGACCAAATGCCATCATGGGTGCAAACCAAAAAATATTTAAAACATCTCTATCACCCCCAAAAGTTGAACAAGTAAGAAAAAAAGATTTGAAGAATCCCATTGTCTGGTTTTTGTAAATATTATTGTAAATTAAAATTGAATATAGACATTAAGACATTGATTTTTGATGAGGAGCCGGAGAGCTGCAAACGTCCATCACATCTCGAACCATAAATGGATTAAGCTACCAATCCACTTCGAACACGTTCATTTAATACAAACAGAAACATTCTCAGACTAGAGGTGTCCAATTCCCTGCTTACAATTCAAATTATTAGACATATAAATGACGACATACCATTATTACATATTTGTAATGTCTTAAATGAAACCCATCAATTTTGTATTCTTTTTTATTATTAAATTTCATATCGAGACTCGTTAGAAAATGCAGACATAATTCAAAGTAGAAAGGAACATAGGAAAAACAGAAAGGAATATACCGGATGTTGTTAAACAAAGTGAAGAATCTATAAACATAATGTTATACAATTTATGCATTTAGTCACATATATGTGCTTCTTTGATGTTTCAACCAATTTTTTAGAGAATATTGTACACCGACCATAAGTATAAATTGATCTTGATCGCTTCCATGGATTACACTAAAGGCTAGAGCAAGAGTGAACCGGTGTAGTTTATGCAGACTGCTTCTCCATTAGTTCAATCACAACACTTGCAAATCAATCCCAGTTTTCCTTTGAGTTACCTCCTCTATTCATCGTATCATTATTCATTTTACTAAGAGAGGACCATCAAATGAATTTAATTAAACTGAATTTCTAAATTACAAGTCATTATATTTATCGGGTTTACTTACACGCATATCACCATCATGAAGTGGAAACTTCAATCCCCTGCAGCTCCCAGTGTTATTTAGTATTAGACACCCGAGTTCATTCTAATATGTTAAATGGGTGGATAATTGATTTGAGAAATTTTCATTTGACATGTAGTCATAATAAACTAGCATTTTTAAATAGTAGTTTGTAACACTCCTATACCACATTTGAATTTTATCAAGTTATATTTTTTAGTATAATAAGTAAAACTCTTTACCCGTAGTCCACAATTACATATTAAATGAAAATTTATAAAACCCCTTACACACACATTAGCGGATTAGAATGGAATTATGGGTGGGAGATACCACATAGCATATAGGCAACAAGGAAATTAGATGATTTTCCAAAGACCTCTTCATCAAATGAAAAATCGATTATAACAAAAGTACTTAATAACTACATTAACAAAATTAGGTAATTATTTTATGTTAGAGAGCATTAATTTTGTAGCAAACAATATTAATTTGGCAGCAAATATTTTTCTAGCTGTCTTTCCTTTTAGACGATTATTGGACAAACTATTTTGAAGTATTCATTATGGTTTCTCTTGTAATTAAATAGAACTGTACTTACATCATACCACTTTGTTTCTAACCGTTGGGTGTGGCCCGGGGGTCAAGCGTATTAGGATCTAAAATATTATTGTAAATTATAATTGAATATAGACATTAAGAAATTGATTTTTGATGAGGAGCCGAAGAGCTGCAAACGTCCATCACATCTCGAACCACAAATGGATTAAGCTACCAATCCACTTCGAACACGTTCATTTAATACAAATAGAAACATCCTCAGACTACACATGTCCAATTCCCTACTCACAATTCAAATTATTATACATATAAATGATGACATACCATTATTACATATTTCTAAAGTCTTAAATGAAACCCATTAATTTCGTATTTTTTTATTATTAAATTTCATATCCAGACTCGTTAGAAAATGCAGACATAATTCAAAGGAGAAATGAACATAGGAAAAAACAGAAAGCAATATACCGGATTCTGTTAAACAAAGTGAAGAATCTATAAACATGATGTTATACAATTTATTCATCCGGTCACATATATGTGCTTCTTTGATCTTTCAACCAATTTTTGTAGAGAATATTGTACACGGACCATAAGTATAAACTGATCATGGTCGCTTCCATGGATTACACTAAAGGCTAGAGCAAGAGTGAACCGGTGTAGTTTATGCAGACTACTTCTCCATCACAACACATGCAAATCAATCCCAGTTTTCCTTTGAGTTACCTCATCTATTCATCGTATCATTATTCATTTTACTAAGAGAGGACCATCAAATGAATTTAATTAAACTGAATTTCTAAATTACAAGTCATTATATTTATCGAGTTTACTTACACACATATCACCATCATGAAGTAGAAACTTCAATCCCGTGCAGCTCCCAGTGTTATTTAGTATTAGACACCCGAGTTCATTCTAATATGTTAGACGCGTGGATATTTGATTTGAGAATTTCTCATTTGACATGTAGTCATATTAAACAAGCATTTTCAAATAGTAGTTTGTAACACTCCTATACCACATTTGAATGTTGTCAAGTTATATTTTTTAGTATCAAAAGTAAAACTCATTACCTCTAGTCCATGATCACATGTCAAATGAAAATGATCACATGTCAAATGAAAATTTATAAAACCCCTTACACACACATTAGCCGATTAGAATGGAATTAACGGTGTGAGATCCATATAGCATATAGGCAACAAGGAGATTAAATGATTTTCCAAAGACCTCTTCATCAAATCGATTATAACAAAAGTACTTAATAGCTACATTAACAAAATTAGCTAATTATTTTTCTACCATTGATACATATTTATATTAGAAACTAAAGTATGATAAATCTTCATTTAAATATTTGAATTTGATATAGTGATGTATCACCCTTACCCCACTATTACATTCACCAATGAATATAAACATACATGATTAAAATTGATAAACAAACAGATAAAAATTATGTGTAAAAAGACTTTACAATCCCATCTCACATATGGTTAAGAATCCAAATTATTGAAACAACTCATTGCATTCACAAATCCTTAATAATATAACTAACCAATAATATAAAAGAAAATTGTATCACTAATTTTCTTCAATTAATATGGATTTCTATTTCTCTGAATACAACGGTTAAAAAACAAAATCTATATAATCTAAGGATTGTTGATGAAACATCATCATCTTAAAAAAATTAATTTCAATATAATGATGTACCATGAACATCCTCAATTTATATGGATTTGATAAACTATAACACATTTTTGTTAACAAATTTAAATATTTTTACACTATCATTATATGAGAGATCTTCTTACTATCATTCTATACAAGAATACATAGAAAAGGGAACTCTATGATTTGTAATTTGTGTATGAGGAACATAGATTGTGTATGTATTTATAGTGGAATAGAGGGATATGAAAAAATAAGTCAATAACATTACCATTGATTTCAAAGTATAACCTATGTTTACCGCTCGATAACATCCAGGAAATACAAATTTCATAAATACTCATTTAATTTATGAAATCTGTATACAGCTGGAAAAAATAAAGTACAATTTTTTACATATATTTATATATAATATAGTTGGACTTTTATCATCAAAAAAAAATAAAAAAATGAAACACACATTTTTTATTAAATAATATGCAATTTTAATTGATGAGAGGTATTTATATATTTAAAAATAAATTATTTGAATACAATGCACAATGCACAATATACTTATTTTTTTAATGTTATGTACAATGTAACTTAACAACAATATAAAACAAATATTTTTAAATATTATGCAATTTTGGATAGTAAGAGATAGTATATCCAAAAATAAATTATTTTAGTAGTAAGGGGCACATTTTTTTTACAAAAATGATAAGTACAAAATATTAAATAAATAGTAATATATGAATATGTATATTTAGTGATAATATATTTTTAAAGTGAAACAATGATTTTTAGATTATTAAGATATATGCATACTCATGATTTGTTGGGGGTTCACCAAAAGGACATATGGGCTTTTTTGAAACTCGATGTCAGTAATGGAAGGGTAAATGACTAATTGTTAATTAGCTCAATACAATATTATTTTAATCTCTTTAGAAATAAATTGAATAGACCTCTAACTTTGCAAAGTTGTTTAATTAAAACTTGAATATCTTTTTTTTCACAAACAAAACGAAGAATTCATTAAAACATTGAACCCCAGCCCTGACAAACCCCCGAACTGTTTGTAGTTCTTGCACATTTTTGGCTATGGTTGCTTAATTACTTATCAGAAATGAAATTAGACTTTGCCAGGAAGTTTTTGTTAACTTTGTGATTACATTAGACTTTGACATGTTTAGAATTTAAATTGGAAGCCGAACATGACTGAAAACTGAAAAATCAGAATTTGGTTATTCTGTAAATACAAACTTACTACGGTTGTTTATCTCATATTCTGTGGTAAGTTACTAATTTACGACGTATAGTTGTGTCATAAATTTGTGTTTTATGTTATCAAAGATGGATCTCTGAAGAAAACATACGACGTTTCTTCCGTCGTAAGTAACTAATATACGACATTATTATTCGTCGTATGTTGATAACTTACGACGGAATATTCCGTCGTAAGTAGATTTATTATTTTATTGAGAATGTGGGCCCCTGTTTCCCAACTTCCGAGGCAATTTTATTTTGTGACGAAAAATTGAACTTACTACTCGAGCAAAAACGACGATTTTTTTCCGTCTTAAATGCCTCAATTACGACTATTTTAGTTCAAAAAAACCGTCGTAAATAGCCTTATTTCTTGTAGTGATATTCTAGCTAGAGACTTGAAAATATGTTGTACTGTGCTGCTGGTGGCACCTTTTTGTTGCCAAGTAGTCCAATTAAGTTCACATTTCTTTGTTTTTCGTGATTTTTTTCATCTTATTTGATTACTTTTGGTATTATATTTATTATATTAGTATAGGTACGGGCCCTTATCTCGAAATTGACTAAAGAAAAATCCGCTGCACTTCTGCAGGGTAATAAACTTCGTTAGGAATTGGTGAGAATAACAACTCAACTAAGCTTTCTAACCTTTAATGTATCCGTTCTATAGGCTATCTTCATGCAATAACTTTATGTAATTGGAGAAGTGGCAATCTCAAATTATAGGAGATTCCTTAAAGATGATGGTAGAGGTGTTGCAGCGGCACTAAATGAGACAGTTTGTTTTTTTGTAACAAGTGCGCTGGGTTAACTGTAAGTCACTTTCTGGTTGATATTTTCTCTCTAATTTTTTGATGATGGAGCAATATATTTTCCCAGCCGTGTATGTCGGTTTTTCTACTTATATCATTTGGTTTGATATAAGTAGTCTTCTAATATATATGATTTTCTTTTAATTTGGCTGTAAATGATTTCAGTTACAATGTCATTTATAAGTTCACATCCATAATTGCAGATACAAGCTAAGTATTATCTTAGAACTAATCCCCTTGGTGAGGGAGCTAAGTGGCGTCGAACTTATGGGCAGGAGATATATTCTCCATTTTTATTAGCTTTCACTGAACATGTGAGATACATATAAATATATCATGTTCTCCTTTTTACAAATATCTATGCAATTAATTGATGATTCACATGTATGCACGATGGAGATACAGATCTCCTTTGAACAGTTAAAGTTTGCATGCTTAGTATATTTGATTATTTCAGTGCCCTGTGGATTTGGAACTGTGCTTTTAGGTGTTGCATTTTTGCACAATACCAGAGAGCCACCCCCATCTCCTTCAGATTCTTGATACTACAAAGTATGCGTAAATAGTCTGATTACTCCCTAACTTACTAAATATGTGCAATTAGTCTGATTACTCCTTAACCTACTTTGATATGTTTTTGTTATGAATTAGATTTCTCGCGAGGATAGATATTTATAAGAAAAGGTGGTGAGACAGAGAAAAATGATTAAGGGCTTTGAACTTCTTAGCATCTTCCCTCCCATCAAGCTTTGATTAGTAATTGTTTTTTTTATTTGACTTGCTAGGGTTTTGTATTCATTTAGGAAATTAAAATTTTACCTTTGTTTTTGTTTATTTTTCGTTCGAGTTGGGTAATTGAGTTGAGTTGAGTTGTGCACTAATTGTTAAGGGGTTTTCACCGATTGGGTGTTTGAATTGGGTTCGAATGTGCCTTATTTGGAATATCTTTTGCAGGTTAGAGTTGTTTAAGTACTTTCATATTGAACCTATTGGTTATTAGGGTGTTCATCAGCTATCAAGGAGGTTTGTTTCTTCTGTATTTTCATTTTTTTGTTCTATCTGTGTGTGCGTGTTTATTTATGACTCTATATTGTTTGATTGGATTTGATTTTAATACTGTTATAAGTAATGTGTTTTTTAAAGACGTAGTTATCCTATATAAATCTGCATTTAATATCCAGGAAAATGAAACACTTCTTTCCCTGGTGGTTATGTAACTCAACAGCCACAACCTTGTAGTATATAAGGTTGTTATCTAATGAAATAACATATACTCTTCCAGTACCTTTTTCTCTTATATAATTCATGATATGTTTAACAAATTGGTATCAGAGCTAGATTCGATTAGAAACTGGGCGTAAACAACAGCAGTAGGCGGAAACAACACGTCAACAACGGCTGCAACAAATCAAGGTGTGAATATTCAACAACCTACAATGCCCATTTTTAATGGTAAAAACTATGATTATTGGAGTTTGAAGATGAAAACACTTTTCCAATCTCAAGACTTGTGGGATTTAGTGGAAAGTGGATATGATGAATCAGCAAATTTAACAAATGCTCAGAAGGAGGCCTTAAAGGAGACTAAAAAGAAAGATGCAAAAGCCTTCTTCTTTATTCAACAAGCTATATTAGAGAGCTTGTTTCCCAGAATTATGAGGGTTGTAACGGCAATAGAAGCTTCCAAAGTTTTGCAAGAAGAATTCCAAGGAAATTCCAAGGTAAGATCTAATAAGCTACAATCCCTCGGGAGAGATTTTGAGAACTTGAAGATGAATGAGTCTGAAAGTTTGAAGGATTATTATTCAAAAATAAATGAAATTGTCAATCAAATGGCTTTATACGGTGAAGTGGTTACCGATAAGAAAGTTGTTTAAAAAATTATGATTAGCTTGACTGATAAATATGATGCTATGGTGTCCATTATTGAAGAAACCAAAGATATTAACACATTAAAATCTGGTGAGTTGATGGCATCATTACAGTCCCATGAACAAAGATTGATGAGACACTCCGAAAAATCCATTGAAAGTGCTTTGCAATATAAGCTCAACTTAAACAAAAAGGAATCACCGTCTCAGAGTTATAATGGAGGAGTATCATCAAGAGGTGGCATGTTCAACAGAGGAAGAGGAAGAGGCCAAAGAGGAAGAGGAAAAAGTAATTATAACAGATGTTTATGTGATGCAAGTCAAACAAACAAGTGTGAAATATGCAAACGAAGTAGCCATACGGAGAAGGATTGTTGGTTCAAAGGGAAGCCTCAATGTCATCATTGTAAGAAATTTGGACATTTGCAAAAAGATTGCAGGTTCAAAAATCAGCATCAAGTGAATGTATCTGAAGAAAAAGAAGATGGATATGCAGTCTTTTATACAAATTGTCAGGTCACAAATGAGAAAAGTAGCACTACTTGGTTATTGGACAGCGGGTGTAGCAATCACATGACCGGAGACAACACAATATTTACAAAGATTGATAAAAGTATTACTGTTCAAGTGAAAATGGGAAATGGCATATTGGTTCAGGCAAGAGGCAAAGGTACGATATGTATTCAAACAAAAGATGGCATAAGATACATTAATAATGTTTTATTAGTCCCTGATTTAGATCAGAATCTACTTAGTGTTGGTCAGCTCATAGAAAATGGATATGCTGCTTATTTTGAGGATGGTACTTGCATAATTTATGACAAAAATAAAGGCAGAAAATTGGTTGCAAAAATACAGATGAAAAGGGGCAGAAGTTTTCAGCTAATGTTCAATTATGATGCTGATTTGGCCTTAAAAGCACACCTGAAAGATGAATCCTTGCTTTGGCATAAAAGGCTTGGACACATACATTCTCAAGGGCTGAAGGAACTGAAAAATATGGTGTATAGGCTGCCTCAAGTTGAAGATAACAATGAAGTGTGTGAAGGGTGTGCCATGGGAAAGCACCATAGAAATTCTTTTCCAAAAGGAGGATCGTGGAGAGCTGGGGGACTGCTGGAGCTTGTTCACACTGACGTGTATGGACCAATGAGGACTCCTTCACTTGCTGAAAATAGGTACTTTGTTTTATTTATTGATGATTACTCAAGAATGACGTGGGTTTATTTTATGAAATATAAGTCTGAGGTCTTTAGCATTTTCAAAAAATTTAAGAAATTTGTGGAAAAATAAAGTGGTTGTTTCATAAAAGTTTTGAGAAGTGATAGGGGTAAAGAATATACCTCTAGAGAATATGATAAATTTTGTGAAGATGAAGGAATTGATAGACAACTCACGGTTGGTTACTCATCTCAACAAAATGGAGTTTCTGAAAGAAAGCACCAAACTGTAGTGAATATGGCCAAATCAATGTTAAAGGAGAAAGGGTTTCCAAATTCATTCTGGGCTGAAGCAATTCATACTGCTGTGTACTTAATTAACAGATGTCCAACTAAGGCAGTTAAAGAAATGACTCCATTAGAAGCATGGTGCAGAAAGAAGCCTTCAGTAAGCCATTTAAAGATATTTGGTTGCATTTGCTATGCACATATTCCGAAAGAAAAAAGACAAACTAGAAGACACGAGTGAAAAATGCATTCTTCTTGGTTACAGCTCAAAATCAAAAGGATATAGGTTGTATAGTTTAAAGAAGAAATCAATAATCATAAGTAGAGATGTGTTGTTTGATGAAGGAGCTAGCTGGAATTGGGAGAAAGAAGCATGTCAAAATCAAACTATTACATTTGAAGCATAAGCTCTAAATGAAGATAAAAATAATGATCAGTCATCACCAGCATCATCACCATCTGATC
Organism: Apium graveolens; assembly: GCF_009905375.1. Taxonomy (NCBI): domain Eukaryota; kingdom Viridiplantae; phylum Streptophyta; class Magnoliopsida; order Apiales; family Apiaceae; genus Apium; species Apium graveolens. Next base: position 9,492,106 of record NC_133651.1, read on the forward strand.
CATCTTCACCTACTGATCCATCATCACCTTCAAGTGATAGTGCAAGATCGTCAAGTTCAGGAAGTACTCCGCTGAAAATGAGGTCTCTTGCTGATATTTATGAGTCATGTAATTTTTGCATGATTGAACCAACGATTTTGAGGAGGCAATTAGAGAAGATGTTTGGAAGAAGGCAATGGAAGAGGAGTTTCACATGATTGAAAAAAATAAGACATGGCAACTCGTTGAAAGACCGAAAAATAAAGAGTTTGTGGGCGTGAAGTGGATTTATAGAATAAAGGATAAGTCAGATGGTTCTTGGTTAAAAAATAAAGCGCGTCTAGTGGCCAAAGGATATTCACAACATAAAGGAGTTGATTACCTCGAAACATTTGCACCAGTAGCTCGAAAAGACACAATCAGAACCCTCATTGATCTTGCAGCTCAAAAAGGATGGAAATTATATCAACTTAACTTGAAATCAGCCTTCTTGAACGGAGATTTAGAAGAGGAAATCTATGTAGATCAGCCAGATGGTTTTGTCATTAAAGGACAAGAAGGAAAAATTTATAATTTGAAAAAGGCGTTGTACGGGTTAAAGCAGGCACCTCATCAATGGTATACCTATATCGACAACTACTTCCTGGAAAATGGATTTGTTAAAAGTAAGAGTGAGCCAACTCTCTATGTGAAGAAGCAAGGTATGTCAATTCTTATCGTTGTAATTTATGTTGATGATCTGATTTTTACTAGCAATGATGAGCATATGATAAATTAGTTCAAAAGTGATATGATGAAGAAGTATGAAATGAGTGATATGGGACTGCTATACCATTTTCCTGGGATTGAGATCCACCAACAAGGTGATGGAGTGTTTATTTGTCAGCACAAATACGCTGAAATGATGTTAAAAAGGTTTAATATGTATGGTTACAAATCAATGGCAACACCTCTTGGAGCAAATGAAAAATTGATGAAAGATGACGGTGGAAGCAAAGTAGACAGGACTTTGTATAGAAGCATTGTTGGAAGTTTAATGTATCTTACGGCAACTAGGCCGGACATTATGTTTGCTCCTAGCGAGGTTCACCATGGAGCAGCCAAACGAGTTCTTCGTTACATAAAAGGAACTGTGGCATATGGAATCAAATATTTTAAAGGTGAAGAGCTAAAATTAATTGGTTTTTGTGACAATGATTGGGCAGGTTCCAGAGATGACATGAAGAGCACAACAGGCTTTGTGTTTTCATTTGAGTCAGGAGCATTTTCATGGCAATCAAAGAAGCAAGATTCAGTTGCACAGTCATCCGCAGAAGCTGAGTATGTAGCTGCTGCCCTGGCAACATCACAAGCTATTTGGTTGAGAAGAATTCTGGAGGATATTGATGAAAGGCAAAGAAACGCAACAGAGATGCTATTTGATAATAAGTCACCCATATCTATAGCAAAGAATCCTATCTATAATAGTCGTACAAGGCACATTGCTGTGAAACATCACTTCATTCGTGAGAAGATCGAGGAAAATGAGATAAAATTAGTCTACTGCAAGTCTGAGGAGCAAGTTGTTGATGTTGGAATAATCTTAAATTTAGTTATTAATTATTTGTTTATTTAATTATTTGATATTTAGCAATAGATTAATTATTAGAGAAAAATATTATTTTAGAATTGTTTAGTAGTGGGCTAGTGGAGTTATGGAGTAAATTATGGACATGTAATTTACCCATTAATTAGTAGTGGTTAGTTTTAGTAGTGGTTAGTTTTAATATGTTTGTAAAGCCTATATAATGGCTAGTTTACCTTGAGTTTTAGAAGAGGAAAAGAAAACAAGAAATATAGCAGTACAAGTTCTCTTCAAAAATGTAAGAGGTGTCTTGTTTCTCTGAGTTTTTTCAACTTGGCATCAGAGCCATATGATCCAGGGCTTATAAAACTCTTCTAAAAATACACATATACATATATATACATATATATATTATCCTTAATATTTTCCATGTCATCAAACAATTTCTCCGTCTCTATTCCATTATCCAAAGGAGATCAATGAGGGAGGAAGAAATTGGAGGAAAAAATGATGATCCAGGGCTTATAAAACTCTTCTAAAATACACATATACATATATATACATATATATATTATCCTTAATATTTTCCATGTCATCAAACAATTTCTCCGTCTCTATTCCATTATCCAAAGGAGATCAATGAGGGAGGAAGAAATTGGAGGAAAAAATGAGGGACTGCTATTAGCTAAAGCTTCATCCTCAAAAGGTACATGTAACAAAGTTCAATGCAACCATTGTCATAAGATGGGACATGAAGGAAAGACTGCTGGTACTAAGGAAAGCCACAATGCTACAAATGCAAAAAATATGGGCATCTGGCAAAGAATTGTAGATTTCAGAATGATGAAGAAAGGATGGCACAATTGATCGAGGGAGAACCACTCCTTTAGAGTTGTGGAGAGAAAGTGCTCCAAAGTGTTTTTGGAGAGAAAGTGCTCCAAAGTGTTTTTGATGAGATAGTGCATCAAAAATTGATGGTGGTGAGAAGTGCATCACAGGCGAAGAGAAAGTGCTTCGTAAATTTAAGATTATGGGGGTGAATGTTGGAATAATCTTAAATTTAGTTATTAATTATTTGTTTATTTAATTATTTGATATTTAGCAATAGATTAATTATTAGAGAAAAATATTATTTTAGAATTGTTTAGTAGTGGGCTAGTGGAGTTATGGAGTAAATTATGGACATGTAATTTACCCATTAATTAGTAGTGGTTAGTTTTAGTAGTGGTTAGTTTTAATATGTTTGTAAAGCCTATATAATGGCTAGTTTACCTTGAGTTTTAAAGGAGGAAAAGAAAACAAGAAATATAGCTGTACAAGTCATCTGCAAAAAAAAATGTAGGTGTCTTTTTGTCTGAAGTTTTTTTTCCAACAGCTGATATATTCACAAAGGCACTTCCAAAAGAGAAGTTTTAGATGCTGCGTAATCTGCTGGGAGTTCAGAACAACATATTAGGAGGGAGTGTTAGAAGTAATGTGTTTTTTAAAGACGTAGTTATCGTATATAAATCTGCTTTTAATATCCAGAAAAATGAAACACTTCTTTCCCTGGTGGTTATGTAACTCAACAGCCACAACCTTGTAGTATATAAGGTTGTTATCTAATGAAATAACATATACTCTTCCAGTACCTTTTTCTCTTATATAATTCATGATATGTTTAACAAATACAATATTACTACAATATCTGAGACACCCTAATGCTTTTGACTAGAATATCATAATATATCGACTCTGAACTTTGGAGTTTCTCTTAGTTTCTTTTGTTTAGAACAGTTTAGGAGAAAACTTCCATATCTCCGTCAATTATAAATTTTGTAGCTATATTCATTTTGAAAGCATAATTATTTTCCTTCAGCCATACTTTTATCTGAGGCAAACCATAAGCTATCACTCATATGAGTTTATTTAAGGTTTCAAAGTTGAATTTCAAACTTATTTAATCTACTCGGTAGTATATGAGCTTTGTCCTTACAGTTATCTCTTTATCTTTTTTCATTATAAAGGGAAATCGAAACATAATGCCTGTTTCAAGAGTTTCCTTACAATCCCCTGATGGGGCTGCTCGGGGTCAGGTTTGACTATGTTTTACCTACTCAGAATTAAATAAAATATGTTTATACAAGCTGTACCATTTTAGTTTAATTATATGGAGTAAAGTAAGTGTAATATATATTAATAATTAACAGGCTGATGACATTCACAATAAAGAGCTATCTCAGAAGACGGGTCAGCCTGAGGAGAAGGTAGAGCTGATATTTTGCTCAATTGTATTCATGTGACTTGTTTATAAACTTAACATACCTATGATTCTTGGAAAAAAAATAATATTAGAGGATATAAAGAAGCCTATATACACTAATTCAAATCTATGTTAACGAATTAAATGAAATATGTTTATAAAGCTGTACCATTTTAGTCTAATTATATGCAGTAAAGTAAGTGTAATATATTAATAATTAAGAGGCTGATGACATTCACAATAAAGAGTCAGAAGACGGGTCAACCTGAGGAGAAGGTAGAGCTGATATTTTGCTGAATTGTATTCATGTGACTTGTTTATAAACTTAACATACCTCTGATTCTTGGAAACAAAAATAATATTAGAGCATATAAAGAAGCCTATATACACTAATTCAAATCTATGTTAACGAATTAAATAAAATATGTTTATACAAGCTCTACCATTTTAGTTTAATTATATGGAGTAAAGTAAGTATAATATATATTAATAATTAACACGCTGATGGCATTCACAATAAAGAGCTATCTCAGAAGACGGGAAGGTACAGCTGATATTTTGCTGAATTGTATTCATGTGACTTGTTTATAAACTTAACATACCTCTCATTCTTGGAAATAAAAATAATATTAGAGCATATAAAGAAGCCTATATACACTAATTCAAATCTATGTTAAAGCATAATATGGGCCACCTAGACACTTCATTTTGTATAAAGTTGTAACTAATATCTTTATAATGTTTATATTACACATTACACAATTATGTTGCACAAACTTTATCTAGCAACTATTGTGCAACTAAAGTGAATTTGATAGATTGTTATGGACATAGAATCTTATTATATAATTTTCCATATGTAAATAAGATTGCTGCATTGCTCCATTATTCGTGCTAGTCTCACTGTGTTGGTAAGTAGTATACTAACTACAGTTGTATAATATCATGGATATTTCCACCGTTTGTCTGTACATATAATTCTTATTAAAATAGGAAAAGAAGAAAATCTATTTATGCTAAGCTTAATTTGATTTTAAGTTTCAAGCATATATGTTGGAAATGTAAAACTGATGGTTTCAATGCTTATGAGTCGTGAATAAGTTCTTTAACCTGGAATTATTTTTTTTTTGTCAGTTTTAGCTTGGAATTGTTGGTTACTTTAGTTTAGCATCTTTTTATTTTTTTTTTTTTTTTTTTATAATGTTTTTTCTGGTCGTTAATTTTATCAAACTTAGTTTTCATACCAATTTCTCAGGTTTATAATATGATGGTAACAATGGTATCAAAAAATATTCCCTGTATGGATCAAGATGATAAAACAGCTAGAGACGAAGTTGAAATTTCCAAGGCTGCGGACAGTTCTAACAATAGGAAAATAGTTATCTCAAGTTATTTCTTTTTTGTTCTTAGAACTGAGGTAACTGTGTACCATGTCTTATTGGCTATGCTTTATTGGTTCTCTATTTGGATGGATAACTACAACTCGTTGACACCAGTAGCTACTAAGTCCAGTCCTCACTTTGGTGCGCATTTGGTCATTATAGATTTAATTGCAATCTTTTAGTGATGGACTTGTTACCAAATCATAATGCATTTCTTGTCTAAGGATCTGATGAAAAGCTAACTGGATTTACCCTTGGTTATAAGATATAGCTTTATTTGATACACTACAACAAAATAGGCCATTTACGATGGCTAGCTTACAATGGAATAAAGTGCGCTCCCAACTTACGACAAAAAAAGTAAAACGTCGTAATTATTTATGACGAAACACAAAACCGTCGTAAGTTTAGTATTTTATTAATAGAATTTTTCACGGCACGATTAAACAAAAATGAAAATTATTTGAAGTTGCGACGATTTAAATATTTCGTTGTAAGTTAATTATTTTTATTAAAATTTGAACTTGAAATTGAAAAAAAAATATTTAATTAAAATTTACAACGAAATATATGCCATGGAAAAAATCGGATCGTCAAATTTATGACATAAATTAAAATTCGTGATAAGTTATCAAAGAGGGAAATTTAACTTTTTTCCCAAATTTTTGGCGGGAAAATATTGAACATCCAATTTACGACGGAAATTAAAATTATCGTAAGTTAATCAAGATGGAAATTTAACTTTTTCCCTAAAATTTTGGCGGTAAATTTGACTTTTCTCAATTTTTTTGCAGATAATAATTTATGACGGGTTCTGTCGTAAATTAGCACATGATTTTTTATAAATTCAATTTTTAAGAAATATTATTTCATGATCCAACCATATTAATATCAGCATTTATTTGTTTTGGGTGACATTTCAAGAATTTCAGTAAAAAATTAAATATTTTGAAAAAATAATTTAATATGAAATATTGATTATATCACTAATATATATATATAATCATCCATATGGTTGGATCATTCAAAAATATTTTTAAAATAATCGTAACACCAATTTAGGAACAAACACTTGTTAACAGTACTAGTCCAACTCATGCTTCACTAGTAAATTGGCAAATGAGATAAAATTATTTTGACATTTAATTTTTAATATCACTAATATTATCAATTGAAATCCGTATAGTTGTATCGTTCAAAAATATTTTTAAAATAATCGAAACACCAATTTAGAATTAAACATTAGTTAGTTGTACTAGTTAAACTAATGCTTGACTGTTAAAATGGCAAACTAACTAAAATTATTTTGATATAAATTTTGGTTATATCACTAATATAATATCTATTGACATTCATACAGTTGGATCGTTCAAAAATATTTTTAAAATAATCGAAACATCAACTCAAGATTAAACACTAGTTAGTTATATTAGTCAAACTCATGTTTGACTGTTAAAATGGAAAACCAAATAAAATTATTTTGATATGAAATTTTGTTATATCACTAATATATATCTATTTACATCCATACGGTTGGATCGTTCAAAAATATTTTTAAAATAATCGAAACACTAATTCAGGATTAAACACTAGTTAGCTGTACTAGACAAACTCATGTTTGACTGTTAAAATGGCAAACCAACTAAAATTATTTTGATATTAAATTTTGGTTATATAACTAATATATATATCTATTGACATCCATACGGTTGGATCGTTCAAAAATATTTTTAAAATAATCGAAACATCAACTCAGGATTAAACACTAGTTAGCTATACTAGTCAAACTCATGTTTGACTGTTAATATCGCAAACCAAATAAAATTATTTTGATATGAAATTTTGGGTATATCACTAATATATATATCTATTTACATCCATAGGGCTCGATCGTTCAAAAATATTTTTTAAATAATCGAAACACCAATTCTAGATGAAACACTAGTTAGCTATACTAGTCAAACTCATACTTGACTGTTAAAATGACAAACACAATAAAATAATTTTAAAATGAAATTTTGGGTATATCACTAATAATATATATATATAATATATATATATATCTATTTACATCCATACGGTTGGATCGTTGAAAAATATATTTAAAATTATCGAAACAACAATTCAGGACTAAACACTAATTAGCTGTATTAGTCAAACTCATGTTTAACTGTTAAAATGACAAACCAAGTAAAATTATTTTGATATGAAATTTTGGGTATATCACTAATATATATTTATTTATTTACATCCCTCTATTTGGATCGTTGAAAATATTTTTAAAATTATCACAACACCAATTCAGGATTAAATAGATAGTTGTACTAGTCAAACTGATGCTTGACCGTTAAAATGACAAACCAAATAAAAATATTTTGATACAAAATTTTGGTTATATCACTAGATATATATCTATTGACATCCATACGGTTGGATCGTTGAAAAATATTTTTAAATTAATCAAAACACAAATTCAGGATTAAACACTAGTTAGTTGTGCAAGTTAAACTGATGGAACATATTTTAAAATTTTATATATAATTTTCTGAAAAGCGTTATTAATCATTTATTTTTAAAATGTCCTCCTTTAATTACCGAAGATTAGTTATTTGAAATTTTAAAATTGTCTAAAGATGGCAAACCTTTTAGAATTTTGGTTTTGTTTTAACCTAATTTTAAAATATCTTTTATAGAGTTATAGTTAATCGATTAAGTAATCACATGTTAAAATAATATTCTTTTAAGGTCATGGAGATATTATTTTTTACCCTCAATAAAATAATATTTTGTTATAACAATATTTTCCCCCATCATTTTAAATACTTTTAAATGTTATAAAATATGAATATATATGCCTACTAATATAATTATCATAAAGTCATATCTTTTAAAATTTTAAATGAACAAAATTAAGAATTTAATTTAATTTTTTTAAAAAAATTATAATATTAAAAAAAATCGATAATCCGTGCGGGTTTTAAGCTAGTATATATAATTTATTAAAACATTAAACAAAGGAAACAATGTGAAGTCACCATATTGGAACAAAATAGAAAATAGGGTTGAGTAGAGCTTGAGACCTAAATTTTAAGTCTCTGAATCGATTGCTGCTTGCAAAGTATATCGAAGATTCAACCGCTGTTATATATATCAAAGATTTAATCGCTGTTAAGTCTAGTTCGATTTTCTTCTAAAGTATCAAAGATTCCAAGATCCAACAGGTATCATTGATTCATTTTTTCATTAAATAATCAATATTTTGTCTCGGTACTTTGTACTTTGTTCAATTAGAGGCAAGTTTCTTTATTTATATACAGTAATTTGTAATTACTTAATTACTTAATTTGTCTCTGTACTTAATAGTTTATTGTTGATGTTACTTAATTTGTCTCTGTACTTAATACTTATTGTTGATGTTGAGAAGGGTTCCGATTCTGATTCAGATTTATATGGGTCTGATATTGAGAAAAAAGTCTAAAGCTATTGATACCAAGAAGGCGATAGAAGACCTACAGGCAAATGATGAAATGCTGATAAACATTAAGAACAAGATGATGACTTTAGATTGCTCACACCTCAGGTTATTGTTTTTAACTTGCAAATATTATAATTGGTTGGAGTAGTTTTATTTATTGTTCATTTAGTATATTTTATCATTTGTTTTTTGAAATTAGGAACTGCAAGAAGAGGCTCAGCAACCTCCTGATCTTCCTGGTCTGTATTGAAACTGGACAACCGGTACTCTCAACTCTGTACTCATTTGTTCTGTACTCTCATAAATTTGCATTTGTGGGCATTGATGTATTACAACAAAAGAAATAGGCATCACTAATTATCTATTTTAAACCTATTGTATTATTAATGGAAACCGAATATATAGTATCATCTTTTCTGTGTTTTCTGTTTATATGAATAAAAGAAAGTGGTTGTGATAAATGAGCGAGTTGCCTGGTTTGTATTTAGGATACCACCATTCATATGAATTTCATTACAACATTGTGCGTGCAACCAAAACAATTATGTATGTGAAATATTTAAAATTAAGTTCAGCAATTACAGAGTCAAAATGTTGTTGTTAAGCAGAGGTATGTGAAATTATGTATATACATTTTGAGCTTGTCACAATGAAATAGAAAGTTTAATACAAATGCAGTGGTGCTGATTGTTAGTCACAAGTTTAATATCAAAGTATAAGTCCTAAATAGCAATCCCCAACAACAATTATATTTTCAGTTATTATGATTTTTACCTTCTAGTCAAATTTTGTTGATGTTTTCACTTGGTCAATAATGTAATTATACCTTATTATACAATTCTTTATTATGAAATATCTGGATCTCGTATTCTAGTCCTCGGTTCTGTCTCAAATTCCATACAATTCCCTTTATGTCAATCCCCTCACAGACCTCAAACATACTCGCAGTTCGAGCGAAGGCTGTCATGGAAACCTCGATATCGTGCCTCTCGGAGTTCACATTCATCGTAATTCTGACAACAAAGAGACTGTTGTCGCACTTAAAAAAGTTGAAAATGTAAAAAATGCTGATAAGGAAAATACGGAACCGAATAGCGGGCCAGTAGCCGTGGCTAAAAAGGTGTCTACCGAGAAGTTTCATAAGAAGCCTAGAGCCTTGAAGCCAACTTCACTTTAACTGTGTATGCAAATGAATGAACCTGAATTTATACTTGGATCAGGAAGTATGGAGCCTGCTGATTCGGAGCACTCGAGTTCGTTGAAGATTTGGGATTATTCGGATTCTGAGTCTGCTCCGGCTTCTTCCTGGTCTACTATTCCCAATAGGTTTTTAAATCTTTTTGTATGAAATTATTGATGAATTAATTAAATTTGATTTGTTGTGGAAATGTTAAGTACATTCAAATCTCGCCTAATTTGATTTGTTGTGGAAATGTTGTGGAAATGTTAAGTACATTCATATTCTAACATAATTTTTTTTTGTCATTTATATTTAACCTGGATAAATTAATAAAATTATCTGGTCTGATGCTATTTAAATTGATCATCTATTCCTGTTTTGCAGACATTGTTGTGCAGGCCTTTGCCAGTGGACATTGGGAGGTGCACTTGTGTGATTGTGAAAGAAAAATATGTAGAAGGACTACATGGGGCAGTTTGTACACCGTTTACACTAATGTAAGGTTTCCGTGTTTTACGACATTTCACTTTCTTGTTTTCTCCAAGTTTAACTCTTATAATAATGTTAATCGTATTGGGATGTTATATAGTAATTGAGGTTTCTTAGTTGATTATTCATGTTTGTTAGTGTTGCCTTGGAGTAGGTTTTGCACTATAAATTACATTATAATAGCGTTATAGTGTTGGGTTGTAGTTGCTCTAATTTGTTACAAGTATTAACAACTAACCATTGTCAATAATTAATATGTCATGCTGCATAATGTTTGTTTCACGTTTGAAATATTTGATTCTTATAATAGTGTTAATTATATTGGGATGTTTGACTTAGTTTTATATAATAATTAAGGTTTCTTAGTTGATGTTTCGTGTTTGCGACCTGGATTGTAATTTATTAAGCATTAGTAAAACATAACCATTGTCAGTATGTTATGCTGCAATATGTTTGTTTTTCCATTTGAATATTTAGATTGTACCTCATAGTAGTTAGAATTGCTGCAACACAACTTAGTTTGAGAATTCATTCTCATTCCAACTTTGCTTTCATTCCCAAACACTTCACTAAATTAATGGATGTTTCGCTAAGCAGTCGCTATTTTATGATTTGTACTCATTTGATCATACTTGTACTAATACCTTGAACAAGTATATTTCGAGGAGATTATAAAAATACTGCCTTATCACTAGGCATTGTGATCTCATATAGGAACTGAGAAATGGTTATAATTTGGCACACATGTTGATATTGGAAATCAGAGCAAACAAGTTCACAGTCTGCTGATTATAATCAGGTGAGATAAACATGACCTTAGTGAAATTTGTTTGATATGTCCTGTGATTTGATTCAGTTCACAGTAGTCATTCTATGTAATCAACCATTTAGATGTTGTTTGGGAGCATTTAGAATTACATGTACTCTGTCACAATCCTTGAAAAGGTTAGTATTTGACTCTTTAATGGATTATCTCAGAGGGTCATGGAAGACAATCGAAAACTTGCAGTGGCTCGCCACAAGAGGCATAATGGAAGATCGAGTTTATAGTTGCTCAATCAACAAAGGGGATTTTAGGTCCTGGTGATGATAGTTTTGTGGGAAGTGTCACTTCCAACCTCATAGGTTCCAAGTACAATATATGGGATCAGGTTCGATGTCCATTTTAGTACTATACTGTTGAAGAGCTGGTTGATTGAAAACTATGGGTTCCAGCCACATGCCGTGTCAGAGCTCAATGAAAAGAGTTTCTGGAAGATGTTTGATACTGGCTTTATGAGCAGTGTATGAGGAAGTATGGAGCTATTTCATGAGTGTGTACTACAAGTGTAAGAAATGTAGGAAGATTGAGAAAGAGGTTCAGGAAGCCGAGCAAGCCCATCTTGAGAGCGCTTATGCAGAAGTAGACATATCAGTAGATTAATTTTTATGTAGGTTTTCTCGCTAAATCATATGAGATATGTCTCTGCTTTTATCATTTACTATTCATCCAATTTTGTAGTTCTTGCACATTTTTTGCTATAGTTGCTTAATTACTTACCGGAAATGAAATTAGACTTTGCCAGGGAGTTTTTGTTAACTTTGTGATTGCATTAGACTTTGACATGTTTAGAATTTAAATTGGAAGCCGAACATGGCTGGAAACTGATAAATCAGAATTTGGCTATTCTGGAAATACAATCTTACGACGGTTGTTTATCACATATTCCGTCGTAAGTTACTAATTTAGATAGAAGACCATACCGCCAGTTCTCTTCCTATCTTCTACATCTCCTGCCAGATAGTCGTCTGAGTACCCAATTACAACATTATTCTCTTCATCACTAGTATAAATCAAGCCAAAATCCATCATTCCTTTCACATATCGTAAGACACGTTTTGCAGCATTCAAATGCATCACCGTAGGTTTCCATAACCTACTTATAACACCAACAAAATAGGCCAAGTCAGGACTATGTAAATCAAGTATCTCAGCCCTCCAATTATGCTTTTAAAATTTGTTGAATCCACCAGTTTGCCTCCTTCATCCTTGTTGATGATCTCTTTAGATGCATCGAAATTATAGTAGGATTACACTCAAACATTCCAGCTTTGTGAAGTATCTTCTTTGCATATACTGCTTAATCCAGACATATGTATCCATCTCCTTGCACCACCTCAATACCGAAGTAATACGTGAGCTTGCCTAAATCGATCATGTCAAAACTCTTTGTATTTGAGGTTTGAATTCCACAATAGCCTCAACACTTGTACCAGTGACTAGAAGATCATCCACATAAAATCCAACGATTAAAATTTCACTTCGCACATGCCTGGTATACACCGTTGTTCGTATGCACACATTGTAAATCCCAGCCCTTCTAGACACTTATTAAGCTTAGAATACCAGGCTCTTGGAGCCTGTCTTAGTCCGTATAAATCCTTCAATAGCTTATACACGAGATGCTCTTTTCCACATTTCACGAATCCTTCAGGTTGCTTCACATATACTTCCTCCTTAATCTCTCCATTAAGGAATGCTGTTTTGACGTCGAGATGGTGCACCTGCCAATTACCTTTAGCTGCAAGTGCCATCAACAGTCGTATTGTCTCGATACTAGTAACAGGTGCAAAAAGCTCATCAAAATCCATACCCTTCATTGCGCATAGCCCTTCGCAATAATTATGGCCTTATACTTTGTAATGTTACCTTCTGCATCTCGTTTGATTTTATATACCCACCTCAGATCAATTGCCTTTCGCCTCTTTGGTAATTTTGTTAACTCTCAGGTTCCATTTCTTTCAACAGCCTCAATTTCAGCTTGCATTGCCTTCCTCCATTCACCCTCTTTAGCAGCTTGCGAGTAATTGACTGGTTCATCTATGCCCATAAGATATAGTTCACTCCTCCAGTTCTATTGGTTCAGTAGCAGCATAAATTTCATTAAGTGCTTTGAACTTTATAGGTGGTTCATCAGTCTCAGACCCATACTCTGATATGCTCGAACTTTGACATATACTGTCTTCATCTTCAGGGTTATCACTTGTTTATGGTCTCCTTGCATTGTCACTTCAACATCTGTGTTGAGTTTGTAAAGTCGACATTACAACAAAATTACCAGTATTAATCTACCTGCATCTTCAGTTTCACACCAATTCTACGCCTTTTTCTCCTCAAAGATCACGTCTCGACTCACGTGTATCTTTCAAGTTTCAGGATCTAGCAGCCTATAGGCCTTTGTACCCGGTTCCTTTCCAAGATTCACTACTGGTCTGCTTCTATTGTAAAGCCTTTTCAGATTCACATTCTGCTCCTTCATATATGCCATACATCCAAAGACTCGCAAATGATTTATACTTGGCTTTTCGTTGGATCATGCCTCGTATGGAGTAACACCAGTTACAGCACGGCTTGGAAGTCGATTCAACAAATATGTTGAGTGTCGAACAGCTTCCCCCCACAGATAGTTTGACATCTTCATCTCCTTTAGTAAACTTCGTGACATCTCAATTAGGGTCCTATTACGCCTTTCGACCACGCCATTCAGCTGTGGCGAGTATGGAGCAGAAAAATGGTGAGTGATCCCAGCTTCTTCATAATATCGAGCAAAATCCTTTGAGGTAAATTCCCCACCATTGATTGTTCTAAATGTACCAATCTTTTTCAATGAACTATTTTCGACTAACACACGAAACTTCTTGAAGGCATCAAGAGCATCATTTTTATTTTTCAGAAGATAAGTCCACATTACTCGACTATAATCATCAATTAGAACAAAATTATATTTATTACCTGCAGGCGTGGTTGGTGAGATTGGGCCACAGAGATCGCTTGCACCAACTCAAGAGGTCTCGTTGCGATGGACTTCGATTGGCTAGGAAAATATATCTGCATTGCTTTGACATGAGACAGCCAGTGCACACCTCTTTCGGTTGTTTGATGACAGGCATTCCCAACACCATATTAACCATGGACATGAGTTTTATGGCCTTGAAATTAACATGACTGAGACGAGAATGCCACAACCAGCTCTCATCTTCATATCGTGACATCAGACATTGTAAATCCCTGTTATAGATTAAATTTGTAAAATCTTTGTTGAACATTTAACTTTCATAAGAAAATTTCCTTTTGTTCTCTAACCCACAAATAATCTCCTCTAATAGTGATATTGTATCCCACTTCCGTAAGTTGTCCAAGGCTAATAATGTTACTACGTAAGGAGGGAATAAAATATACCTCGTTCAATGTTCTGATTTTTCCATTCTTGCACTTCAAAGAGATGCATCCTTTCCTTCAATTTGCACAACTGATCCATCCCCAAATTTAACTTGTCCCGCTACACTTTTGTCCAATTTGTCAAACTTGAATAGTTGTCCTATCATGTGGTTACTAGCTCCATTATCTAAGTACCACATTTTGGATTCCATTTGGCTTCCAACATCACCTTGACTAAACTTTAGCTTTACATGTTCTTCATTTATTAAAAATACCTTCTTTTCGTTTTCCCTGAGTTTCGCCAAGAGGAGTGCAGGTTCCTCGTCAGGGATCTGTGCCATGTGAGCCTCTTCCTTTACATCCTTATCACGTTTTGGCTTTCTACCCCTGTTACTTCGCTTAAGCCACTCTTCTCTTGTCAACAGTAACTGGACTCATATGTCCCTTTCAATCCATTGTTCCCTGTTTAGAAGGAGTTGATTACCTCTTGTGTCTGTCAATCGCTTCAGACGCTCTTCGTGAGCCTTCTGACCTCACCGTCTCTTCCAATACCATATCAAGGTTTCCAAATTGCTCTATGTAGAGGCAATTTGCAAAAAACTTGGTTGGCATTGCCGTAACAGCTTCGTTTACCACAGAACTTTCAACAATTCCTTTCCAAAAGCTCGTATGTTGTAACTAACCTATAGCCAATCATGCTGAAATCATCGATGATATATAGCGTTTCCTTCATAACCAACGACTCGAATTCAGATTTTAATGTCTGCACCTTTGTAGTCGTGACGCGTTATCAGCTCCTTGACACGTCACTTGATGGCCTCCCTGCCTCCTTCGCTCTCTCTTTATCAGCTAGAGTTAGCAATATGTCCTGGGTATAGCCTGGTATATCGCAGCCAAGGCTAACTTATCCTCTTTCTCTTCAACCACAGTTGTTTTCGGATCCTTCGGAGATATTGCATCCCAGACTCATGGGCTGCAGATTAACAAAACTTACCGACTAAATCAATACAAACGTTAAAACAAGATTTATTAAAAAATATAAAACTCTTCAAGCCAGGCCATGACCCACACATGATATAGCAGCACGACTCAAAGAAATAAATAGACAAAGCAGATAACTTTAAGTTTGAATAACACGCCAACACACACACATCAGCGAATTAATTGAGAATGGAACTACGGGTGTGAGATACCAAATAGCATATATGCAACAAGGAGATTAGATGATTTTCCAAAGACCTCTTCATCAAATGAAAAATCAATTGTAACAAAAGTACTTAATAGTTACATTAACAAAATTAGATAATTATTTTTCTACCATTGATACATATTTATATTTGAAACTAAAGTATGATAAATCATCACTTAAATATTTGAATTTTGATATACTGATGTATCACGCGTACCCACTCTTATATTCACCAATGAATATAAACATACATGATTAAAATTGATAAACACACAAATCAAAATAATGGCAAAAAGACTTTTTAATCTCATCTCCCACGTGGTTAAGGATGAGATTAGCTCAGGTTTCCAAATTATCCAAATAACTCATTGCATTCACAAATGCTCAATAATATAACTAACCAATAATATAAAAGAAAATTATATCACTAATTTTCTTCAATTAATATGCATTTCTACTTCTATGAATATAACTGTTAAAAATCTATATAATCTAAGGATTGTTCATGAAACATCATTATTTTTAAAAAAAAAAAAATTTAATATAATGATGTACCACGAACATCCTCAAATTATATAAATTTCATAAACTATAACGTTTTTTTGTTTACAAAAATAAACTATAACATATTGTACACGGACCATAAGTATAAATTGATCTTGTTGCTTCAATGGATTACACTAAAGGCTAGAGCAAGAGTGAAGCCGTGTAGTTTATGCACAATGCTTGTCCACTAGTTCCATCGCAACACTTGCAAATCGGGTTTATTTACACGCATATCACCATCATGAAGTAGAAACTTCAATCCCGTGCAGCTCCCAGTGTTTATGCTTTTCATACATATTTACGTTTATGCTTTTCATACATATTTACTTAGCACTCATATATAAAAGTTAACACTTAGCATACATTGTGTATTTTCCCACTTATTTCATTAAACTCTATCAAGTTTGATTGAACTGTATTCACTTATTCACAATAATTTTTGTTATGACCATAATATGAAAGACACATTTTTTATTAAAAAATATGCAATTTTAATTGATGAGAGTTATTTATATATTTAAAAATAAATGCACAATGCACAATATAATTTTTTTAATGTTATGTACAATGTAGCTTAACTGCAATATAAACCAAATATTTTTAAATATCATGTAATTTTGGATAGTAAGAGATAGTATATCCAAAAATAAATTATTTTAGGAGTAAGGGGCACATTTTTTTTACAAAAAGGATGAGGAGAAATATTAAACAAGTAGTAATATATGAATATTGTTGTTTAATGTATGGGGGTATTAAAGTATGGCCAAGTCTTTTAATGGTCATATATACACGGAAATGGTGATAACTTATGTAAGATTTTATGATGGCATTGTTGTTTAATCATAGAAACTTTCTTGTTATTGTCGAGAGAATACATAAATAAAAAATTATACAACTTTAGTCTTTAAAACATGTTAGATGCATCTATCATCTAAATCAGAGAACACAATCTTTTGATCTTTGTATGTAAGCTGAAGGATGCTACTGAGTACTTATTAGGAGATTATGAGGAGAGGAAAATGTGAAGTTGTTAGGCTTAGAGCATCGGCTCACGAATACATCAAGAGATATGCTCATTATTATGAAAGGTGGGCTTTAAATGAAAAGTCAAGAGAGAAACCATTAGCAGATCTAAGCCACATATAAAATAAGAAACTTCAGAAACTTGAGAAAAAAATTGTCAGCAAGAATACCTAAGCTTTGTTAGGGAAGCTTGGGAGCAGATTTTTGAATAAAGGCGAGTGTTAAAATGAACTTATATTTATGGATATTTTATGCCACCAGAAGCATGTACGAAAGCAAAACTATTTGAGTAAGCACAAGGTGAGGCTGAGGTGGCTTTAGAAAGGCTACATGATTACGTAGAAAATAAGCTGCAAAAATACTTTAAAGATGAGGCTAGCTGAGAAGAATTCAATAAAAAAATTCGTAAGGAGCTTATAAACTTAACTAAGGTAACTCAAAGATATTTTTCGAACTTTCTCAAGGGATTAGAAAATGGCCTATTTGAAGTTGATGTTACTCTAGTGAAAGAAAAACATGTCCAATTGACAGATGCCTGACAGTGTCAACACTGTACTACCCTAAATGATTGTGACCATAACATATGCGAAGGGTGCTTGGTGCGTAAAGAGGGTTAAAACAGAGACACCATTCAAGAATTTCGAGGTAAGAGTTTTTTAAGGCAACGAGATAAAAAAAATCTTATTTTTCATGTCAGCTTAATTTAAGAGATTTAGTAAGTAGTTTCTAGTGCTTTGTTTGTAAATGAACTGGTTTTGTTTTTACCTTAAATTTTCATATTACTTAGATTTTGCTTTCCTTATGTTAGACAATTCCTGTATTTTGATGTTTGTTTGATTGGAATGTGAATGTAGTAAAATTTCTATAAAGAAATTTTAAGTCTTCTACATGTCATATGAAAGTGGAAAACTACTTATAGACTTATAGTATTATGCGATAAGCTGGGAAATGAAAAAACAAATTAAAATAGTCGGGAAAATAGGGAATTCTGAGAATTGAACTTGGAACCTCTCACTCCCTAAGCGAGAACCATACAACTAGACCAAATGCCATCATGGGTGCAAACCAAAAAATATTTAGAACATCTCTATCACCCCCAAAAGTTGAACAAGTAAGAAAAAAAGATTTGAAGAATCCCATTATCTAGTTTTTGTAAATATTATTGTAAATTACAATTGAATATAGACATTAAGACATTGATTTTTGATGAGGAGCCGGAGAGCTGCAAACGTCCATCACATCTCGAACCACAAATGGATTAAGCTACCAATCCACTTTGAACACGTTCATTTAATACAAACAGAAACATTCTCAGACTACAAATGTCCAATTCCCTGCTCACAATTCAAATTATTAGACATGTAAATGAGGATATACCATTATTACATATTTGTAAAGTCTTAAATGAAACCCATCAATTTTGTATTCTTTTTTATTATTAAATTTCATATCCAGACTCATTAGAAAAGACAGACATAATTCAAAGTAGAAAGGAACATAGGAAAAACAGAAAGGAATATACTGGATGTTGTTAAACAAAGTGAAGAATCTATAAACATAATGTTATACAATTTATGCATTTAGCACATATATGTGCTTCTTTGATGTTTCAACCAATTTTTTTACAGAATATTGTACACGGACCATAAGTATAAATTGATCTTGATCACTTCCATAGATTACACTAAAGGCTAGAGCAAGAGTGAACCAGTGTAGTTTATGCAGACTGCTTCTCCATTAGTTCCATCACAACACTTGCAAATCAATCCCAGTTTTCCTTTGAGTTACCTCCTCTATTCATCGTATCATTATTCATTTTACTAAGAGAGGACCATCAAATGACTTTAATTAAACTGAATTTCTAAATTACAAGTCATTATATTTATGGGGTTTACTTACACGCATATCACCATCATGAAGTAGAAACTTCAATCCCCTGCAACTCCCAGTGTTATTTAGTATTAGACACCCGAGTTCATTCTAATATGTTAAACAGGTGGATAATTGATTTGAAATTCTCATTTGACATGTAGTCATAATAAACTAGCATTTTCAAATAGTAGTTTATAACACTCCTATACCACATTTGAATGTTGTCAAGTTATATTTTTTAGTATAATAAGTAAAACTCTTTACCCGTAGTCCACAATTACATATCAAATGAAAATTTATAAAACCCCTTAGATACACATTAGCGGATTAGAATGGAATTACGGGTGGGAGATACCACATTGCATATAGGCAACAAGGAGATTAGATGATTTTCGAAAGACCTCTTCATCAAATGAAAAATCGATTATAAAAAAGTAATTAATAGCTACATTAACAAAATTAGGTAATTATTTTATGTTGGAGGGAATTAATTTTGTAGCAAACAACATTAATTTGGCAGCGAATATTTTTCTAGTTGTCTTTCCTTTTTAGACGATTATTGGACAAACTATTTTGAAGTATTCATTATGGTTTCTCTTGTAATTAAATAGAACTGTACTTTCATCATACCACTTTGTTTCTAACTATTAGGTGTGGCCCGGGGGTCAAGCGTATTAGGATCTAAAATATTATTGTAAATTACAATTGAATATAGACATTAAGAAATTGATTTTTGATGAGGAGCCGAAGAGCTGCAAACGTCCATCACATCTCGAACCACAAATGGATTAAGCTACCAATCCACTTCGAACACGTTCATTTAATACAAATAGAGACATCCTCAGACTACACATGTCCAATTCCCTCCTCATAATTCAAATTATTATACATGTAAATGGCGACATACCATTACATACTTGTAAAGTCTTAAATGAAACCCATTAATTTCGTATTTTTTTATTATTAAATTTCATATCCAGACTCGTTAGAAAATGCAGACATAATTCAAAACAGAAAGGAACATAGGAAAAAATAGAAAGGAATATACCGGATGCTGTTAAACAAAGTGAAGAATCTATAAACATGATGTTATACAATTTATTCATCCGGTCACATATATGTGCTTCTTTGAACTTTCAACCAATTTTTTTAGAGAATATTGTACACGAACCATAAGTATAAATTGATCATGGTCGCTTCCATGGATTACACTAAAGGCTAGAGCAAGAGTGAACCGGTGTAGTTTATGCAGACTTTCTCCATTAGTTCCATCACAACACTTGCAAATCAATCCCAGTTTTCCTTTGAGTTACCTCATCTATTCATCGTATCATTATTCATTTTACTAAGAGAGGACCATCAAATGAATTTAATTAAACTGAATTTCTAAATTACAAGTCATTATATTTATCGGGTTTACTTACACACATTACACGCATACCACCATCATGAAGTAGAAACTTCAATCCCGTGCAGCTCCCAGTGTTATTTAGTATTAGACACCCGAGTTCATTCTAATATGTTAGATGCCTGGATATTTGATTTGAGAATTTCTCATTTGCCATGTAGTCATATTAAACTAGCATTTTCAAATAGTAGTTTGTAACACTCCTATACCACATTTGAATGTTGTCAAGTTATATTTTTTAGTATCAAAAGTAAAACTCATTACTCATTAACCGTGTGAGATCCACATAGCATATAGGCAACAAGGAGATTAAATGATTTTTCAAAGACCTCTTCATCAAATCGATTGTAACAAAAGTACTTAATAGCTACATTAACAAAATTAGCTAATTATTTTTCTACCATTGATACATATTTATATTAGAAACTAAAGTATGATAAATCTTCATTTAAATATTTGAATTTGATATAGTGATGTATCACCCCTACCCCACTATTACATTCACCAATGAATATAAACATACATGATTAAAATTGATAAACAGACAGATAAAAATTATGGTAAAAAGACTTTGCAATCCCATCTCACATATGGTTAAGAATCAGATTAGCTCATGTTTCCAAATTATTGAAACAACTCATTGCATTCACAAATCCTCATAATATATCTAACCAATAATATAAAAGAAAATTGTATCTAATTTTCTTGAATTAATATGCATTTCTATTTCTCTGAATACAACGGTTAAAAAACAAAATCTATATAATCTAAGGATTGTTCATGAAACATCATCATCTTAAAAAAATTAATTTCAATATAATGATGTACCATGAACATCCTCAATTTATATGGATTTGATAAACTATAACACATTTTTGTTAACAAATTTAAA
This sequence comes from Apium graveolens, assembly GCF_009905375.1. Classification (NCBI taxonomy): domain Eukaryota; kingdom Viridiplantae; phylum Streptophyta; class Magnoliopsida; order Apiales; family Apiaceae; genus Apium; species Apium graveolens. The sequence goes on from NC_133651.1 coordinate 9,513,545, forward strand.
TATTTTTACACTATCATTATATGAGAGATCTTCTTACTATCATTCTATACAAGAATACATAAAAAAAGGGCACTCTATGATTTGTAATTTTTGTATGAGGAACATAGATTGTGTATGTATTTATAGTAGAATAGAGGCATACGAAAAAATAAGTCAATAACATTACCATTGATTTCAAAGTATAAACGTATGTTTAACGCTGGATAACATCCAGGAAATACAAATTTCATAAATACTCATTTAATTTGTGAAATCTGTATACAGCTGGAAAAAATAAAGTACAATTTTTTACATATTTTATATAATATAGTTGGACTTTTTTCATCAAAAAAAATAAAAAAATGAAAGACACATTTTTATTAAATAATATGCAATTTTAATTGATGAGAGGTATTAATATATTTAAAAATAAATTATTTGAATACAATGCACAATGCACAATATACTTATTTTTTTAATGTTATGTACAATGTAACTTAACAACAATATAAAATAAACATTTTTAAATATTATGCAATTTTGGATAGTAAGAGATAGTATATCCAAAAATAAATTATTTTAGTAGTAAGGCGCACATTTTTTTTACAAAAACCATAAGTACAAAATATTAAATAAATAGTAATATATGAATATGTATATTTATTGATAATATATTTTTAAAGTGAAACAATGATTTTTAGATTATTAAGATATATGGATACTCATGATTTGTTCGGGGTTCACCAAAAGGACATATGGGCTTTTTTCAAACTCGATGTCAGTAATGGAAGGGTAAATGACTAATTGTTAATTAGCTCAATACAATATTATTTTAATCTCTTTAGAAATAAATTGAATAGACCTCTAAGTTTGCAAAGTTGTTTAATTAAAACTTGAATATCTTTTTTTTCACAAACAAAAATGAAGAATTCATTAAAACATTGAACCCCAGCCTGACAAACCCCAGAACTATTTGTAGTTCTTGCACATTTTTGGCTATGGTTGCTTAATTACTTACCGGAAATGAAATTAGACTTTGCGAGGGAGTTTTTGTTAACTTTGTGATTGCATTAGACTTTGACATGTTTAGAATTTAAATTGGAAGCCGAACATGGCTGAAAACTGAAAAATCAGAATTTGGTTATTCTGGAAGTACAAACTTACGACAGTTGTTTATCACATATTCCATCGTAAGTTACTAATTTACGACGTATAGTTGTCTCGTAAATTTGTGTTTTATTTTATCAAAGATGGATCTTGTAAGAAAACATAAAACGTTTCCTCCGTCGTAAGTAACTAACATACGACATTATTATTCGTCGTATGTTGATAACTTACGACGGAATATTCCGTCGTAAGTAGATTTATTATTTTATTGAGAATGTGGGCCCCTGCTTCCCAACTTCCGAGGCAATTTTATTTTGTGACGAAAAATTGAACTTACTACTCGAGCAAAAACTACAATTTTTTCCCGTCTTAAATGCCTCAATTACGATGATTTTAGTTCAAAAAAACCGTCGTAAACGGCCTTATTTCTTGTAGTGATATTCTAGCTAGAAACTTGAAAATGTGTTGTATTGTGCTGCTGGTGGCACTTTTTTGTTGCCAAGTAGTCCAATTAAGTTCACATTTCTTTGTTTTTCATTATTTTTTCATCTTATTTGATTACTTTTGATATTATATTTATTATATTGGTATAGGTACGAGCCCTTATCTCGAAATTGACTAAAGAAAAATCCGCTGCACTTTCGCAGGGTAATAAACTTCGTTAGGAATTGGTGAGAATAACAACTCAACTAAGATTTCTAACCTTTAATGTATCCGTTCTATAGGCTATCTTCATGCAAACCTTTATGTAATCGGAGAAATGGCAATCTCAAATTATAGGAGATTACTTAAAGATGATGGTAGAGGTGTTGCAGCGGCACTAAATGGGACAGTTTGTTTTTTCTAACAAGTGCGTTGGGTTAACTGTAAGTCACTTTCTGGTTGATGTTTACTTTCTAATTTTTTGATGATGGAGCAATACATTTTCCCAGCCGTGTATGTCGGGTTTTCTACTTATATCATTTGGTTTGATATAAGTAGTCTTCTAATATATATGATTTTCTTTTAATTTGGCTGTAAATGATTTCATTTACAATGTTATTTATAAGTTCACATTCATAATTGCAGATACAAGGTAAGTATTATCTTAGAACTAATCCCCTTGGTGAGGGAGCTAAGTGGCGTCAAACTTATGGGCAGGAGATATATTCTCCATTTTTATTAGCTTTCACTGAACATGTGAGATATTATAAATATATCATGTTCTCCTTTTTACAAATATCTATGCAATTAATTGATGATTCACATGTATGCAGGATGGAGATACAGATCTCCTGTGAACAGTTAAAGTTTGCATGCTTAGTATATTTGATTATTTCAGTGCCCTGTGGATTTGGAACTATGCTTTTAGGTGTTGCATTTTTGCACAATACCAGAGAGCCACCCTCATCTCCTTCAGATTCTTGATACTACCAAGTATGCATAAATAGTCTGATTACTCCCTAACTTACTAATATGTGCAATTAGTCTGATTACTCCTTAACCTACTTTGATATGTTTTTGTTATGAATCAGATTTCTTGCGAGGATAGATATTTATAAGAAAAGGTGGTGAGACAGAGAAAAATGATTAAGGGCTTTGAACTTCTTAGCATCTTCCCTCCATCAAGCTTTGATTAGTAATTGTTTTTTTTATTTGACTTGCTAGGGTTTTGTATTCATTTAGGTAATTAAAATTTTACCTTTGTTTCTGTTTATTTTTTCTGTCGAGTTGGGTAATTGAGTTGAGTTGAGTTGTGTACTAATTGTTAAGGAGTTTTCACCGATTGGGTGTTTGAATTGGGTTCGAATGTGCCCTATTTGGAATATCTTTTGCAGGTCAGAGTTGTTTAAGTACTTTCATATTGAAGCTATTGGTTATCAGGGCGTTCATCAGCTATCAAGGAGGTTTGTTTCTTCTGTATTTTCATTTTTTTGTTCTATCTGTGCGTGCGTGTTTATTTATGACTCTATGTTGTTTGATTGGATTTGATTTTAATATTGTTAGAAGTAATGTGTTTTTTAAAGACGTAGTTATCCTATATAAATCTACTTTTAATGTCCACGAAAATGAAACACTTTTCCCTGGTGGTTATGTAACTCACCAGCCACAACCTTGTAGTATATAAGGTTGTTATCTAATGAAATAACATATACTCTTCCAGTACCTTTTCTCTTATATAATTCATGATATGTTTAACAAATTGGTATCAAAGCTAGATTCGATTAGAAACTGGGCGTAAACAACAGCAGTAGGCGGAAACAACAAGTCAACAATGGCTGCAACAAATCGAGGTGTGAATATTCAACAACCTACAATGCCCATTTTTAATGGTGAAAACTATGATTATTGGAGTTTGAAGATGAAAACACTTTTCCAATCTCAAGACTTGTGGGATTTAGTGAAAAGTGGATATGATGAACCAGCAAATGTAACAAATGCTCAGAAGGAGGCCTTAAAGAGACTAAAAAGAAAGATGCAAAAGCCCTCTTCTTTATTCAACAAGCTATATCAGAGAGCTTGTTTCCCAGAATTATGAAGGTTGTAACGGCAAAGAAGCTTCGGAAGTTTTGCAAGAAGAATTCCAAGGAAATTCCAAGGTAAGATCTATTAAGCTACAAACCCTCAGGAGAGATTTTGAGAACTTGAAGATGAATGAGTCTGAAAGTTTAAAGGATTATTATTCAAAATTAAATGAAATTGTCAATCAAATGGCTTTGTACGGTGAAGTGGTTACCGATAAGAAAGTTGTTGAAAAAATTCTGATTAGCTTGACTAAATATGATGCTATGGTGTCCATTATTGAAGAAACCAAAGATATTAACACATTAAAATCTGGTGAGTTGATGGCATCATTACAGTCCCATGAACAAAGATTGATGAGACACTCCGAAAAATCCATTGAAAGTGCTTTGCAATGTAAGCTCAACTTAAACAAAAAGGAATCACCGTCTCAGAGTTATAATGGAGGAGTATCATCAAGAGGTGGCATGTTCAATAGAGGAAGAGGAAGAGGCCAAAGAGGAAGAGGAAAAAGTAATTATAACAGATGTTTAGGTGATGCAAGTGAAACAAACAAGTGTGAAATATGCAAACGAAGTAGCCATACGGAGAAGGATTGCTGGTTCATAGGGAAGCCTCAATGTCATCATTGTAAGAAATTTGGACATTTGCAAAAAGATTGCAGGTTCAAAAATCAGCAGCAAGTGAATGTATCTGAAGAAAAAGAAGATGGATATGCAGTCTTTTATGCAAATTGTCAGGTCACAAAAGAGAAAAGTAGAACTACTTGGTTATTGGACAGCGGGTGTAGCAATCACATGACCGGAGACATCACAATATTTACAAAGATTGATAAAGTATTACCGCTGAAGTGAAAATGGGAAATGGCATATTGGTTCAGGCAAGAGGCAAAAGTACGATATGTATTCAAACAAAAGATGGCATACGATACATTAATGATGTTTTATTAATCCCTGATTTAGATCAAAATCTACTTAGTGTTGGTCAGCTCATAGAAAATGGATATGCTGCTTATTTTGAGGATGATACTTGCACAATTTATGACAAAAATTAAGGCAGAAAATTGGTTGCAAAAATACAGATGAAAAGGCGCAGAAGTTTTCAGCTAATGTTCAATTATGATGCTGATTTGGCCATAAAAGCACACCTGAAAGATGAATCCTTGCTTTGGCATAAAAGGCTTGAACACATACATTCTCAAGGGCTGAAGGAACTGAAAATATGGTGTATGGGGTGCCTCAAGTTGAAGATAACAATGAAGTGTGTGAAGGGTGTGCCATGGGAAAGCACCATAGAAATTCTTTTCCAAGAGGAGGATCGTGGAGAGCTGGGGGACTGCTGGAGCTTGTTCACACTGACGTGTGGACCAATGAGGACTCCTTCACTTGCTGAAAATAGGTACTTTGTTTTATTTATTGATGATTACTCAAGAAGACGTGGGTTTATTTTATGAAATATAAGTCTGAGGTCTTTAGCATTTTCAAAAAATTCAAGAAATTTGTAGAAAAACAAAGTGGTTGTTACATAAAAGTTTTGAGAAGTGATAGGGGTAAAGAATATACCTCTAGAGAATTTGATAAATTTTGTGAAGATGAAGGAATTGATAGACAACTCACGGTTGGTTACTCACCTCAACAAAATGGAGTTTCTGAAAGAAAGAACCAAACTGTAGTGAATATGGCCAAATCAATGTTAGAGGAGAAAGGGTTTCCAAATTCATTCTGGGCTGAAGCAATTCATATACTGTGTACTTAATTAACAGATGTCCAACTAAGGCAGTTAAAGAAATGACTCCATTAGAAGCATGGTGCAGAAAAAAGCCTTCAGTAAGCCATTTAAAGATATTTGGTTGTATTTGCTATGCACATATTCCGAAAGAAAAAAGACATAAACTGGAAGACACGAGTGAAAAATGCATTCTTCTTGGTTACAGCTCAAAATCAAAAGGATATAGGTTGTATAGTTTAAAGAAGAAATCAATAATCATAAGTAAAGATGTGTTGTTTGATGAAGGAGCTAGCTGGAATTGGGAGAAAGAAGCATGTCAAAATCAAACTATTACATTTGAAGCAGAAGCTCTAAATGAAGACAAAAATAATGATCAGTCATCACCACATCATCACCATCTGATCCATCTTCACCTACTGATCCATCATCACCTTCAAGTGATAGTGCAAGATCGTCAAGTTCAGGAAGTACTCCGCTGAAAATGTGGTCTCTTGCTGATATTTATGAGTCGTGTAATTTTTGCATGACTGAACCAACGAGTTTTGAGGATGCAATTAGAGAAGATGTTTGGAAGAAGGCAATGGAAGAGGAGTTTCACATGATTGAAAAAAATAAGACATGGCAACTCGTTGAAAGACCGAAAAATAAAGAGGTTGTGGGCGTGAAGTGGATTTATAGAATAAAGCACAAGTCAGATGTTCTTGGTTAAAAAATAAAGCACGTCTAGTGGCCAAAGGATATTCACAACATAAAGGAGTTGATTACCTCGAAACATTTGCACCAGTAGCTCGAAAAGACACAATCAGAACCCTCATTGCTCTTGCAGCTCAAAAAGGATGGAAATTATATCAACTTGACGTGAAATCAGCCTTCTTGAACGGAGATTTAGAAGAGGAAATCTATGTAGATCAGCCAGATGGTTTTGTCATTAAAGGACAAGAAGGAAAAATTTACAAGTTGAAAAAGGCGTTGTACGGGTTAAAGCAGGCACCTCGTCAATGGTATACCTATATCGACAACTACTTCCTGGAAAATGGATTTGTCAAAAGTAAGAGTGAGCCAACTCTCAATGTGAAGAAGCAAGGTATGTCAATTCTTAACGTTGCAATTTATGTTGATGATCTGATTTTTACTAGCAATGATGAGCATATGATAAATCAGTTCAAAAGTGATATGATGAAGAAGTATGAAATGAGTGATATGGGACTGCTACACCATTTTTGGGATTGAGATCCACCAACAAGGTGATGGAGTGTTTATTTGTCAGCAGAAATGCGCTGAAATGATGTTAAAAAGGTTTAATATGTATGGTTGCAAAGCAATGGCAACACCTCTCGGAGCAAATGAAAAATTGATGAAAGATGACGGTGGAAGAAAAGTAGACATGACTTTGTATAGAAGCATTGTTGGAAGTTTAATGTATCTTACGGCAACTAGGCCGGACATTATGTTTGCTTCTAGTTTGTTGTCCAGATATATGCAAGATCCTAGTGAGGTTCACCTTGGAGCAGCCAAACGAGTTCTTCGTTATATAAAGGAACTGTGGCATATGGAATCAAATATTTTAAAGGTGAAGAGCTAAAATTAATTAGTTTTTATGAAAGTGATTGGGCAGGTTCCAGAGATGACATGAAGAGCACAACAGGCTTTGTGTTTTCATTTTATTCAGGAGCATTTTCATGGCAATCAAAGAAGCAAGATTCAGTTGCACAGTCATCCGCAGAAGCTGCGTACGTAGCTGCTGCCCTGGCAACATCGCAAGCTATTTGGTTAAGAAGTTCTGGAGGATATTGATGAAAGGCAAAGAAACGCAACAGAGATGCTATGTGATAATAAGTCAGCCATATCTATGGCAAAGAATCCTATCTATAATAGTCGTACAAGGCACATTGCTGTGAAACATCACTTCATTCGTGAGAAGATCGAGGAAAATGAGATAAAATTAGTCTACTGCAAGTCTGAGGAGCAAGTTGCTGATATATTGACAAAACACTTCCAAAAGAGAAGTTTCAGATGCTGCGTAATCTGCTGGGAGTTCAGGAACAACACATTAGGAGGGAGTGTTAGAAGTAATGTGTTTGTTGGAATAATCTTAAATTTAGTTATTAATTATTTGTTTATTTAATTATTAGATATTTAGCAATAGATTAATTATTAGAGAAAAATATTATTTTAGAATTGTTTAGTAGTGGGGTAGTGGAGTTATGGAGTAAATTATGGACATGTAATTTACCCATTAATTAGTAGTGGTTAGTTTTAGTAATAGTTAGTTTTAATATGTTTGTAAAGCCTATATAATGGCTAGTTTACCTTCAGTTTTAGAAGAGAAAAAGAAAAACAAGAAATATAGCAGTACAAGTTCTCTGCAAAAAAATGTAGGTGTCTTCTTTTTCTCTAAGTTTTTTCTTCATCCTCAAAAGGCACACGTAACAAAGTTCAATGCAACCATTGTTATAAGATGGGACATGAAGAAAAAGACTGCTGGTACAAAGGAAAGCCACAATGCTACAAATGCAAAAAATATGGGCATCTGGCAAAGAATTGTAGATTTCAGAATGATGAAGAAAGGATGGCACAATTGTTCGAGGGAGAACCACTTCTTTAGAGTTGTGGAGAGAAAGTGCTCCAAAGTGTTTTTGGAGAGAAAGTGCTCCAAAGTGTTTTTGATGAGATAGTGCATCAAAATTGATGGTGGTGAGAAGTGCATCACAGGCGAAGAGAAAGTGCTTCGTAAATTTAAGATTATGGGGGTGAATGTTGGAATAATCTTAAATTTAGTTATTAATTATTTGTTTATTTAATTATTAGATATTTAGCAATAGATTAATTATTAGAGAAAAATATTATTTTAAAATTGTTTAGTAGTGGGGTAGTGGATTATGGAGTAAATTATGGACATGTAATTTACCCATTAATTAGTAGTGGTTAGTTTTAGTAATAGTTAGTTTTAATATGTTTGTAAAGCCTATATAATGGCTAGTTTACCTTGAGTTTTAGAAGAGAAGAAGAAAAACAAGAAATATAGCAGTACAAGTTCTCTGCAAAAAAATGTAGGTGTCTTTTTTTCTCTAAGTTTTTTCCAACAGTGTTTTTAAAGACATAGTTATCCTATCCTATATAAATCTGCTTTTAATAGTCAGGAAAATGAAACACTTCTTTCCGTGGTGGTTATGTAACTCAACAGCCACAATCTTGTAGTATATAAGGTTGTTATCTAATGAAATAACATATACTCTTCTAGTACCTTTTTCTCTTATATAATTCATGATATGTTTAACAAAACAATATCTGAGACACTCTAATGCTTTTGACTAGAATATCATAATATATCGACTCTGAACTTTGGAGTTTCTCTTAGTTTCTTTTGTTTAGAACAGTTTAGGAGAAAACTTCCATGTCTCGGTCAATTATAAATTTGTAGCTATATTCATTTTGAAAGCATAATTATTTTCCTTCAGCCATACTTTTATCTGAGGCAAACCATAAGCTATCACTCATATGAGTTTATTTAAGGTTTCAAAGTTGAATTTAAAACATATTTAATCTACTCCGTAGTGTATGAGCTTTCTCCTTACAGTTATCTCTTTATCTTTTTCATTATAAACGGAAATCGAAACACAATGCTTGTTTCAAGAGTTTCCCTAGAATCCCCTCATGGGGGTGCTCGGGTCGGGTTGACTATGTCTTACCTACTCAGAATTAAATAAAATATGTTTATACAAGCTGTACCATTTAGTTTAATTATATGGAGTAAAGTAACTGTAATATATATAATAATTAACAGGTTGATGACATTCACAATAAAGAGCTATCTCAGAAGAGGGGTCAGCCTGAGCAGAAGGTAGAGCTGATATTTTGTTGAATTGTATTCATGTGACTTGTTTATAAACTTAACATACCTCTGATTCTTGGTAACAAAAATAATATTAGAGGATATAAAGAAGCCTATATACACTAATTCAAATCTATGTTAACGAATTAAATAAATATGTTTATAAAGCTGTACCATTTTAGTCTAATTATATGCAGTAAAGTAAGTGTAATATATATTAATAATTAACAGGCTGATGACATTCACAATAAAGAGTCAGAAGACGGGTCAACCTGAGGAGAAGGTAGAGCTGATATTTTGCTGAATTGTATTCATGTGACTTGTTATAAACTTAAATACCTCTGATTCTTGGAACAAAAAATAATATTAGAGCATATAAAGAAGCCTATATACACTAATTCAAATCTATGTTAACGAATTAAATAAAATATGTTTATACAAGCTCTACCATTTTAGTTTAATTATATGGAGTAAAGTAAGTATAATATATATTAATAATTAACACGCTGATGGCATTCACAATAAAGAGCTATCTCAGAAGACGGGTCAGCCTGAGGAGAAGGTACAACTGATATTTTGCTGAATTGTATTCATGTGACTTGTTTATAAACTTAACATACCTCTCATTCTTGGAAATAAAAATAATATTAGAGCATATAAAGAAGCCTATATACACTAATTCAAATCTATGTTAAAGCATAATATGGGCCACCTAGACACTTCATTTGTATAAAGTTGTAACTAATATCTTTATAATGTTTATATTACACATTACACAATTATGTTGCACAAACTTTATCTAGCAACTATTGTGCAACTAAAGTGAATTTGATAGATTGTTATGGACATAGAATCTTATTATATAATTTTCCATATGTAAATAAGATTGCTGCATTGCTCCATTATTCGTGCTAGTCTCACTGTGTTGGTAAGTAGTATACTAACTACAGTTGTATAATATCATGGATATTTCCACCGTTTGTCTGTACATATAATTCTTATTAAAATAGGAAAAGAAGAAAATCTATTTATGCTAAGCTTAATTTGATTTTAAGTTTCAAGCATATATGTTGGAAATGTAAAACTGATGGTTTCAATGCTTATGAGTCGTGAATAAGTTCTTTAACCTGGAATTATTTTTTTTTTTGTCAGTTTTAGCTTGGAATTGTTGGTTACTTTAGTTTAGCATCTTTTTATTTTTTTTTTTTTTTTTTTATAATGTTTTTTCTGGTCGTTAATTTTATCAAACTTAGTTTTCATACCAATTTCTCGTTTATAATATGATGGTACAATGGTATCAAAAAATATTCCCTGTATGGATCAAGATGATAAAACAGCTAGAGACGAAGTTGAAATTTCCAAGGCTGCGGACAGTTCTAACAATAGGAAAATAGTTATCTCAAGTTATTTCTTTTTGTTCTTAGAACTGAGGTAACTGTGTACATGTCTTATTGGCTATGCTTTATTGGTTCTCTATTTGGATGGATAACTACAACTCGTTGACACCAGTAGCTACTAGTCCAGTCCTCACTTTGGTGCGCATTTGGTCATATAGATTAATTGCATCTTTTAGTGATGGACTGTTACCAAATCATAATGCATTCTGTCTAAGGATCTGATGAAAAGCTAACTGGATTTACCGGTTATAAGATAGCTTTTTTGATACACTACAACAAAATAGGCCATTTACGATGGCTAGCTTACAATG